>NC_142066.1:101860025-102172248 GCF_059756535.1 Pantherophis guttatus
AATATATTTCTAAATAGACATAAATTGTAAGAATTTTTACAAATACAAAATATTTATTAAAATGTTAAATCCAAAACTAGCACAAAACCTATGCCACTACCAGAATCAAATTGCTGTTATACTACAACTGCACTACCAGGCTATCTCCACCCACCCACCCCAAAAAAAGCCACCATGCTGTTTTGCTCAAATATGGTGAAAAATGTCCTCTGTAATGCAAAGATTCATCAACCAGTTCATCTGGGGGCTGTTTGATCTGGCACCTGATATAAAAAGTACTTTTGTTTTTAGTTGTTTTAGTTTTAGTTTTAATGGATTTTTATGAACCATCCAGAATCAATGTATAAATAGGTAGCCATATAAACTCTGTAAATATGCATTAAAATGCAGATCAGGGCTAGGTGGGACCAAAAAGAGAAGTTACATTCAGGTATTGATGAGCTGATAGTACTGGTCATGGATCTGAATAAGATGACACCCAAGTTGAATCACTGAATTACTTTGTTAAGATTTTTTTATTCTTCTTAACAAGATTTAGCCTGTAGGACTAAATACCGTATTTATACCGAGTATAAGACGCAGCTTAGTTTTTGGGGAGGAAAACAGGGGGAAAAAATCTGCTTACCAGGTATTCATCCAGCTAGTGACCTTAGTCTGGTCAGCTTCAGCACATTAGTTTGCTGGTTTTTTATCCCCTGCTTGGGGATAAAAAACAGCTTCTAAGGCACAGCTGAGAGGAAGCAGCAATGAGAAAAGCAAGCAAAGCACGGGGAGATCGCTTCACTTGCTAGTGCCTCATTAGTGCCTCATTAGGACTGAAAAAAAAGCTTCGAAAAAGCTACATTCTGAGTATAATAATAATAATAATAATTTTATTTCTATACCGCCCTTCTCCCGAAGGACTCAGGGCGGTGTACAGCCAATTTAAAAACACAAGACAGAACAATAATTAAAAATTAAAATAATTAAATAGATTTGGCCGATTTAAAACCCCAAAAATTTAAAATACCCCAATTTAAAATTATCATGTCGATAGCCCGGCCTGGCGGAACAACAGGGTCTTCAAGACGCACCCAAATTTTTAGCCTCTTTTAGGGGGGAAAAGGGTGCATTTTATACTCTGAAAAATATGGTAATTTATTTCCACCACAAAGAGACTCTTCATTGTTGTCTAATTTTATTTGTATTCTATGCAGTTACACTAGATAATCAAAACGGTCTTCTTTATTTTCATTTTGGAACATTCATTACCTCCTGCCCTACATTGCCAGGAAATCCTTTTTGCCCCTATAACACACAAATGAAAGAAGAAAATTTATTTTTTGAATAAAGGATGCAAAAAATATTTAAAAAACCCCAAGCATCTCAATGGAAAAATGCTTATCAGATATTTCTGGTCTCCGAATTCATCTAAATATCCCTTCATTTGAACGTATAAATTTTTCCTTATTGTGCCAGACAATCCTATTTATTTTCTATTCAAGATTTTATTCAACATGAAACATGACTTTTTTTACACTGTAAGAAGTGAGAAAAAAAGAAGAGGAGAAAAAAAAATCTACTTTCCCTTTCCCCAAACTCCTGCTAATTCTGAGACAGATCTGGGGAATATGTTATGGTCTTCATATTACAGTTGATTATGGAATTTCCCCTTAAAATAAGTAAATAAATAACAATTTCTTTCTGTCTATTCTACAATCTAATTTTGAAAGTCTATGATTTCTTATCTGATTAAAAATTATCCTTCAATTTATTTTAACATTATATTATTTTTTAACTTAAACAATTGAAACTATTATTTAGCTCCATAATTTTTTGGTTTAAAAATTGCCGCAAATCCTGAAACAGTTTCCCAGTAATCTGAGACAAAAAACCCATCCCAAAATGGATTTTGAATCCTAAAATAAAAATTGCTTGAAAACTGCAATATTTTCTCTTCCCAAAAGAAATCTAAACATCTCATCATACCTGAATGAATGAACAGAGTTATGCCCAAATTGCTTTATTTGTGTTGGCCTTCAACACTTCCACAAACCCTAAATTTGGTTTGAACCATTGAAACATTTTTCACTATGCTAGAATGCTTGACAATTAAGCATGCAAACATACCAAAACTACTGCACAATTTTTTGCCCAATTTTCCAAAGTGGAAAGATAATAAAGTATCATAATTGGTGCACAAAAATATATTATATTTTGTTCTTATCTCTAAAATGAAATGTTTTATTTCTATTCAATCCGATGATAATTGAAAGTCTGGTTTTCATTTAAGAGTCCTTACTGTACTTACTTACCTTTATTCCTTTATTTCCCAGCTTACCATATCCAATTGCACCACTATCCCCCTAAAATAAAATTTTAACCTATATTATTTAGGATTTTTGTGCTCACCACAACTACACATTAATAAAAGGTGGATTTGACTGCTTAACTTTATCAAGTTTTCTCATTGCATTTGGATGTCACAAGATTGGGGAAGATTCCCCAACATGAATGGGAAAATAAATTATCTTGCATGTTTTTCCTACCAGCTTTGCAGATTCTTTTAAAGAAGAGAAAAGTAGTAAAATTCAGGTGGATGATGAGTGATATTATTGCACTTATTTTGTTAACAATAGGCAATGGGTAGTGTGAATATTCCACCTTTCATAGTCATCATCCAACAGCTGAAGGTTCTTGAACTTTTCACTCCTCTATTACATTTATTTTTATTTAATTATTAAATTTATATGTCATTCATCTCATTCTGCAAAGTAACTCTGGGAGGATTATATTGCATGTAAAGATAATATAAGGAAAACCATGGTTATCCCTGGGGGCACAGTAAAAAAAAAGAAGAAGAATGTGGTCTACAACTGCATGTGCTATTGCAGTATTCCTGTTGTTATATGCCATCTTGACTGTTCACACAGACAAACACTACACACACACACACATACAAAATGGTGATACCACACAGGAATTTTTATGAGTGTTGTTTATATCATCATTAGAGGGGGAATTCTATCCCTGAGAAAATATTGAAGAATTTCTCCTGGACAAATTTGGAGAAGCCACTTAATTTCTCTGTCCATGAATCTGATGGAGACTTTCAAAAGATACTTTATGTCCAAATCTAATGCTACTGCAACCCAGTCTTGCTTTTAACTGAAAATTATGAAAACAGCAGATCAGCAAAAATATAAAATAGTAGCAGGGACAAACATTGGAGGTAAATAGATTAATACAAACCCTTAGCCCACCTAGTCCAGGTAATCCTCTCTCACCCTTCATTCCAGCATCACCAAACTCTCCCTATAAAAAGATATAAAACTGGTATACTTAAGTTGAATCTAATTTCAATACCATAATGTACTATGAAAGTACTGTAGCAGTATATTTAATTATTGCTGTACACTAAACACCAAAGCTATCCAGAGGACCAGATAAGTTACATAAGAAATAAATCTTTAGAGCAACCCTGTAGAGCAGCGGTACCCAACCTTTCCACCTTGGCAGCTCAGCCCAATGTGGGGCGTGTGTGTGTGCGGGCGGCAGCACATGTAAGCACACAGGTCCATTAGTGTGAGTGGAAGGTGTGTGCATCCTCTGCTCGCACTAATGGAGCTTCATGTATGTGGAGGATGCTTGCGCTCAAGAATGAAGTTCCACTTGTGCTCGCGGCAAGCGCTTGTGCTCGCATGCAAAACTCCATTCGCATGAGTGGACAGTAGTCATGCATGAAGTTCCATTCACATAAATGGAGCTTCACATGTGAGCACACATGCACTCTTCTCAAGCATCCTTTGTTCTCATGAGTGGAAGTTTGCATACTTGCACCTGGCTGCCTCTCGTACAAGTGGAGGTCCATGCATGCATGCATGCTTGTCACACAGCCCAGTTTCAAACAGGCTGCAGCCTGGTAGTGGGCCACAACCCAGGGTTTGGGGATCCCTGCTGTAGAGCAACTGCTTGTAAAAAGAGGGGATTTTCCCCTCCAAAATTAGTCAAGGAAGAGAGCACTTACTCCAATGTGAGAAGTTATTTAATTATTTATGCCATGCAAGAATCTGTGTAGCAATTCAACTTTCTATTTTGTGGACCCATATTTCTTAGGATATTATATAAATTAGCAATGGATTTAGGGTGAATTGTTTCAACATTGATGAATAATGATGGAGAATGGAGAGAATAAATACATATCTTTTGGCAATATTACACTGGTTTCTATCATCTTTTTCTCTCACATTTTTTCTCTCACATTCTCTCACATTTTTGACGTGAATAAGTTTTGCTTTTGGATGACATTTAAAGAAGCAGACTTAAATTTGGAATGGAATGGAATGGAATGGAATGGAATGGAATAGAATGGAATAGAATAGAATAGAATAGAATAGAATAGAATAGAATAGAATAGAATAGAATAGAATACTTTATTTGACACACAAGGAATTAGGGTCCAGATATAAGCTCATAGTGTACATACAGACAATAAAGTAATATAATCATAAGTTATCCATAGAAAATATAATAGAAAAGATGAGAAGGATAATAGTAATAGAGCCATATTACATGGGTAAATATCTTTAGACATATGACAGTACTATAGTATTGTGGTAATTAGGTGTTCAGCAGAGTGATGGCACAAGGGAAAAAACTTCCTTTGCGTCTAGTTGTTTTGGTATTCAATGTCCTATAGCGGCATCCTGAGGAGAGGAGATGAAACAGTTTATGTCCATGATGTGAGGGGTTTATACAATAGATATTTTCTCAGTCCTCTTTCTAACCCATGCAGTATACAGGTCCTCAGTGGAAGGCAGACTGGTTGCAATTGTTTTTTCTGCAGTCCTAACTATCCGCTGAAGTCTGTACCTGTCCTGTTTGGTTGCTGTGCCAAACCAGACAGTTAGAGAAGTACAAATGACAGACTCAATAATTTCTTTGTAGAACTGTATCAGCAACTCCTTGGGTAGTCTGAGCTTTCTTAGTTAACACAGGAACAATATTCTTTGTTGTGCCTTTTTAATGATAGTTCTAGTGTTAGATGTCCATTTCAAATCCTTGGAGATTATAGAACCCAAAAAGGTTTTTTTGTTTCAAGTTTTTTATTTTATTTTACATATACATATCAATGCATGAACAGTGTGGCAGCTGGGTGTCATACATTCTAATACAAATAAAACTAATAACTAATAGTTATTACATTCAACCAACATATATTTCTAATAATAATGCACATTTATATTAAGTTGTAGTTTATCATTATTTAATTATTCCATGGTTTAATATATTGCTCTAATGCCACTCACCATATTATTTGATTATACATAATAATACCGCCATTCAATTTCTAAGCTTCCCTCTTGTTATTGTTTTTATTTTATTATGTAAAAATGTATACAGTAATATTCCCTCTTCCTCTTATTTCTATCTCTATTCTAACTTTTAATCATGTCATCCTTTATTAAAAGACTTTTTCTGTCTATCCAACATCTCTCACCCAGTTTGGTGCTTTGAATCCTGTTCATTTTTAACTTACCTCCCATATTTCACTCTTTACATCAAGTGACCTAAGTCGTCCTATAGGGACGACAAACAAGAGGAGCATGAACTGACCAGCACAGGGGGATCGCAAACTCCCTGGTTGGTCAGGAGAAGCTCCTCAAACTGAGGAGAAAGTGATCATAGAAGTTGCTAAGAAGCTGGAACAGCCGCAATGGAGGAAAGAATAAGAAGACAGCGTGTGTCACCAAGGTGAGGAAAATTTTTATTTCTGAAAAAAAGTTTCCCTTCAAACCCACTTGCAAGAGAACAGATTGGAAAAGAGGGTGTGAGTGAAGAGTGGGAGTGGGAGTGTATTCGGCTCTCACATCCAGCATTGGGTGGCGAGGAAAGCGAAAATCCAAGGCAAAAAGAAACTTTCTTTTTGGAGGAGAAAAGGAAGAATTTGGGAACTGTTTTAAAAATTAGGATTAACTAACTTGAGAAGTCTGAACTTTATTATTATTATTATTATTATTATTATTATTATTATTATTATTATTATTATTATTATTATTATTTTGGTAAGGAGATGAAATAGTTGTAAATAATGGTGAACTAAAGTTTGAACAGAATTAATTAAAAACAGTAAAGAATTTGGAACGCTGAAAATGCTTTGCTTTATTGACTGAACTAGCTTGCAGTGCCATCTAGTGGCAGAAGAAAAAAGAAGGGGAAAAAAGACTCAATTAACTTTAGTTTTAAAGCTGACCTTGATAATTCTGACTGGAAGGATAAGAAAGCAGATGTACAAGAGAGAAGGATTGGATTGTTAACTTTGTTTTTACTTTTCAAATTTTTATTTTCTTTGCTTATTCCCTTATTTATCTTTTTTGAATGCTTTGAAGTACTGTGTCTAGGTTTTGCTGTGGTGGATAAGTATTGGATATCTTTTATGTTCCTGCTTTTTTTTCTTTACTTTTTAATAGTTATTAAATGAAATAAGGAGTGGATAATTTGACAGTTTTTTTTTCTTCCTTTCTTGTTTTTTTTTAAAAATATATTGTTGTTCTTTTTCTCTCCCTTGCTATTGGATTTGAAAAGAGATGGACTGAGAAGGTGGATTAAGGCAAGAAGAACCTGAAGAAATTTTTTTGTTTGGATTAAATTTTTGTTTTTATTTTTTCTCTTGGTCTTTACTTTTTTTTTGGTGGCTTTTTTTCTCTTCTTTTTTTATTGCTGGAATATTTTTTGCATTTTATTTTGGAGGTGTGTGATTGAGTTGTTTTTCCTTTTTATTTTTTCCTTTTTAATTTTTTTCTAATCCAACCATCGGGGAGGATTAGACATCTGGATTACAAATAAATTAAAAGCATATTACGAACTTATCCTAGATAGCATCGGAATGAAGAAACTTACAGCACATCTACATCCAGCAGCAAGCCCCTCATCGACAGAAACACAAAAAACTTCAGAGACAATGGAGTTAAAAAATCTCATACAATCTCTTCATGATGATTTGAAACAGGACTTAAAAGAAATGAAAGAATTGATTGGGAAAAATGAAGAAAGAATTCAAAAAGTAGAGAAATGACAGAAAAGAAAGTTGAGGAATTAGAAGAAAAGCTAATATCAGTTGATAAAAACCAAGAAAAAACAATAATTCCATTGGAAATGGACTGTTCTGATTATTATCTAAGATTTCAAAATATAGAGGAGGAAAAAGGAGAAAACCTACCAGAGGTGATTGCTGATATGTTGGCAGAAGTTATGGAAGAATCCAAGGAGAAGATTCGCCGCGGTGGCGGTTGATACCCCTAAGCTTATGGTTATGGGGGATTTCAACCTGCCGTCCGTGGGTGAGACGTCAGAGATGGCTCGGGAGTTCATGGCTTCCATGACAGCTATGGACCTGACCCAGTTAATTCATGGCCCTACCCACACAGGGGGAAACATGCTGGATCTGGTTTTTGTCTCTGGACAGTGGTTGAGGGATCTTGATATAGGGGATATAGTTACTGAACCCTTGTCATGGTCAGATCACTCTCTCCTTCGTCTCGACTTTCGAACCGCTGCACCCCGCCGCAGGGAGGCGGAGCCGGTCAGATGGTTCCACCCCAGGCGCCTGATGGAACCTGACAGATTCCAGACGGAGCTTGGGCCATTTCCTGAGGTTCTGGCACACGCCTCGACTGGAGACCTGGTGGCCGCCTGGGATAGGGCGGCTGCTGGTGCTCTGGATCGGGTCGTGCCTTTGCGGCCTCTGACCCGGCGCCGATCTCAATTGGCTCCTTGGTTTACCGAGGAGCTGAGGGAGTTGAAGCGCCGGAAAAGACGCCTAGAGAGTAGTTGGAGGGCCAGTCTTCTTGAATCTGACCGGACACTAGTAAGATCCCACATTAGGAATTACTTAGTGGCGATAAAAGCAGCGAAATGTAGTTATTTTGCCGCTCTTATTGCGTCATCAGATAATCGCCCGGCCGCCCTCTTTAGGGTGACCCGCTCCCTGCTCCACCAGGAAGCGCGGGAGGACCCCTTGGAGGGTAGAGCCGAGGATTTTGTTCAGTATCTGTATGACAAAATCACTCAGATTCGGGAAGATTTGGACTCCGACTGGGTAGTCTCAGGGGGAGAGACAGGGGCAGGTCTTGAGAATGTTATCTGGGATGAGTTTGATCCTGTGACCCCTGAGGACGTGGACAGGATTCTGGGTAGACTGAACGCGACCACTTGTTTATTGGACCCGTGTCCTTCCTGGTTAGTACTGGCTTCCCGGGAAGTGACACGAGGCTGGCTCCAGGGGATTATAAACGCTTCGCTGAGTGAGGGTGACTTTCCCGCCGCCTTGAAAGAGGCGGTGGTGAGGCCTCTCCTCAAGAAGCCTTCCCTGGACCCGGCAATGTTGGTAAATTATCGTCCGGTCTCCAATCTTCGCTTTGTTGCGAAGGTTGTTGAGAGTGTGGTCGCGCAACAGCTCCCCCAGCACCTGGATGAAACGACGTATCTGGATCCGTTCCAGTCGGGCTTCAGGCCCGGGTACAGCACGGAAACGGCATTGGTCGCGTTGGTTGATGATCTCTGGAGGGCTCGGGACAGGGGGTGCTCCTCTGTCCTGGTCCTGTTAGATCTCTCAGCGGCTTTTGATACCATCGACCATGGTATCATGCTGCACCGGTTGGAAGAGTTGGGGGTGGGAGGCACTGTGTTGCGGTGGTTCTCCTCCTTTCTCTCTGACCGGTCGCAGTCTGTGTTGACAGGGGGACAGAGGTCGACCCCGAGGCCCCTCATATGTGGGGTGCCGCAAGGGTCGGTCCTCTCGCCTCTCCTGTTCAACATTTATGTGAAGCCGCTGGGCGAGATCATCTGTGGTTTCGGGGTGGAGTACCATCAGTACGCTGATGACACCCAGCTGTACATCTCCACCCCGGATCACCCCAACGATGCCCTTGAAGTGATGTCCCGGTGCCTGGAGGCCGTACGGATCTGGATGGGGAGGAACAGGCTCAGGCCCAACCCATCCAAGACTGAGTGGCTGTGGTTTCCGACGTCCCGATATAGTCAGTTGACGCCATCACTGACTATTGGGGGCGAATCATTGGCCCCCACGGAGAGGGCTCGCAACTTGGGCGTCCTCCTGGACTCACGGCTGTCTTTAGAAGAGCACTTGACGGCCGTGACCGGGAGGATTTTTCATCAGGTTCGCCTGATTCGCCAGTTGCGTCCCTTTCTGGATCGGGACTCTTTACGCACGGTCACTCATGCCCTTGTCACCTCCCGCCTGGACTATTGCAACGCTCTCTACATGGGGCTCCCCTTGAGGAGCACCCGGAGGCTCCAACTGGCGCAGAGTGCGGCCGCGCGGGTGGTAATGGGAGCGACATGGCGTTCCCATGTAACACCTCTCCTGCGCGAGCTGCACTGGCTCCCGGTGGTCTTCCGGGTGCGCTTCAAGGTTTTGGTTACCACCTTTAAAGCGCTCCATGGCTTAGGACCCGGGTACTTGCGGGACCGCCTACTACCACCAATAGCCTCCCACCGGCCGGTACGCTCCCATAGAGAGGGGCTCCTCCGGGTGCCGTCAGCCAAACAATGCCGACTGGCGGCCCCCAGGGGGAGAGCCTTCTCTGTGGGGGCACCTACTATCTGGAACGAGCTCCCCCCA
Organism: Pantherophis guttatus; assembly: GCF_059756535.1. Taxonomy (NCBI): domain Eukaryota; kingdom Metazoa; phylum Chordata; class Lepidosauria; order Squamata; family Colubridae; genus Pantherophis; species Pantherophis guttatus. The sequence goes on from NC_142066.1 coordinate 101,869,648, forward strand.
GAGATACGGAAGATCCCGGATCTGCGCACCTTCCGCCGCGCCTTAAAGACCTTACTATTTCACCAGGCCGGCCTGGCCTAATTTTCCCCCCTCTTTTATAAAAGATTTTTAAAATTTTAAATATTTTTTAGTATTTATATATTCAATTTTAAATTGGTTTTAAAAGTTTGGGGTTTTAAATTTGTCGGGGCCAAAATTATTTAATTTGATTTTATTCTATTTTTTAAATTTTGTATTGTATGTGTTTTTATTGTTTGGCTGTGCACCGCCCTGAGTCCTTCGGGAGTAGGGCGGTATAGAAATCTAATAAATAAAAATAAAATAAAATAAAATGGAATTAACAAGGTTTTTAGAGTACATACAAGATATGCAATGAGAAACAAATTACCAAGAGAAGTACACGTAAGATTCACAAAGAAAGCACTAAAAACAGAGATACTACAAACAACAAGAAGTAAGGCATTGAAGTACAAAGACAAAGAAATAATAGTACTGAGACAAATACTCAGAAGAGTTAGAGATTTGAGGAAAAAATATCAATTCTTAACAAAAAAAAATTAACAACAAAAGGAGTGAGTTTCAGATGGTTAATACCAGAAGGAATCTTGGTGATATGGCAAGAACAAAGACATAGATTAGATTCAATTGAAAAAATGACGCTATTTTATGAACAATTCTGTTGACTATTAGAGGATCAACTGGGAGTAGCAAGAGAGATTAAACATAAAGACGAAGAAAAAGGTAAAGAAGAAAGCACAAAGAAACAGGAAAAAGAGCACTAAGAGAAGGAGCAAGATCAAAAGATCCAAAGGAATAAAGAGAGACGAGAGCGATGAAATTAAAAACTAGTAATAAGTAAAGTAAAATATGGAAGAAGAAATAAAAGCAATATCAATAAATGTAAATGAACTGAATTCGATGACAAAAAGTAACAGAATCTTAAATAAATTAAATAGGCTAAAGATGGATATTACATGTTTATAAGAAGTACATATTAGAAAGCAACATATAAGAGTATTAGAATATCCAAAATTAGGAGTCGTATTTACTTCATTGATACAACAAAGCAAAAGGGGAGTAGTTTTATATATTAAAGAAAAATTAGAGCCCAAATTAATATTTGAGGATGAAGAAGATAGGATTTTAATGGTGGAAATAAGAATGAATTCTAAACAAATACTTTTGATAGTGCTATATGTACCAAATGATAAACAAGAAGAATTTTATGGGAAATTATACAGGAAAATTTTAGGATTGGACTATGAACATATATGTATAATGGGTGACTTTAATGCCATAATGGATGTGGAGTTGGACTATAAAACAACAAAGATAAACAAGAAACCCAGAAAAACCCTTCTAAAATCTTTTTTCACAATGATTGAAAAATAAAATATTCAAAATATTTGGAGACAAAGACATTTGAAAGAAAAACAATATACCTTTTATTCAAATAGACTTTTGTCGTGGTTGAAGATTGATATGATATGGATTTCAATAGATCTTATAGATAATATACAAGAAGTAAACATTGAAACAAATATTTGGGGGGACCACAATCCAATAACAATAATACAGAAAGGACAGAGGAAAAAGACAAGATGGACACTGAATCAAACTATCTTAAATGAAAAAGAATTTCAACAGAATATGGAAAAGGAATTAGAGTTCTTTTTTAAAATAAACAAAAAGGAGGATACATCACTTCAGAATGTATGGGATATAATGAAAGCATATATTAGAGGCTTGGCAATAAGATATTCAGGAAAAAAGAATAAAAAGAAAAGACAAATACAGAAGAAATTGGAAGAGGAGTACAAGAAATTAGAGAAAGGATTACAAAAAGATACACAAAGTAATAAAATTAAGAAACAAATGGAAATGAAAAAATGCAAAATAAATTTGAATGAACAAGAATTTTTGGCAAATAAATTAAGAGCATCCAAACAGAACGTTTTTGAAAATGTGAATAAACCGGGAAGATGGTTAGTGTATAAAATAAAAAAAGAGAAGGAGAACAAAGCCATCTGGAACGAGCTCCCCCCGGAGATATGGAGGATCACTGATCTGCGTGCTTTCTGCCGTGCCCTTAAAACATTCCTATTCCAGCAGGCCGCCCTGGCCTAACCTCTTTTTTAAATTGTTTTTTAAATTTTTTAAATTTTAAATTTGTCTTATAATTGGAGTTTTTAAATTTTGTTTTCTGGGCCAAATTATTTAATTGTATTTTAATGATTTTTTAACATTTGTATTATATGTATTTTATCTTTTGGCTGTTCACCGCTCTGAGTCCTTCGGGAGTAGGGCGGTATATAAATTCAATAAATAAAATAAAGCAATAAAATATCTACAAGATGAAATCAGGAAAATACATTATAGAAGTGAAGAAGAGAATAATTCAAAATTATTATGAAAAGCTTTATTATCAAGAGAAGATATCTGAGGAGAAGATAACAAAATTTTTAGAAGAATCAGACCTACCTAAAATTCAAAAATTAAAATTAGAAGAAAAAATAACAATGATGGAGTTAACAGAAGCGATTAAAAAACAAAAAAATGGGAAAACACCAGGTCCAGGTAGACTATCAGTGGAATTATATAAGATATTTCAAGAGGTGTTAAGCAATGTAATGCTGGAACTATTTAATGAACTTTTAGTGAAAGCAAAAATGCCAGATTGGTGGATGGAGGCCTATGTTCCACTCATGCCTAAAGAAGATTCAGATTTGCAATTAATAAAAAAACTATAGACAGATTTCATTATTAAATGTGGATTATAAGATTTTTGCTTCAATAATGGCAAACAGATTAAAGAGAATATTAAATGAATTTATTCATATGGACCAAAATGGGTTTCTACCTAAAAGGCAAATTAGAAACAATATGAGGATAATTTTGAATACCTTGGAATATTATGAGATACACTCAGAAAAACAAATGGTGATGATGTTTCTAGATACACAGAAAGCTTTTGACAACATGAATTAGTAGTTTATGATAAAGCAATTACAGATAATGGACTTCGGGGAGAGATTTATGAACACTATAAATAAATAAATAAATAAATAAATAAATAAATAAATAAATAAATAAATAAATAAATAAATAAATAAATAATTTTATTTCTATACCGCCCTTCTTCCGAAGGACTCAGGGCGGTGTACAGCCAATTTAAAAACACAACACACAACAATAATTAAAAATTAAAATAATTACATAGATTTGGCCGATTTAAAACCCCAAACATTTAAAATACCCCAATTAAAATTATTAAGTTGATAGCCCTGCCTGGCGGAACAACAGGGTCTTCAGTGCGCAACAGAAACACTCGGAGGTCGGAGATCTTGCGTATTTCCGGGGGCAGTTCATTCCACAGGGCTGGGGCTCCCACAGAAAAGGCCCTCCCCCTGGGTGTCGCCAGCCGACATAACTTGGCTGATGGCACCCTGAGGAGACCCTCTCTGTGGGAGCGGACTGGTCGGTGGGAGGCTATTGGTGGCAGAAGACGGTCTCGAAGGTACCCGGGTCCTATGCCATGGAGCGCTTTAAAGGTGGTAACCAACACCTTGAATCGCACCCGGAAGACCACTGGGAGCCAGTGCAGCTCGCGCAGGAGGGGTGTCACGCGGGCACAACGAGTTGCGCCCATAACCACCCGCGCGGCCGCATTCTGGACCAGTTGGAGCCTCCGAGTGCTCTTCAAGGGGAGCCCCATGTAGAGAGCATTACAATAGTCCAGCCGGGAGGTGACAAGGGCATGAGTGACCGTGCGCAAGGCGTCCCGGTCCAGAAAGGGCTGCAACTGGCGGATCAGGCGAACCTGATAAAAGGCCCCCCTGGCCACGGCCGTCATATGCTCTTCTAAAGACAGCCGTGCGTCCAGGAGGACACCCAGATTGCGAGCCCTCTCTGTGGGGGGCAAAGATTCACCCCCAATAGTCAGCGATGGCACCTGCTGACTATATCGGGACGCTGGCAGCCACAGCCACTCGGTCTTGGACGGGTTGAGTCTGAGCCTGTTCCTCCCCATCCAGACCCGCACGGCCTCCAGGCAGCGAGACATCACATCAAGGGCATCGTTGGGGTGGTCTGGGGTGGAGATGTACAGCTGAGTATCATCAGCGTACAGATGACACTTCACCCCAAAACCACGGATGATCTCACCCAGTGGCTTCACATAAATGTTGAACAGAAGGGGCGAGAGGACCGACCCTTGTGGCACTCCCCATGCGAGATGCCTCGAGGTCGACCTCTGCCCCCCTGCCAACACGAACTGCGAGCGGTCGGAGAGGAAGGAGGAGAACCACCGCAGAACGGTGCCCCCTATTCCTAACCCTCTTAACCGCCGCAGCATGATACCATGGTCGATGGTATCAAAAGCCGCTGAGAGATCTAATAGGACTAGGACAGAGGAGCAACCCCTGTCCCGAGCCCTCCAGAGATCATCCACCAACGCGACCAATGCCGTTTCTGTGCTGTGCCCCTGCCTGAAGCCCGACTGGCACGGGTCTAGATAGATAGCTTCATCCAGGTGCCCGGGCAGTTGTCGTGCCACCACACTCTCAACAACCTTCGCCACAAAACGAAGGTTGGAGACCGGACGGTAGTTAGCTAATTCAGCCGGGTCCAGGGAAGGCTTCTTGAGGAGGGGCCTCACCACCGCCTCTTTCAAGGCGGCGGGAAAGGCACCCTCACTCAGAGAAGCAGTTATAATCCCCTGGAGCCAGCCTCGTGTAACCTCCCGGGAGGCCAGTACCAACCAGGAGGGACACGGGTCCAATAAACATGTGGCGGCACTAATCCTACCCAGAACCCTGTCCACATCCTCGGGAGCCACAGGATCAAACTCCTCCCAGATAATATTCTCAAGGCCTGCCCCTGTCTCCTCCCCTGGACTCATCCAATCGGAGTCCAAGCCATCCCGAATCCGAGCGACTTTATCATGCAGGAATTGCACAAAATCCTCAGCGCGGCCTTGCAAGGGATCTTCCCGCACTCCCCCCCGAAGAAGGGAGTGGGTCACCCTAAACAGGGCGGCTGGGCGGTTCTCTGCAGATGCGATAAGAGCGGAAAAATGGTTAGATTTTGCCGCTTTTATCGCCACTAGGTAGGTCTTGATATAAGACCTCACCTGTGTCCGGTCGGAATCAGATTGACTAGTCCTCCAAATGCTCTCTAGGCGTCTTTTCCGACGCTTCATCTCTCTCAGCTCCTCAGAGAACCAAGGAGCCAATTGAGATCGGCATCGGGTCAGAGGCCGCAAAGGCACGACGCGGTCCAAAGCTCTGGTGGCTGCACTCTCCCAGGCGGCCACCAGCTCTTCAGTCGAATCGTGTGCCAGAGTCTCAGGAAACGGCCCAAGCTCCGTCAGGAACCTTTCGGGGTCCATCAGGCACCTGGGACAGAACCATTTGGTCGGTTCCGTCTCCCTGCGGCGGGGGAAAGCGGTAGGAAAGTCCAAGTGAAGGAGCGAATGATCTGTCCATGACAAGGGTTTGATGTCTAGGTCCCCTCTACCAAGATCATTCAACCACTGACCAGAGACAAAAATCAGGTCCAGAGTGTGTCCCCCTATGTGAGTCGGGCCTTGAACTAACTGGGTCAGGTCCATGGCCGTCATGGAAGCCATGAACTCCCGAGCCGCCTCTGACGCCTCACCCGCAGACGGAAGGTTGAAATCCCCCATGACAATAAGTCTGGGGGTGTCAACCGCCACCCCGGCAATGACGTCGAGTAGCTCGGGCAGGGTCGCTGCCACGTGGCAGGGAGCCAGGTACGCAGTCAGCAAACCCATCTGCACCCCACGGCCCCACTTCACAAAGAGGGACTCACATCCGGCTATCTGAGGAACAGTGGTCTCCCTCGGACAAAGACTCTCCCTAATAATCACCGCCACTCCCCCACCCCTCCCCTGGGCCCTTGGCTGATGAAATGCACAGAAACCTGGTGGGCACATTTCAATGAGGGGGACCCCCCCCTCTTGGCCCAACCAGGTCTCCGTAATACCTGCCAGGTCCGCACCCCCCTCTAAAATAAGATCACAAATGAGGGGGGCTTTATTAACAACCGACCTGGCATTACACAACATCAGCCGCGGACCCTGGGCCTGAGACTCTGCACAACCCAGGACACGAGTCGCGCATTGGGGGCCGGGGTGCATAATTACTTGTAAACAGCGTGTGCGCACCCCCAGCACATGATATGGCCCCCTGCGCCCGTCATACCTGCCCCTCCCACTCATTGTTTCAATTACACAGCCCTTCCTATCGTCCCCCTGCTCCCCGGTTAAATTTCCTTTCACGACCCCTCTGTTGCAGCCAATCGACCCATCACCCCGCTCAGTTGCTATCTGAACCCCCCCGGGTCCACTTTTACAACCCCCTCCCTTCCTCCCGGGTCCCCTTAAAATTTTGGTTAAAAATTTAGCTAAAAAAACCCTCAACCCCCTTCTCGCACCATGCCACCTCTCGGGGTTCCAAAGCCCGTCATTAAGGTAGGCCCTCGATAGAGTGGAGGGCCAAACCTGCGAGAGGGGGGAGTCTCGCAGTGCACATAGCTCCGCCGCCGAGTACATCAAGTAAAATCAGAATGGGAAGGCAGTTTGGTGGGTCCACAGAGTCCTAGGACAGAAGGTCTTTTTATAAGCAGCAACCCGGAATCCCCTGCTCTCTCACAGCAGCGGAAGGAGTTGGTTTATACAGTCAGCGGGAGAAAAGTTTTTCCCAGCCACCCTCTCACAGTGGTTGGCCAGATGTCCAAAGGCAAGGAATTTGATGGTATCATCCCTTCTGATAAAAGATGGTTCAAACAGCCAACTTCCCTCAGGGTCCACAAAATACTGTCCAAGTCCCCATCTGCCGGGAGTTTCGATGGAAGTAATTAATATGATTTGATTTGAAGCGGAGTACAAATAAAGCTGCCCAGTAGTTGCCCAGTAATTCCGTAGGAGGATAGATGTATACACAAGGGAGAGGAGAGGGTGAGGGGGGGGAGGAAGGCTGACTCCCAGGCCGATAACAGGGCCAGAAAGGGGGGGGAGGAGGGGGAGGAGAGGCCACCCATGGAGGCCCCATCCCAGAGCCATCCACCGGACTCTCCAACCCCAGATCTTTCCATCCCCTCGTCATTTGAGCCATATCATGCCTCCGTTGGCGACCTCCGCTTCGCCTCTCCGCCAGCATCGAATGTCCAACAACCTCCACCTCACCCTTTTTCGCAGCCATTTTTATCCAGCTAAACATCCCCTCCCAATCGCTGCGCAGCGGCTGCCATTGCCGCTGCAACTCTTCAACTCCACCGCCAGTGCCAGAACGCCCTCAGTCCACCATCGGCACCATTGGTCCTGCTACGTCGTCGCCGCTGTTCTGACAGCCGCCGACCAGCGAGCGGGGAAGAAGCCGGCATCGCTGCAGCCAATTTCCCTAATCCTCCTCACGGGGCGCCTCGCGGCACGCCTCGCGGCGTCCTGCAGCCTCCCGCGGCGTTCTTCTTTGCCTTCCCCTCACCCAAGCATTCCGGAGGGCGAAAAAGCCCTCAACGGGTTGAGGGGAAACTCTCCCGGGCGGGGGTGGGGCTGCCGATGGTACTGACAGCCCCAGGAGACTCCGAAACCCCCAAAATGCTGCCCGTCCTGACAGCGACTCAGGCCGGCATCGCCATGTTGGAGCATGCGCAGAAGAATAAAAACAATCTACAACAAACAATCAGTTAAGTTAATGATGAATGGAGAGATGACAGAAAAAGTTAATATAACAAAAGGCACAAGGCAAGGATGTCCATTATCCCCATTGTTATTTGTGTTGACTTTAGAAGTACTAAATAGAAATATAAGATGGAATGAAGAAATAAAATAGATGGAAATTTTAAAAAAGGAATATAAACTACAAGCCTTTGCAGATGACCTAGTATTTATCCTGGAGGAACCTCAAAGGACAGGCCCTAAACTATTAGGAAAAATAGAGTAATATGGAGAGGTAGCAGGTTTAAAAATAAATAAAGAAAAAACAAAAATATTGGTGAAAAATACTATAGAAAAACAAAAAAGAAAATTAAGGGAGAAATTAGATATACAAATTGTGAAAAAAGTGGAATACTTAGGAATACAACTAACTTCAAGATGTGTAATGATAAAAGAGGACAATTATTATCACTTAAAAAGACAAATTGAGAAAGACTTGGAAAAATGGAAAACTTTGCAGCTATCACTTATGGGAAAGATTGCAATAATTAAGATGAACATACTACTGAGATTATTGTTTTTATTCCACACAATTCCAATAAAAATTGAAAATACTTATTTTCAACACCTTAATAAAATAATGAGGAAGTTTATACGGCAGGAAAAAAAGTGAGAATTAATATAAAGATGCTACAAGATGTGAGAATATGGGGAGGATTTGGATTGCTGAACTAGGAATTATATTATCAGGCAGCAGTGTTGACTTGGATGAAAGAATGGATCAAATTAAGAAATATAAGACTACTAATTTTGGAAGGACATGATTTACAATTGGGATGGCATGCATTTATATGGTATGGTAGAAGTAAGATGCATACGTATTTTCATAGACACTATGTAAGAAATGCATTGTTATTAGTGTGGGAGAAGATTAGAGACAACTCATCTGTGGAGTGCCGCAGGGATCGGTCCTCTCGCCCCTTCTGTTCAACATTTATGTGAAGCCGCTGGGCGAGATCATCCGTGGCTTTGGGGTGAGATACCACTAGTACGCTGATGACACCCAGTTGTACATCTCCACCCCAGGCCACCCCAACGATGCCCTTGAAGTGATGTCTCAGTGCCTGGAGGCTGTGCAGATCTGGATGGGGAGGAACAGGCTCAAGCTCAACCCTTCCAAGACTGAGTGGCTGTGGCTCCCGGCATCCCGTTATAGTCAGTTGACTCCATCACTGACTATTGGGGGCGAGTCTTTGGCCCCCACAGAAAGGGCTCACAATCTGGGAGTCCTCCTGGATATGCAGCTGTCCTTGGAGGAACATCTGACGGCTGTAACCAGGGGGACCTTTTATCAAGTTCGCCTGATTCGCCAGTTGTGGCCCTTTCTTGATCGGGATTCCCTGTGCACAGTCACTCACGCCCTCGTCACCTCTCGCCTTGACTACTGCAATGCTCTTTACATGGGGCTCCCCTTGAAGGGCACCCGGAGGCTCCAGCTGGTCCAGAACACAGCAGCGCGGGTAGTGACGGGAGCAGCATGGTGCTCCCATGTAACACCGCTCCTGCGCAAGCTGCACTGGCTCCCGGTGGCCTTCCGGGTACGCTTCAATGTGTTGGTTATCACCTTTAAAGTGCTCCATGGCATAGGGTCTAGCTATCTTCGAGACCGCCTGCTGCTACCGACGACCTCCCATCGACCCGTGCGCTCCCACAGAGAGGGCCTCCTCAGGGTGCCATCAGCCAAACAATGTAGGCTGGTGACCCCCAGGGGGAGAGCCTTCTCTGTGGGGGCACCTACCCTCTGGAATCAGTTGCCCCCAGAGATAAGGAGAATCCAAGACCTCAGTGCCTTCCGCCGTGCCCTTAAAACCCACTTTTTCCAGCAAGCCGGGCTGGCTTAAGAATAAATTTTTAAATTTTTAAAATGTTTTAATTGGTTTGTGATTTTTAAATTTTTGGGCCAAATTTATATATATTTTAATTGTTCTTAATATTTGTAGTTTATGTTCTTAATTCTGGCTGTGCACCGCCCTGAGTCCTTAGGGAAAAGGGCGGTATATAAATTGAAAAATAAATAAATAAATAAATAAATAAATAAAATAAACTGCTACTTGAAAATTCCAATATGGTTATCAATAATGGAAGCATTGATACACCCAAATATTGTTAATTTTAGAAATATTTTTAGATACAAAGTTTACTAACAGATAAGGGGGAATTGAAAGGGAAACAAGAACTAGAAGAACAAGGGATTGTGATGGATTGGTATACTCATATGCAAATACAAACAAGATATAAAAAAGATGTAAAATTATATGGTTTTTATTTAGAAATGACAGACTTGGATAGGATATTCACGGAAACAGAGGATAAAATAATTTTAAAAATTTACAACCTTCTGCTTAGTATTGAATTAGAAGAAGAGCAAGTAAAGGAAACAATGTGTGAAGTTTCTGAAAGATGCCCTAATTAATTCTTGAGCCATGAGCTAAACTTCAAAAGAAATACAGGCATTTATTAGGAGCACCATTTCGGCAATATTCGGATTAGAACTAATCCCACATAGATTTACATTCCCCTATGACCCTGTCTCTTCCCTCCTCCCTTGCTGCGTCATAAATCACATTCTCCAATTAACCACTTTGGCTGACTGTGAAACCCAACACTCTCCTACTGATTGCTGTGGAATGTAGTTTCAGTTAGGGAAATCAATCAACTCCATCAGTTCTCCCTTCCTCCTGCTCATGGCAACTTGAAAGCTTTGCAAGTTAACACAATGATAGCTTGGGCAAAAAACTGTGGATATTCAATTGAGCTTGATAGATGGCAACAGTTATGGGAAAGGAATTATAAACTAACGATGTCCACTGCATATAAAGAGAATCAATATAAAATGTTTTATAGATGGCATACACCTCCGGAAAAATTGGTAAAAATGTTTAAAGATAAATCAACTAAATGTTGGAAATGCCATCAAATACCAGGATCTTACTATTGTACATGGTGGACATGTTCAGAAGGCAGAGATTATTGGAGCAGAACTAAAACATGGTTAGAAGAAATGATCCAACAATATATTGATTTAAAACCTGAGCCGTTCCTATTGGGTATCCTACCAGAAAAAAATAGTAAAGAAAATATATAGACTTCCTGTTTGCTGCTGGCCGCCGCCAGACGTTCCTTTGGGATCGTCAGCTTCCACTGCCTGTCAGAGCCGCCTTCACAACGGAACGGCGGCTCGAAAAAACTCCGTCCCCATGAGGAAACGGAGATAGAGCCGGCAGGGGTGGGTAGAACTCTCTGCAGAGTCCCAAAAGTTTTTCTTTTACTTTTGGGATGGAGCGGATGAGATGCCCCATATCCCCAGCCGCTGCTCCGGGCTTTGGGAGACCTCTGCTAATGCAGAGCCAGGCGTCAAAAGCAAGCCTGCGAATTTGACAGATTACTCAAAGAAAATGTGAGCTGGACCTGTAATACTGAAGCGCAAGTATTTTACTTATCTTTTAAAAATTACTTAGGAGAATAGAGGAAGAGAAAGAGGAAAAAAGTTTTTTTTTAAAATGGCGTCTGCCGCGGCTGGAGAAGAGTTTGAGAGGGAAAGTTCTTCCGTTTTTTATTATTACAATGTAGCGGAATAAATACCACTGGCTACATTTGTAAACAAAACTCCGCTCCTGTTTTTGTTTTTCTCTTTTTCCCCTGGAGGATTGTTGCTGGCTGGAAGTCTTTTGTCTTGTTTTTTTTTTTTTTTCTTCTAACAAAGCCTGCTTAGGCGGAAACATGGCACTGAGGCTTGTGAAGTCAGACAAGCAAATAGGTGGGGGGGATTCCCCCACTAAGAATTTAAAGGAACAAGTTTTAACTCTTCAGTCCCAGAAACCTGATTTTAATATAATAGAATTTCTCTTAGAGGAGATTGAAAGAAGGGATGAGATTGTGAATCAGCAACTTGAAAAATTTAAGCAGGAAACTAAGGAATTGGTGAAATCCAAGTTTGACTTTTTGCAGCAAAAAATTTTAAAAGTGTCAGAATTCATGATTCGGTTGGATACAAATACTAATTTACTAGAGTCAAAAATGGATGAAATTCAAGATAAATTGGACAATAGAATTCAAAAAATTGAAAATGATTTGTTAAATATTCAGGATTATAGTTCAGAAGAAAAATTTAAAATGGATGCTGACCAAAAGTCTGGTAATGTACAAAATCTGCAACAGAGGATTGAAAAAGAGGTTCTAAAGATACAATATAATTTCACAGAATATGCAATAAGACTTAGAGGTTTGCAGGAAAATAACAGAGATGACTTAAGGAAAATATCTTCTGAATTTCTAGCTGGGATTTTAAAGATTCAACCTGAGGAAGTGTTTTGTAGGATTGACAGAGCTTATCGAATAAACTCCTGGACTGCCAAGCAAAGGCAATTGCCTAGAGATGTGGTAATCTATTTTTCAGATAAAGAAATTAGGAATAAAATTGTGCAAAATTCCTTCAATTCTAATTTGCAATTGTATGGAAGAAAGATTTGGATTTACAAGGAACTCCCACCTAAGATATTAATGGAAAGGAAGAAATTTGGCTTTCTGGTGTCTGAGTTAAAAAGGAGAAATATTCAATTCCGGTGGGACGTCCCAGTTGGTATTATATTGAGATATCAAGGAGAAAGATACCAGTTAAATACTGTTGAAAGAGCGGAAGAATTTTATCAAAATAGGTTGAAAATGAATTTAACGTCTTCAGATATAATACAGGATAAGCAGAAGGAGCTGGAACTAAAGACAGAGACTGTACCAGATAAATTGCCTTTGGATTTATCGGATACCCCAGCTGGATTATCTACAAATTTGAGAGAAGTGCCATCTGATTTTAATGTGATGACTTATCAAGGCAAGGACAAGCATGGAAACCAATTAGAGGATATACAAGGGATAAAAAAGAAACGCGAGACACAAAAAATTAGGATGGAAGTCAAACCCACAAAAAGAAAACAAAAAAAGAAATAGGTTGTACAAAAATAGAAATTTCTAACCCAAGCAACAGTGAAGCCAGTGATTTTAAAATATGAATGATTATGTGAAAACATAGAGGAGGCGACATATTGGTCAATATCATCCTGAGGATAGTGGCAGATCTCTGCATTGCCGTAATTTTGGGACATGGAAAGAGCCTCAAATTGATGGTTTTGAATTATCTACTTTGAAACTTCTTTTTGTGTTGATAAATATATTATAATTATCTTGAATTATAAGGCAAGAGAATCACATTGGGACATGCAGAAGATCGGGTTGTTACCCAATACGATGATGGAAATTAATAATCCTGATGAAACCCACAATTATTATTATATGGAATATAATTATAATGTCACTCGGGTGGTTGTTTTTACTTTTATATATATAAGAAGATGTTTACTACTGATGGGGGCAGATATGATTGGAGATCTTGAATAAACTGTTGCATCAGCAAGCTATGTTACCCTATTATGGATGTTGGTTTTAACAATCCAGTGGAAAGACTTCAAGAAGATATTATATGGACTATAAATTTAAAGTTATTGTCTTTTCTTTTTTTATTTAGATATAATGGAATATATATATATATATATTTTTAAGTAGTGTGGGCAGTGAATTAAAGATATCAAGAATTGTTGTGTATGGTAAATTTGTAAGACAGTGGGTGAATAAGCTAGCTACAGACTGATTAGTTTAAGAAAAGGGATTTTTAAGTGATACATTTAGGGGAGTGGAGGAAATGGATAGAGTGGAATAAATGTTAAATTAGATTTTATGGGGAGCCCGCTTTGAAATGTTATTAAAGTAGGACTTATTGTATAGTTTTAAAGTGGAAGGTGGTTTTGAATTGTTGCAATAATGTATAGATATAAAACACTATTATGCTAAATTAGAAGTTATTTTATAATAGTTATAGTATAATGTGTTTGTTTTTTTTTGTTTTTTTTCTCTTCTTCTTTTCTGAAATGTATGGATAAAGGGGGATTTATAATACTTTTAGTAAGTAAAGGTCAGTATTTTGAGGAGGGAGTAAGTAATCTGTTATGAATTAGGGTTTTTTTTTGTTACGAAGAAGTCACAGGGGGGGAAGGGTGGGGAGGGGGGGTTAGGGAGGGGGGGAGGGGGGGGAAAAAGGGGGAAAAATTTGTATTTGAAAACCTTTTCAATAAAAAAAAAGAAAATATATATTTGATTATACATGTAATAACTGCAGCGAGGATAGTATTTGCGCAAAGATGGAAAGCAGAGAAAATTCCTTTGGAAAGGGAAGTAATTAAAAAAATTCTAGATTGTGCAGAGATGAATAGATTAACTTTGATGATTAAAGAAAGAGAGGATACGGAATATTTTAAGATATGGGGGAAATTTTACGATTGGTTAGAAAAGAGATATAGATAAAGATTGTGATAATTAAATATGAGAATGCTATATTAAATGTATTATATTGTGGGGAAAACGTTGTAACTGAGAACGTTGTAATTTAGAGCCTTGGTAGTACAGTGGTCTAAAGCACCCTGTTATTAACGCAGCTGCCTGCAATAACTGCTGGTTCAAATCTCTCCAAGGCTCAAGGTTGACTCAGCCTTCCATCCTTTCTAAGGTGGGTAAATTGAGGACCCAGTTTGTGGGGGCAATAAGCTGACTTTGTATAAATATACAAAAGTATGAAGGCTATTGCTTAACACATTGTAAACCGCCCTGAGTCTCCGGAGAAGGGCGGCATATAAATCAAATTTTTTTAAAAAAGGAAATTATTAAGGAAGAAATGAAGATAGGAGGAGTAAGAAAAAGAAGAGGAAGTCACTGAAGAAACACCGAGATGACACACAGAAGGATTGATGTATTATGTGTTTGTGTAAAAAAAAAAATTACAAAAAAAGAGATACAATCATTATTTCATTATTCAATTTTTCAATACACAATTCTAATACCAATCCCAATATTATTTAGACATACAAAATTATTCTAATTATATTCTTTACAATCATCAAATCTATATAATTCTGATAGTAACCACGTTTATATTAAAGTATGTTCTTTCATTATTTAATTGTTCAATGTTTCAATATATTATTCCAATGCCAATCACAATAGTATTAAAACCAGGGGTGAAATGTAAAATTTGTTACTACCAGTTCTGTGGGCATGGCTTGGTGGGGTGGGGGGTAATGTGACTAGGTGGGCGTGGCCAACTTTTTTTTTTTATTTTAACTTTTCAAAGCATTGTTTCTGCAAATGCAAAAAAATGCTTTGAAAAGCCTCTGCCGATCAGGAACACAGCTGGGATCGTCAGAGCCTTTTCAAAGCATTTTTTTAACCACCTCTTCCACTGAAGAGGTTGCAGAAAAAAATGCGTTAAAAGTCTCTCTGATGATCCCAGCTGAGTTGCCTGATCATTTTAAAAAATGCTTTGAAAAGTCTCTCTGACGATCAGGCAACTCAGCTGGGATCATCAGAGAGACTTTTAAAGCATTTTTTTTTTGCAACCTCTTCAGTGGAAGAGGTGGTTAAAAAAATGCTTTGAAAAGGCTCTGATGATCCCAGCTGTGTTGCCTGATCGTCAGAGCCTTTTCAAAGCATTTTTTTAACTACCTCTTCCCCGGAGGTGGAATTTTTTGCAGAAAAAAATGCTTTAAAAAGCCTCTGAGATCCCAGTTGAGCCGTGTGATCATCAGAGGCTATTTTTTTTACTTTTAAAAGCATTTTTTTGGCAGAAGAAGTTGTAGAAAAAATGTTTTTAAAAATAAAAAAAAAAGCCTCTGATGATCGTGTGGTTCAGCTGGGCATGGGGGGAGGGGAGCGCAGGGATTTTTGCTACTGGTTCTCCGAACCACCCGTCACCAGCGCTACCAGATCAGGCGATCTGGTCCAAACTGGGAGCATTTCACCCCTGATTAAAACATACTTAATAATACCATCTGTCGACCCCAGTCCACGGACTCGCCATTCCTGGGGGGGGGGAGTGTAATGGGGCAAGGGTGGCGACCGGGCTGGCAGTCCAGTGGCAGACAGAGCGGCGGTAGGTGTGACATTCTGCGACTCATGGGTGTGTCACGGACAAGCCTGGGCCACAATGACCTCCTCCTGCACATCCCAGCTTCGATGAACTCCTCCTCCGCCTCTCAGCTGATGCCCTGTAGCCACAGAGCCACCACTTCACAGCTGATGCAGGGCAGCATGGTTTTCAGCAGCTCCATGCAAACAGGGCTGTTGCAACCTCTATGGACATGGGACTGGCCAGATCCTAGCCGGCAGAGCTAGCTGCTGAGTGTGTGTTGCCACTGGATGATTGTGGGTGGAGCGCACAGTTGAAAAGCAGCACTGACTTTGAATGCCAACTCACCTTGTTTGGAGGCTAGACCTGTTAATAGGGATTAAACTAACAGTTTTGCCACAGTTGTGGTTACTTTGTGTGTGCCTCATTTGTTCCCTGCCAGGCCTGCCCTGACAGGCTGAGAGAAAGTCAGTGCTGCTTTTTCTTTTGTCTCTGCCCTTTGGCTTCTTCTCCATACCTGGCGGAGTGGCTGGCTTTGGTGATGGCAGAAGGAACTGTGTTGGAGGTATCAACAACCATGGGAGGCAGGCCCAGAGCAGGTTGTGTCATGGCAGACTCGGTGGCCAGGGACTCAAATAGACGGCTCCTGTACACAACAAGTGGAGGGGGAGCTGATGTCCGTGAAACAACATGGCCAGCTGGCCAAGGAGTATGTCCGTGACTTCCACTAGCTTGCTGGTAGGCTGAGGGCCTGGCCGGAATGCCTCCTGGTTCACCAGTTCTGAGCAGGGCTGGACTGCAAAATGTGCCAGGTCTGTGTGTACAGGAGTCTTCGACCTCAACTCCAAGACTAGTTCAGGGCAGCTGTCGAGCTGGACACCGTTAAGGGAATTCCGTCCATGGGGAGGAGGCTCTGGGGCAACAGAAAGTCACCAACAGGCCGCTGGCAACAAGCGGAGCCTGACCCAACACTGTTCTGCTGGGCTCCACAGTCCAGCCCAGCCAGCCGTCTCTGTGCTGTTTCCGGTGCAATATCCTAGGATACCGGGCACTGGAGTGTATGATGCCAGGCCCACAGCAGCCATCGAAACCACCTTCGCCAGCTGGTACACCTGGAAAGACCACAGGTCGAGTTCATCAGACCCCCAAACAATCCAGGAGAGCGGTTCAGACGACCCCAGTGAGCAACCAACCAGTGAGCTCAGTGGAAGGAGGTTGTCCCGCGAGGGTGCCACTGGTGTCCTATGATAGTGAGGATGATTGAGCAGAGGACCCGATGGTAAGTGACCCCATTCAGCCATTTGTCATCCTGGTCACAATTAGGAGGTCTTAAACGGGCAAAGGGGCTGATACAGTGCATTGATTGACTCCAGTTGTACCCGGTGCCTCACCAACATGAAGGTTGTTAGCAAGCTAGGCATAAGAGTTAGAAGGATGGCCAAGCCCATGGGTCAAGCAAGTGGATGGCTCGGTGCTTGGAGGGGCACTAGCTACCCATATTACCGAGCTGGTGAAACTTGAGATGGGGGAGCATTGGGAGCTCATCAGATTCATGGTGGTAGCAACAATGAATGAATCTCTGATTCTTGGGCTAGCATGGCTAGACAAATGGGGACCCACAGTCTGGTGGGAGGGGGGGTTTCTGGAAAATAAGGATAGTGACCAGCCCCAGTCCACCACCACATGAACAGGGTGTAGCTGGGGAGGTGGCTGACCTTAACAAGAGTGGTTGTCAGGCTGCAGATGGGCCCGCATTTCCCCAGATCTAGTCCGACCTGGTGGAGGCATTTAGCAAGGCAGAATGCAAGGTGCTACCCCCCCCCACCGGCCCATGGACTGTGCCATCAAACTAATACCCAAGGCAAAATTACCTAAACCTCGGATTTATTCGATAACACCAAGATGTCCTTTTTGCTTCAGCTGCTCTTGCCTTCTGGCAGCTCTTCACATGCGTGCACTAGAAACATGCTCCTCCTGTTCCTCTTCTTCTCTGCTGTTTGCCTCTGGAGGCTCCGGAGTCCACACATCGCTCCCAGATGGCCTCCAATGCAGAGTCCTTGTCTGGGCCTTCCCCTAACACCAGGACTGGCCCATTGTCCTCCCCAGCCTCCTTACTGTCCAACTCCGCTGCCAGGTCCACAGGCTGCTGGCGAACCACAACAGTCTCTTGCCTGCTTCAGTACTTTAGTTGCTATGCTTTTTTTTTTACATTAAAAAGTTTTTTTATTTTATAAACAAACAAACAAATAATACATAATCAATCATTCAATATATCTTCTGAATACATCTTTTAAATCTTCTTTTTACTCCTCCAATATTTATCATATCTTAATATTGTCATTCCCTTTATTATAACATTTCCCCCATTTTTCTTACTTCTCTATTAATACCTTAATCTATCTTTTAATTATATTAAAAATTAGACAACCATTTTATCCCCACACAACCTTCAACCCCCCTTCCCCTCCTCCACCCCGACTTCCCAGAGCAAAAACAGGGTATAGCATTAAACTAAACATAAGCTAAAATATACTAACTTGCTATATGATTCAAAACTCCCTCACCCTCTTTAACTCCTCTTTTAAAAATTGTTCATCAGCCTCCCCTATTAAAATTCTAAATTAAACATTTTAAAACTTTCTTTAAAGCATATCTCTTTAAGAAAAAGAAAAAAAAGAAAATATTATTTTGCATCCATTCAATTTTAAATTAACCATTTTAGTACTTCATTAAGTTCTTTTTTTCTCTCAAAAGAAAATACTTCAATAAAATATTCTTCAGAATATAACCTTAAAGATACTATTAATCCATTGAGTTTAGTTATTTCTAACTCTTAAATTCATTCTTCAAAATATCAATTGCAAAACTTTCAGAAAACTATCCATTAACTTTAAAGTTAACCATTTTAATACCACAGTCATTTTTTAAAAAGCATTTTTAAAATTTTTAAATTCCATTTTAATTAAACATTTTACTTAAACTTAAAAAAATGCTAATTTCAATAGACTTTTCAAATTTATTATTAAGATCCTCCCCAAAAGAAATTAATCTTCAATTCTTCCTTTCTTTCTATATTTTTTCCAATCCTTCTTCTTCAATAATACTTTCTCCTTCAACATTGCTCCTCCCCCTGCTTTTATTTTCGAAAATTTTTGAATGTAGATTTGAGACTGATGCATCTTTGAAAATCGCTCTCTCCTAAAAGTTATCTCCTTCATTTTGAAACCTCCATTTCGACTCTTCCTGCTTATATAATCAGTCACTTCCTCCCTTAAAAATTGATATTGTCTATAAAACCAAGAATTGTCACGATAAAGTTTATCAGTCTGCAGGAAAGAGTCTATTTGCTGCTTTTCAGTTAACTGCATAGAAGCCTCTGCCAAAACCTCTGTTTTCAATGTGGTAACTTCCATCGTGTTCCTGGCAGCCTCTTTTCCCTGCTCCAAAAACAAATTAGTTTGATTTTCTTCCTCTTTTCCAGCCAGCAAATCATTTTTGTTCTCCAGATTATAATTTTGAATAGTCCTGTCAATTGATTCCAGTATAGCTGAAGTATAGAAATTTAAAAGTTCTTGTAAAACCTCTACAGTCACAACTTGTGAATTTGCTGGCTCATATAATAATGATCCTCCATCCTTGATGTCAGCCATATTTCAATTCCCAGTTTAAGTTTATTCAGCTATCAGGTCAATAAATCCAATAATTTTCCACACAATTTAGAAGTATAAAGTAGTTGAAGTCAATACCATAGTCTTTTTCATTTCACTAGCACTTTAAATCTTTTTCTTGCCACGTAATCTGGTAGCTTTTACAATGTTGCAGCTTTAACGATCACTTTCACTTGTAAGTTCCATTTTAAACGCCCTTAAGTGCCATCTTTTTTCTTTTAAACAGAGTTAAAGTTTAATACTTGCATTTTCTGTTCTCCTGATTTACTCTGCGAGCATCCAAATTCGAATTTTCTCATAGTCCTTAAAATTGCATTGCTGGTGTGGTCGCGACCCCTTGTTCTGCATAGAGCAGAATCATCCCAGATCCGAAGCACTGAAGGGCTTTCAGGGAGCTTTCACCTTGCAAACCCCAGGCTTAAAAAAAAAAGCCTGGGGGTCTAGGGGAGCTCTACCCAGACCCTTCTGCTCTTCTCTCCCCCTTTTTCCCTGGGGGAGAGTTTCGAGCCGCTAGAATAGCTGATTTTCGCTGTTCTAGCGGCAAACAGAATCATGGGGCTGGAGCTCCTAAAGGAGCGTCCATTCGGGGAATGCGGAGCCACTGGAAGTCTATCAGTTGCTATGCTTTTTTTGACTTGCCTCCCATATTCCTCTATTGGATCTTTATCTCTGTCTACATCTTTGTTTGGCTGTTGAACACAGCATCTCTATTTTTGTTTTTTGGCCGTTACATGGCATATTAAGTTTCATTTTAGATGATACCCAGGATGTTTGTTTGGCTATTCTATACAGCATATTATAACTTTTTGGCTGTTAAATACAGCATGTTCATAGTTGGTTTAACAATCTCTACTTAAACCTTTCTTTGGTGTTTCCCTCCATCTATGCATTGCTTTTTATTTAGTCATATTTTTCTTTATCTTTTTTCATAGCAATCATAGCATTTTAATCTTGAGACTTGGTTCTTGCTTAAGACATATTTTTAAGTATATTTTTAAATTCCTTTTAACATTTTCAATTAATCATATTCACCCTTATTCTTTATCTTGACATTTTACCATTAAAACATAGTTCTTGCATTAAACATATCTTAGTTTCATTTAACAATCTTCATTTCTATAAAAGCCTCCCTTTAATTTATTACAATCATCTTTACTTTATTTTATTTTTAATGACATTATCTTCATTTCCTCGTCTGCAAACATACATTTCTTTCCATTTTCCAAGTTTTTAATTTTATTCTCCATAAATCCAATTAGATCTCTTTTCATATTTTTATTCCGGATATAATGTCTCAAATTTCTTTCTTTGGGGCTGCGCTAAATCCTTCTTCTATTCCTGCGCCAACATTCAAGTTATTATTTGTTCAACCGTAGGAGTTCCATTGTAAATTTCTTTTCTTTTCACCCAAGTCCAGCTGCTTGCAGTCAGGAAAGAAAAATGCTCCTCCACAGTTCAGCAATTTTTTTTTTTTTTGGTAGAGCTCAAAGTTCTCATAACAAAGGGAGGTTACAAAGTTCCTCTTTGTGCCAGATGGTGTCTCTCTATAATTCACATTTCCCATTAGTCATGCAAGACTCCATTTTATTTCTTATTATATAACCATCAACTTTATTTTCTTCTTTTGGTTAAAAAAGTATCAAATCTTTTCTTTTCCCTTAGTCCAATTCAGATTTTAAAGTGTTTAGTCCTTTTACCAAATCTCTAAATTAAGTCTCTTAATTCTTGTTCCAAAATTAGTTGTTTCTCAGGTCTTTGTTCTTTAAAGTTGCAGTTTAAAATTTTTTTTTCAAAGCCCCTTTGTTACTTAGCTGCTGTTTTAGGCTAGGGGTCTTCTAGTTACTGATATAGCTCCAAACGTTGTTACAAGCCTGGGTTGTTGTCACTCACCCGGCTTCAAAAGGCTCCGTTTTACCTCGCTTTCCTCCAGCACTTTTCTTGCCCAGTTGTCCCAGCTTCATGGCAGCTGACATGGCTGCCGCCCCCCGCCGCCGACTCACAGAGGGTTCCCTCTGACCTCCAAGGAACTTGCCTGTTCTTCTCTTCTTCCCCCATCCCTGCAGGACAGGTTCTGTCTGCAGACTCATCGGTAGCGGTTCGGCAGCCGGGGTTTTCACGGGACTCATCAGAGCCCGCTATTTCCTTGACTGTCTTGCCGCGACATCAACCAGAAGCCCCAATCACTGTTATTTTTATTATCTCCTCTTTGTCTTCTTCTTTTGTTCACTGGTGCTTTGGTTCTATCTTTTCTTTCATTCCTTCTATTAGCTCCTCCTTTTTCTGAGCGTCTAGATCTTTACTCATCATCCCTTGTATAGTATTTTCTATTTTTTCCATTATCTCCTTAAATCCTTTCTCCACAATGTCCTTTGTGCTTTGGAAAATCAACACCATTTCCTTCAAAGTTCCACTCATTTCTTCCTTATAAAGCATCTTACTTTATTTTTAAAAATCCCACATTTGTCCAGTTGTCCAAGAACCATTTATTCAGATTTAAAATTGCCCTTCAAGAAGGACACTAATTGCAGTTCTTTGTATCCCATGGGATAGTGATGGCGAACCTTTTTGGCACCGAGTGCTAAAAAGGAGGCACATGCATGCTCGTCTGGGCTGCAACCCGGAAGAGGAGTTGATCATCACGCACACATGCATGCCAGAAACCCGGAAGAGAAATGGGTGACACCGTGCATGCCAGACGACATAGTTCTATGTCAGAGGTGGTATTCAGCCGGTTTGCACTGGTTTGTGCAAACCATTGGCGGAAATTTGGCCAAGATTGCCAAACTTGTAGCGATGGCCAGCTGGCCATGCCCCCAAATTGGTCCCATGATCACCTCTTGCTCGCCCCACCCACCATGTTCATTGCCACCATATTCTTCGCACACACACATCCCATTGCCATGCAAATCCAATGAGATGCACATGCATGAAAAACATGGCGGTGATGGCAGCAGCATTTTCTGTAATCTTTGGTACTTTTGGGCAGCCTGTGACCAGCTACCACCACAGCCACAAAGTGGCTCTTAAAGATGCAGCAGGGCTGCCAAAAACTCCAGTCAGCTTGCCTTCCGGACTCTGGACCAGCTGCCGCAGAAGGTAAGCAGCCCAAACAAAGAGGCGGTGGTGGGGGAGGAAGTGGGGCTAGGGCTGGGGACCGCTAAAGGAGGGAAAATGGGGGCAACTGGCAAAGGGAGGGCGGGGGTAGATAGTGGAAATTCCAAAAATTTTCTTACCTTTTCCTGTGAGCATGGCTAGGTGGGGGAGGGGTCATGTGACTGAGTGGGCATGGCATGAGTGATGTCAAGTTGGCCACGCCCACCCAGCCATGCCCACCAAACTGGTAGCAAAATTTTTAAAAACCCACCACTGCTCCATGTGCCACTTCAGGCACACGTGCCATAGGTTTGCCATCATGGCCATAGGAAATCAGTCAGTTCTATTTAAATATTCCCAGAAGTTATCAAAAATCTCTTTACATCCCCTTTATAGGTTCAGTCTTCTAGTATAACATTCAAGGGTCACTTTAATTAAATAACTTACTTGTTCTCATATTTGAGTCTCCAGTAGTCATGGGGTAGTTAGATATAACCCAGTAAATATTTTCACAATCCTTCATGTAAGTATTCCCAGACTTGTATATTTTCCTTTCATCAAGAGGTGGCACTCTCAACTTAAATTTCAGTGTCGCCACTAGTTAATCTAATTTTAGTTATTTTGATTGTAATTTTAATTGTAATTCAATTATAATTATAGAAGCAGGAAAAGTTTTTAAAGTAAATAATTCCAGTGTTTTAAAATGCCTTCCCATTACCATGTCTTCCTAGTTTAAGAGTCCAATTTTCTGTATTTTTAGAATTTTATTGTTTTTCTCTCTTTAGGTCTTTTTCCTCCTGGTCTGGTATTTTTCTCAGAATGCTTAATTACTGCTTTAACAAGCAATTCTGAGCAGATAGTTATAAATTGTTCCTTGGGGTAGGTTTTAAGTAAAAAGGAGTCCTCTCCCTCAGTTCTAGTCACTGTTCACCTACTTCGTCCAGCACCAGTCTTTGTTGTTCCTCAGTTGTCCCAGCTTCATGGCAGCCATTTTTTGGCTGCCTCTTCTCCTCGCCATGGATGAGAGGGAAAAAGAACCCTAGGTCAAACAGGAGAGTTGTGACTCTCTGCTACCTCACAGGGTACCCCTCTTTGCTTCACCACCCCCACAGGGTGGCTTTGGCTCCTTTTGGAGCCCACCAATGGGGAGAACTCGGCACTGGAGTGCAGAGACCTGCTCCTTGTGTCCAATCTCACCACACATCAACTGGAAGCCCTCAGAACCCAGAAACCTGAAGATCTCTTACTGTCTTCACTATGATTAATATAAAGAAATTGGTAAAATTAAATCTAAATCTAAATCTAACTTAAATGTAATAGTTTCTCTACCTAACCAATCTTGGCAACTCTTAGATGCTAAACAAGGTCAGGCATGAACATACTTGGATGGATGACAATTTAAAAATTCCAGAGCTGGGAAGTTAAATTTGATTGTTAGAAAAAGGCAATGGCAACCAGCATCCATTCCACTGGTCAATGGCCAAGAAAACTGTATATAATATTATTTTTCCATGTACCATATTTTATTACATTTCCCTTCCATCATATTAAATTGCACAATATGAGAACAATTTCTACATTTTTCCAAGCATTTGGAAGGCAATGATGTTATATTTGGGAACAATCTTCTGTTGACAGCTTTCTTTTTAGACAGATGACAATATCAAAGTAAATATGAACATATCCTAAAAGGAGAAGGAATATAGAGATACTCTGTTGTTTCTAAGAACAAGTAAGATTTGATACCTTATTCCCTCTAGCTCCTGATTTCCCAGGAACACCTACTGGACCCATTCTTCCTGGAACACTCTAAAATGAAATAAGGATATAAGCTCATCTGGAGTTGATTAAATAAGACAGTGCTTCACATAAAATTCTTCCAAAATCTGCTGCCATTATACGAATTACAAGCTTAAAATCATTCAGTGGAATTTAATAAAACTATTCCTCCATGCTGGGGCAAGGTCCAAACATCAAATGGGGGATATGCTGTTCTGCAAAATAAGTCTCCTTTGTTTTTTCCTTCCACTTCCCATTCCACTTGAAGAAAGAGGCTTTGCTTTGAAAATTTCTTTCCATGGGAATAATAATTTTATTGAAATTATCCTAGATGGAGAGAAATGATCTTCTTTAATTTCTGAATAGTCAAAAACTATGTATGGAGAGCGGGGAATGTTCCTCTATGGATGCAAGAACTTCTCCAGAGACTTGCAGCCTTCCTGACTTTACCTGATGAGGTCAGTCCTAAGAGAAGACCTCATCAGAAAACTCCTTTCAGAAGGCTTTTGCAGATTGGGATGGATGCAGTGGTGGGATTCTGCCGGTTCTAGGCAGTTCGGCGGAATCGTTTGTTAAATTGCTGGTTCGCCCCATCCCTTGCCCCACCCCTCTGCACCACTATTTATTGCCAATAAATAGTGGTGGGTGAGGGGCGGGCGAGCCTGCAATTTAACAAATGGTTCGGTGTTTTTTTGTAATTTTATTGGCCTTGCAGCACACAGAACCATTTGTTAAATTGCCGGCTTGCCCGCCCCTTGCCCTGCCCCATCTCCCACCTGTGCGGCGCCAGCCTATCCTAGCCCAGGGGTGGGCAAATGTGGCTCTTTTACAACCTGTGGGCTTCAACTTCCAGAATTCCTGAGACACCCAAGCTGTCTCAGGAATTCTAGGAGTTGAAGTCCACAGGTTGTAAAAGAGCCACATTTGCCCACCCCTTCCCTAGCCCATCCAGTCACTGGGAGAGAACCGGTAGTAAAAAAAATTTAATAGTTCGGAGAACCGGTAATAAGATTGGCTGGCCACACCCCCGAACCGGTTCCTGGCCTGGTCGCTGGTCGCTTACCCCGCCCACCGTCATTGCCTGCATGCAGCCCCGGGACTCCACCTTTTGTCAGCCAGGAGCGTTGCCACCAGTTGCTCCCATGCACCCGGCTGCCTGCCTGCCTCGTCACTGCCACCATGAGGAAAGGCCCCGAAGTTCCGCTGCCTGGGATCCACGTGGGCTGCCGCAGGGATAAGCCAGGTATGGCTGGCTGGATGCTTCCCGGAGCTGAGCTCGAGGCTGGCAGGAGGAGGAACGTTGCTTCTTAGCCGGCTCGACCGAAGGATAAGCCATCCACCCCAGACACATGGGAGCAGAACAGAAGGTGAAACTTGCCCCAGCGGCCGCCACCCCCGCAATGCGCCCACGCCCAACACGACTCGCCTGGGCAAGCAGGGCCCAGCATCCCCACGACCTTCCTAGGGCCCTGGGTCTATCTGCGAGGGCTGTTGTGCAGAACCCGCAGGGCAAACACGGTGAGTTTTCCATGGGGGCTTCCCAGGCTCCAGCCAGGTTGGAAGGCCAGCAGAAGGTGCGAGATGCTCACCGCATTTCCTCTGCGGGGCCAGGCCAAGTTTGAAAAAGTTCCCCGCTGGCGCCGGATGGGCTCTAGTGGCTGCAGCGGCGATGGTGGCAATGGCATCCGGGCAGATCCAACAGGTGAGAGCGCAGGAGTCGCCATGCAGCGCAGGTGCGCCTTTGCAAAGCGGCCTCATGGCCGGCGCCTCCTTTCCCCAGCCGGGGCTGCTGTGCCTATGCCGCCAGGGAACGGGTGGAGGGAGTGGGGAGGGTGGGTGCAGGGGAGAGTTCCTATCCAACTGGGCTTTTGAAAAATCAGGCACAAATTGGGGATTCCTATGCTTGATGTGCGTTTTGTGTGGCTCGCAAGGAGAGGGGTGGGTGGGTGGGAATCCGAGCCTGTGGATTGGCTTGTTTGGGGTGGCGAGCCAGGATCTCCGATGACTGGGACTTTCAGAGGATGCCCCTGGCTTTGCAGTGGAGGGGTCTTTAAACCTGCCTTATCTGCGTTCCTTTTCTTTGCAAAGATCCCCCCTCCCCAAAAAAGGACAGGTTGCCCAAACCTTGTGCTGCTGGCTTCCCTGCCTGTCTTGGCTCTGTCAGGGTTGGGTCTCTCTCACCTGGGGAGAGGGTCTCTTGGATATGTATGTGTGTGTTGTGTTAGGCTAGGCAGGGAGGTGTGATTCACATGGTTGTTAATTTAAGTGAATCCGATTTTCCCCCCTCCCCGACCATTGACTTTGCTTGTTGGAAAGGCTGCCCCCCCACCCCCCATCGCCATCTCTGCCCCTCTGCCCTGCCTTTACCTTAAACCGAGCTGTGTTTCCTCCGAAATCCAGTCTGTTTCCTCGCTGGGTGAGACTTTCCTGCCCCTGCCACTCAATTTCCAGGAGTTGTTTGTTTAGAGATGGGAAACCTTCCCAGGTTTCCAGTGGGGGGAGGTTTGAGCTGTGGAATATCTCACTGCCACATGTGTGTGTCCCCCCGCTCTCGCCTTTTTTGCCTTGAAAAGGCAGAAGCTTGAAGAGATTGCAGGAGAAAAATGCTCTTAGAAGCTTCTGATGATCAGGCAACTCAGCTTGGATCGTCAGAAGTTTTTAAAGGGATTTTTTGAAGAGGTTCTGGAAAAAGAAAATCTCCTGAAAAGCCTCTGGCGATCCCAGCAGATTTGCCTGATCGTCAGAAGCTTCTAAAAGCATGTTTTCCTGCAACCTCCTCAGCCGGAGGTTGTAGGAAAAAAAATCCCTTTAAAAGCTTCTGGCGATCCCAGCAGATTTGCCTGACTGTCAGAAGCTTCTAAAAGCATTGTTGTCTGCAACCTCTTAAGGTTGTAGAGAAAATGCTTTTAAAAGAAAAAGTAAAAAAAAAAAGTTGGCCACGCCTACCCAGTCACATGATTAGCTAGCCACGCCCACCCAGTCACATGACTACCAAGCCACATCCTCAACTAAGCCACGCCCGCGGAACCGGTTGTTAAAAAAATTGAATCCCACCACTGGATAGATGGAGACATATAAGAGTCTTCAGAGTGACAGGAGACATATAAGAGAAATCATAATACCATGACTAGCACTACTAGCACTCTACTATTTCCAATAAATAAATAAGCTAAAAAGATTACAAGCTAAAAAGATTCACAAACTCCCCCAAAACAGAATAAAAGACCAACAAATTCTGCAGGGATAATTTCTGGAAAATTATTCAGTGGATTTTGGCACAGCATTACCTGAAGCAGATAAAAAAAAAAACCTTGTGAGGGGACAACCCAACCCCTGTGAAACAATCAAAAAAATATATATTGTATTGAGACATACTGGGAATCCTTCCCTTCCTGGATTTCCTTTCATTCCTTTCACTCCCTGAAGTCCTTTTTCACCCTAGAAACATTTTTTAAAAAACAGTATTAACTTCAAACAGTACACACAAAGGATGCAGACTTAAGTCTTATTTCTACTTATTCATTAAAACAATTCAGATACTAAGCAACAGTTTCTTGGAAACCCATTGCTGTTATCATTTTGACAATTGTTGATAAAAACGATGACTGAAAATAAGTCAATGAAATCATTATAAAGAAATGTTGACTCAATTAATTTGGGATATTTTGTTTCTTCTTGTTTACATTTCTTTATCTGAAACATACTCCATCTTATGACTGTGTTAGTCAACTGCTCTTTTCAAATAGTATCTTTAAAAAACTCTGTCTTATCTCAGGAAAACCTAAGCAGGGTTAGATCTTATTAGCAATTGGATGTAAGACCACCAGAAAATCTCAGGGCTATAGACTGAATTGAGAACATGAAAAAACATCATCAAATGACAAGTTATTCCTGAGAAAATTACATGAATTTAGTCAAGAAGATTTAACCTCAACTCAGTTACATCAATCATTGTTCAGTCAAGAAGTTGTATTTTTTCCTTAGAAGACATGTTCTGTACATTTGAAGAGGATTAAATGTTAGAGATTTGGAAGAAATCCAGCATCTTACGATTTCTTTACTTTGGAAAAGGTCATGAAGGTAGATCAAGTCCTTTTTTGGACAGTTGCACTTCAATTTTGCACTTTGAATATTTGTTTACAAATAAAAAAAAAGTAAGCAACTCAAAAGTTCACCTGTGGGCCCTTAAATCCTTGATCTCCAGGAAAACCCCTTGGCCCCTGGGCTCCATTTCTTCCCTGTAATAACAGAAATTACTGCTTAAAAATTGGATCCATTTAAAAATCCATTAGAAAGCCTAACTCATAGTCAAACTAAACAAAATAATATTATTTTGTTATTATTTTGAATATTATAGAATATTTAAATCTTTTGCTACCTGGACCACCAGGAGGCCATACTTTGCCAGCTTTGTCCTTGCTGGATTCGTCAAATACAGGTAGTCCTTGAGTTACGACCACAATTGAGCCCAAAATTTATGTTGCTAAGTGAAACATTTATTAAATGAGTTTGCCCCAATTTATGACTTTTCTTGACACAGTCGTTAAGTGAATCATTGCATTTCTTAATTTCTTAGTAGCATGGTTAAGTGGATCTGGATTCCACATTTACTTTGCTGATTGGAAGGTCACAAAAGAGGATCATGTGATCCCGGGACACTGCAACCATCATAAATAAGTCAGTTGCCAAGTGCCTAGATTTGGATTACATGACCATGGGGATGCTGCAATGGTCGTTAGCGTAAAAAACAGTCATAAGTCACTTTTTTCAGTGCCATTGTAACTTTGAACTGTTACTAAATAAACTGGTGTAAATCAAGGACTACTTGTACATGTAATCTATGGGGTTCAAAGTCTCTACTGGGAATTAAACTCACAAATCTGTGCACTTTAAATGACTGTGTGTAGAGCATTAGTTTTAACAGCCATCCACATCCTAATGCTTGGAATTGCACAAAGAAATATCTTCTGTACTTCTGCATTTTTTTGAAGAGTAGATAGATTAATTGATAAATATGAGGATAAGTAGGTAGGTGAGTAGAATTTAAAACCATACAATCCTGGATTCGTCCCCGTCTCTCTATATTGCACCACCAAATCCAGAAACAAAGTTACATGATATGCAAATACGTATTTTTATTTGTCCTGAATTTTCTGTTACATAAGTATATCTTTTAAATCTTTATGTCTACTGTTATGATACACTATCCAGGTTTTTTCACAAGATACATTTCAATTAATTCAAGCATTTTCTTTAAATTACACCTTTTAAAATAAGATCTCATAATATATTTCTTTATACAGAAAGTCCTCCAGCCAGAACCCCATAATTTTAGTCACCCTTTTCTGTATTTCCTCCAGCTGCAAGAAAGTATTTCTGACATGAGATAGTAAAGTATTTTAAGTGTGGTTTCATAATAAACTTATGTGGTGTAATGATATTGGCTGTGCTTTTCTCCACAAGATTTCAGAAATATCATTCTTTAATTCTTTAACCCAACTTTTCTGGTTTTATAAATACTCAAGGAAGTTTACAAAGAGAGAGAGAAAGAGGCCACCAAGGTTAGTTAGACTGAGGAAAGTGCTACTTTTTGTCAGGAAAACTACATAGCTATAGTCAAGATGAACAATGTGTCCTTGAAATTACTACAGTTTTATAATATTAAAATATATTTAAGAAAATGATAGATAGATGACAGACAGACAAACAGACAGGGAGGGAGGGAGGGAGGGAGGGAGGGAGAGAACGCTTTTGTTTATTTTCCTTGAATTACGTTAACCCTCCTGATTTATTATTATAATTGGTCACACAGTCAGTCAGATGTTTAGACTGCCTTTATTATTTCTACACACCTATTAACTCCTTTCCAAGGACCTGAGATAGGGGATGTTTGATGGTATTAAAGATTACCATCACAGAATATAAGCTGTTCAAAATAAAACTGTCTTCTGCAATAGACTGATGATAATTTTGTCAATGCTAATGGGATTCAGATGATCCTCCAGTTGTTTTGAGTTTTAATCCAAGACACTGCTTTCTTTTGCTACAGTGTAAAATAAAATTATTTTATTTTATTTTGTGCTACCACCAGTTCTTGCTTGCAGATCAATGTTATTTCTTGCAGATATTCCAATGTACAATGTTGCTACTTTATCATGCCATTGCTTACAATCAGACTATGTGATCTTCTTTAGCTAACTAGGTAGTCCATTACCAAGTGTTGTTTGCTTTGCCTGCTATTTTTTAATGTACTAGCCATGTCATATTTTGTTTTGCCATGTCTGTCTATATGTCTGTCTTTTTGCTTATCTATCTATCTATCTATCTATCTATCTATCTATCTATCTATCTATCTACCTACCTACCTACCTACCTACCTACCTATCTATCATCTATCTAATTATCTGTTTGTATTTCACATTTCTGAATTTCCCATCTCAAAGAGAGATTCTGGGCAGTGTACAATACAGCATCAAAATATGAAACAGTATATAAAAATTAAAATTTTAAAATTAAAATTTTAGAATTAAAATATTAAAAATTATTTTAAAATTTCAAGAAGGCAATTTTAGCCCAGGTAAAATTAGTTGACAAAGGCAAAGGGCGGCTTCTTGAGGCACCAGTCAACTTCATGACTGCATGTTCCTTTTGGGATCCCCATGTGGGGCCACAAGGAGTCTGTTCTTCCTTGGTTCTTTATTACTATTAAAGAGTAATATTTGCATTATTATCAGTATCAATATCAGTATTTTTATTTTGTAAGAGCGGCTAGCATATTGTCATGAAAGAAAAAAGAGAGTATCAGTTTTCACCTAAACATTTAAAAAGGTATGCTTACCTGGAAGCCTTGGTGACCTCTTTTACCTTGGTATCCCTGAGGTAAGAAAATTAAAGGAAGTTAGAAACTGTTCAATGTTTACACAACTTATAGTTTGGTACAGTTATTTATGCACAGGATGGCATTCAGGAGATTTTTCTCTCAATCTGTTTCAAGGCACTACACTGAATAGTGCAAAGATGGGGGGGGGGGGAAACCCTTAAGAGATTGTGCAAAGAGACAGGAGCAGTCAGGTAAGAGATAGTATAGAGCAGTGACGGCTAACCTTTTTGCCAGCGCGTGCCAAAAGCGGGGGGAAGTTGCCTGTGTGTGTGCCCACACCCATAATTCTATGCACCCCGCCCCCTGCACATTCACGCATGCCGCCCTGGGCTCCCCCCGCTTTTGGCACGCGATGGCCCGGTAGGCCCAGTAGGCCCATTTTATGCTCCCCCCAGACTCCTAGAGAAGGCAAAAATGGCCTTCCCTACCCCCCGGAGGCCCTCTGGAGGCTGGAAACAGCCCATTTGCCAACTTCTAGTGGGACCTCGTGTGCCCACCAATATGGCTCCAAGTGCCAACTGCGGCACGCATGCCATAGGTTCGCCATCACGGATATAGAGCATGGGTCCTCAAACTAAGGCCCGGAGCACCACAAGGTTGCCCCCACCCACATCACCCCACCCACCCTTCAACAGAGCCTTGATAGTACAGTGGTCTACGCACCCTGTTATTAACACAGCTGCCTGCAATTTACTGCTGGTTCGAATCTCTCCAAGGCTCAAGGTTGACTCAGCCTTCCATCCTTTCTAAGGTAGGTGAAATGAGGACCCAGTTTTTTGGGGCAATAAGCTGACTTTGTATAAATATACAAAAGTATGAAGGCTATTGCTTAACGCATTGTAAGCCGCCCTGAGTCTCCGGAGAAGGGCGGCATATAAATCAAATTAATAATAATAATAAAAAAAACAGAGTGCAGAACTTGCCTTCGGGAGCCCTGTGGCCTGGAATCAAAAGGTAAGCTTAACAATTTTAGCCTGCGGAATGCTTGTGGAGGTGGGGTGTGTGTGTGTGGAAGGAGGCCAAAAAACAGGCAAAAACAGCCCATTTTCGGCCAAAAAAATGAGCTCTTTTTGCCTGGTTTTAGCCTGCAGAATGCTTGTGAAGGTGGGTGGGGAGGTGGCAAAAAAACAGGCAAAAATGGCCCATTTTTGGCCAAAAAAAGAGTCATTTTTGGCCAAAAAACCAAGTCATTTTTGCCTGGTTTTAGCCTGCAGAATGCTTCTGGAGGTGAGGGGGAGTGAAAGAAGCCCCCCCCAAAAAACAGGCAAAAAAGCCCGTTTTTCACCTTCTCTGCCTCCAGAAGAGAGAGAGAGAGAGATAGAGAGAGAGAGAGACAGAAAGAGAGAGAGAGAGAGAGAGAGAGAGAGAGAGGGAGAGAGAGAGAGAGAGAGAGAGAGAGAAACAGAAAGGGAGAGAGAGACAGAAAGAGAGAGGGAGGGAGAGAAGGAAAGAGAGAGAGGGTAAGAGAAAGAAAAAGGGGGGGGAGAGAGAGAGAGAGAAAGAGAAAAAAAGAAAGAAAGAAAGAAAGAAAAAATGAGAAAGAGAGAGAAGGAGAGAGGAAGAAAGAGAGAGAGAGGGAGAGAGAGAGAAAGGGAGAAAAGAGGGAGAGAGAGAGAGACAAAGAAAGAAAGACAGACAGAGAAAAAAGAAAGAGGAAAAAAGAGAAAGAGAGGGCGAGAGAGAAGGAAAGAGCGAGAGACAAAGAGAGACAAAGAGATAGAGAGAGACACAGAGAGAGAGATTTCTCAAGCTCCTTGGCGCTGAGAAGAATTGCTGCAAAACTGAGTTTCCTGAAGTGGACCACTAGACTCCTAAACAACTGAAAAAACAATTTAGTAAAAAGAAAAGGCAACCCAAAGAGCAACATGTAAACAAAAGCAAATAAAACACCCCCAGGAGCAAAACAAATTAAAGTTTAATTTGTGTGCATTGTTCAATGGACTGTTAAATTGGCCACGCCCACCTAGTCACGTGATCGCCTAGCCACACCCAGCCAATCCGGTCCCCCAACAGTCTGAGGGACCATGAATTGGCCCCCTGTTTAAAAAGTTTGAGGACCCGGAACTTCCGGTGGCTCTGCATAACATCGATGGAGCTCCTTTCAGGAGCTCTAGCCCCATGACTCCGTATAGCCACTAGAACAGCGAAAATCAGCTGTCTAGTGGCTTTAAAACTCTCCCCCAGGGAAAAGGGGAGAGAAGAGCAGAAGAGTCTGGGTAGAGCTCCTCTAGACCCCCAGGCTTTTTTTTTTTTTTATAGCCTGGGGTTTGCAGGGTGAGAGCTCCCTGAAAGCCCTTCAAAGCTCTGGGACGAGTCTGCTTAAAGCAGACGAAGCGTCGTGACCACACCAGCAAAGCAACTAGAAGGATTAAAAAGAATTTGGATTTTGGATGCTGGCAGAGTTAATCCAGGAGACTAAAAATGCAAGTATTGTACACTAACTCCGTTTTTTTAAAAAAAGATGGCGCCTCAGGGCGTGAAAAATGAAACCTATAAGTGAAAGTCCTTGTTAACATCAGTAACATTGTTAAAGCTATCGGGTTATTCAAGAAAAAGATTTAAAGTGGAAGTGGCTTGGAAAAGACTGTGGCATTGATTTTAACTAACTTATATCCTTAATTTGTCTGGAAATAATTGGAGTTAATGACCTGATAGGTGAATTAATACACATAAAGAGACAATTGATAAATGGCTGAAATTAAAGATGGACTATATGAGTCAGCAAACTTACAAGTAGTGACTGCGAAAGACTTAAAAGACTTTTTAAAATCTTTTACTGCTGAGATAAGACAGATAATTAAAAGAACTATTCAAGATTTTAAATTGGGGAATAATAATGACTTGTTGGCTGAAAAAGAGGAAGAAATTAATCAGGACAACGTATCTTTGGAGGGTAAAAGAGACATTGTTGGAGCTAAAATGGAGGTTATTATATCAAAAACACAGGTTTTGGAAGAGGCTTCCACTCAATTAACTGAGAAACAGCAAGAGGACTCTTTACTGCAGGTTGATAAATATTTTGACAAGTTTTGGCTCTACAGACAGAATCAATATTTAAGGAACGAACTGATGGATTACAAATGCAGGAAGAGTCGAAATGGGGGCTTCAAATTAAAGGAAACAACCCCAAGAAGAGAACGAATTCCTAAGACATACCAACTACAATTTCAAACCAAAAATTTTTCGAAAATAAAAGCAGGGGGAGGAGCAATGCTGAAGAAGAATGTATTATTGAAGAAGGACTGGAAAAATATAGAAAGAAAGAAAGACTGGTCATATTTTGGAGATTGTCTCATGATGTTAAAAGATTTAATTAAAGTTGGAGCAGGGGGAGGAGTAATGCTGAAGAAGGAAGTATTATTGAAGAAGGACTGGGAAAAAATATAGAAAGAAAGAAATACTAGTCATATTTTGGAGATTGTCTCATGATGTTAAAAGATTTAAGTAAAGTTGGTTAATTTCTGAATCTTATGGTAGTTTTAAAGTATTGAAGTTTAAAGGTGGATAACTTAAAATTTAATGGATAACTTTTTGAAAGTTTTGAAATTTATATTTTGGAGAATATTTTGCTAATGTATTAAGAGATTTTAAAATGTTTAAAATAAGATTATGTTTTTTTTTTCTTTTTACAAATGTAAAATCTGATAAGAGAATTTATAAAAGGAAGGTTGAAGTATAATTTTTAAAAGGGGAGTTAACAAGTGTGAGAGAGTTTTGAATTCTGAAATAGCATATTTTAGCTTATGTTTGTTAAATGCTATATCCTGTTTTTGCTCTGGGAAGTCGGGGGGGGGGAATTGGGGAGGGCGGGTTTGGGTGGAGATAAAATGTTGTATGACAATTGATTGTGTAATGTTTGGTTGTTTGAATATAAAAAAATAAAAAACTTTTGTTTAAAAAAAAAAGTTTGAGGACCCCTGGTATAGAGCCTGCACTGGATAGTGGGTGGGGCAAGAGGTTCAGAAGAGAAACACATACTCTAGTATGGGGTTTTAAAGGCAAGTGGCAGGGATGAAGATTATGCTTTCAGACTTACAAAATCCTGTCAATCTAGCTTAATAATAAAGTAGAATTAGCCATCTTATTGTGATTTCTCTCTAGTTTATCCTATGACACAGTCAGTGGTCTATCCAAACATCTGAGACAGAGGTAAACTGGTCCAAATGATAAAGATGATCATATGGCATAAATATTTCTTTAAACAATTTATAAGAATTCAGATCATTTAAGGCAGGAATAAAGTATCAATGCAGTGTGTATGCTACAACTTACTTCATCATTCATCATTGGCCATATTGCAGCATTACTGACAATATGGTTACATCTGAAGAGTTTCAGATTCTTCAGTCCTGATTTAATAAATTAACTATGAATACTAGAAATATGAACTGAGCTAAGGAACAATTTGCAGTCAGTGAGTTTCTCTGGGTTGATGCATTATATTTACCCATGGTTTGTTTTACCATACTTACTGAGTACACAACACTTTCCAAACATAGAAAACATACTAAACAAAACCCAAACTAGTCACATTATAGTTAGTATTGCATGTGAGTCTTGGTATTGCACCCCTCTATACAACTATACAGTACTTATCTCAAAAGCCTTGGCAAGCTTTGCCCCAGAAGTTCAATATTCCTACTGGCTCCCACTACGGTGATCTTTGACCTTATTTCCAGGTTAGCTTATTACCATTGTTAGCCTCAACAGCCACAACACTGGCAATCTCCAGCAAATATGGAGATAAAAGCAGGGATAGCTATGGTGAAGGATTTGATGGGGGTGAAGAGGTGATAGAAGCAATAACATCTTGAACATCGTGAATCACCTCACTTCTTCCTCTTTCTTATAAAAGCCCTCAGTCTCCTGTAAATGCAACAATTTTTCTAGACTCATTTTTGAGGTACAACAACAGGACTGCTGTGGACTTTTTTTTTTTGCCACCTTCAATGCTGGGATGTGAGAAAGAGCCCTAAGAACAGCAGGAAGCAGTCTGAATTCCTATGTTCATACTTCCTGTTTCCATAATATTAAAAGTAAGTAGTTACTACTCATATGGGTATAATTTTCACACAATTAAAATGTAAATATTTTTCAACTGAATTATATTCAGGGAAAAGAAAAAATTGAGTTAGCAGCTTCTTTCTGTCTAATACTATGAACAAATTTGGAAATGGCCTTCTATATGCTATTGAAGGGAAACAGTAATAAGGATATAATAAATAATACTAGAATATGATATATTGGTATACTAGAATTAATAGAAACTTGTTATTCTGTAACCATTAGGTTCCTGAAATACATATATAGCCTTTGTATTTGTATAACATACATATATTATACCTTTATATCTGTAACACAAATATGCCTTTGTATTTGTATCTCCTGTAACAAACATATTCTGTTATTAGGCCTCAGTAATGTATCAGGTATTTGTCAAACATATGTTCCTGCCATTTGATCTGAACCCATATCAATCTTCTTCCTGTTTTTCTTGTGCCATCTAAGAGCATGGTACGTATCTCAGTTGGAACTGCAGACATCATCCGAGGGAAAATTTATACTTCAGCCCTAATTTACACCTTTGATCTGTATAAACTTGTTCCTTGCAGAACCAGGGGGCCAAATGAGCAATTGGGAGAACAAAGGAATGCTCAAGGAAGAGATAACGCTAGTTGGGAGGCTTCTATTCCTTTGCAGGGCAACAAGGAATATACAAACCTAAACTAGGAGGCCAGAATTGGGTACTAAGCTGATGTCTCTGAGGGTATGAAAAGGACACCATATCTTCCCCCAGGTTTGGCTATCTCCTCACATGCATTGTATCTGTATGTTCTGGATATAGTCCCACCCAGTATTTTGTTTTTGGCCATAAATAAAATCTGCTTCTTTTTGCAAGCCTCATCTTGAGTCTTTCTCTTTGGCATTCTGGTGACTCAAGTATATTTTGGGACTTTACACTATCATTAGGATCATTCATAAGGACAATCAGTAAAATCTTCTTTCTTTAGTTCTTACTTTGGTTCCTTTGGATCCTGGATCTCCTGTAGGTCCTAAGGGTCCCCTTTCACCCTATAAACAAAACATTGTTTTTTATTTTGAATTAATAAAATGACTTTTTCCTAAATTCCATACCTTAATCTATAAACACCCTATTAAGCTTCTGCAATCGTGCATCCTCCATTTGTGGACTACATATCCCATTTTCGGCATGATGGGAGATTTATAAATAATCTGCAGTATAAAAACGCTTTGAGAAATGCAACAGGTAGATGATAGATGTTAGATAGATAGATAGCATAGACAGACAGACAGACAGACAGATACTGGCAGATAGACGACAGACAGACAAACAAACAGACAGACAAACAGACAGACAAACAGACCTGACGGGAATGAAGATAACGGCTGCTACTACATGTTCAAAGCCCCATGCCATATTTGTGTGTGTATCACACTTGTGCATAAAAAAGTGGTAGAGCTTCAATTGCCCAGTCATCATTGTAACTTTTTGCCCTGCCACATGGATGCTACTATATGGATAGATAGTTGTATTATTTTATGTAATCTGGGTCCTTCTCTACTTAAACAATTTAGAACCAAGACACCAAGGAGTAAACTGTGGCTCCCACTTAGAAAATATGTTTGTTTTGAACAGGGCAAGTGGTTACCCAATCTATAATAGTCTTCCCTTATATCATAACAACATACTACATTTTTATGAAAACAACTTTCAACTAACATTCCAGTTATCAAGTTACATATTATAAAAATAACTGATTACCTGTCTTCCATTTCTTCCTTTAAAACCTTTTGGTCCTGCTGTGTTATTATTTATTCCAGGGGTACCCTGGATTTATTGTGAGAAAAATGTTTGTTATTTTTTCATTAGGCATGTTTTAGAAGTACTAACTGAACAGTACATAAGCATAATTAGTACAAGATTAGATTGATATACTTTTGCCAGTCCTTTTGAAGGCTATATACCAGCACAATTGAATCAGCATTTTGAAATTTACCTATAAACCAAAAGGATTATATAAATTAAATAAATCTATCAACATCTAGAAGAATAATACTGGTACTCATTGCGTGATAGAGTTAGAAGAAGGACCTATACAATTTACATTTGGGACAAATATTCACAGCAGTTCTCTCCCTAGGTACCAATGAAGAAGAAAAATAACAGCTCTCAAAAGAAACCAGCATGGCTGCATAAAGATCTCTCTGATAAATTGAAAGACAAAAAAGGACAAGTATAAAAAGTGGAAAGAGGGGCACATAATTAAGGCTGAATATCAGCACATAGCCCGAGCCTGCAAAGATGAAGTGAGGAAAGCTAAGACTCAAAATGAACTAAGGCTTGCAACAAAAATAAAAAATAACCAAAAAAAGCTTCTTTCAACATGTAAAAAACAAGAAAAATGTCAAGGAAATGATTGGTCACTAGTGGGAGAAAGTGGCAAGAAGGTGAACAAGCAACAAGGAGAAAGCAGATCTATTTAACTCATTTTTTGTACAAAGGGAAAAAACAGTCCAACCTATCAAAAACAGTACCATAAAAAACAGATTAGAAACATGAGTTAAAATAGACAAGAAAATGGTAAGTGAAAACCTGTCTACCCTAGATGAGTTTAAATCACTGGGACCAGATGGATTACACCCCAAGGTTCTGAAAGAACTGGCAGATGTGATCTCAGAACCACTGAACTATATCTTCCAAAGATCCTAGAGCATTGGGGAACTACCAGAGGACTGGGAAAGAACTGATATAGTTCCCGTCTTCAAAAAAGGGAAAAAAAAATAGATCCAGAAAACTACAGACCTATCAGCCTGACCTCAATACACCTAGAGGCAGACAAAGTCATAGCCAAATGCCAACATGGGTTTGTCAAAAACAGATTATGCCAGACAAATCTTATTGCGTTCTTTGACAAGGTGACAAAATTAGTGGACCAGAGGAACGCTGTGGATATAATTTATTTGGATTTCAGCAAGACATTTGGCAATCTACTACTTGATAAGATAGAAAAATATGGGTTAGACAACATCACCACCTTTAACTGGCTGAGCAATCACACTCAACGAGTAGTCCTCAGTGGAACTGCATCCACATGGAGGGAACTATGTAGTGGTGTACCTCAAGGCTCTGTTTTAGGCCCAGTACTCTTCAACATCTTCATCAATGATTTGGATGAGGGGATAGATGGGGAGCTCATTAAATTTGCAAACAACACCAAGCTGTCAGGAATAGCCAACACTCCAGAAGATAAGCTTACGATTCAGAAGGATCTTGACAGACTTGAACATTGGGTGCTATCTAACAAAATGAAATTCAATGGTAAGAAAAGTAAGGTTCTACATTTAGGCAAGAAAAATCAAATGCACAGGTACAGTATAGGTGGTACCTTGCTCAATAGTAGTAACTGTGAGAGAGATCTTGGAGTCCTAGTGGATAATTGCTTAAATATGAGCTAGCAGTGTGCTACAGCTGCCAAAAAAGCCAACACAGTTCTAGGCTGCATTAACAGAGGGGTGGAATCAAGATTAAATGAAGTATTAATACCACTTTATAATGCCTTGGTAAGGCTGCACTTGGAATACTGCACCCAGTTTTGGTCACCACAATGTAAAAAAGATGTTGAGACTCTAGAAAAAAGTGCAGAGAAGAGCAACAAAGATGATTAAGGGACTGGAGGCTAAAACATATAAAGGACAGTTGCTGGTATGTCTAGTTTAATGAAAAGAAAGACTAGGGGTGACATGATAGCAGTGTTCCGATATCTCAGGGGTTGCCACAAAGAAGAAGGAGTCAAGCTATTCTCCAAAGCACTGGAGGGCAGGACAGAAGCAATGGATAGAAACTAATCAAGCAGAGAAGCAACCAAGCAACCAAGAATGAAGAAGAAATTTCCTGACAGAACAATTAACCAGTGGAACAACTTGCCTCCAGAAGTTATGAATTCTCCAACACTGAAAGTTTTAAAGAAGAGATTGGACAATCATTTGTCTGAAATAGTATAAGGATTTCCTGCCTGAGCAGGGGGTTGGACTAGAAGACCTCCAAGGTCCCTTCCAACTCTGTTCTTCTCTTCTCTTCTCTTCTCTTCTCTTCTCTTCTCTTCTCTTCTCTTCTCTTCTCTTCTCTTCTCTTCTCTTCTATTCTATTCTATTCTATTCTATTCTATTCTATTCTATTCTATTCTATTCTAAATATATATTATATTTAATATATTCTAAATATATATTATATTTAAAATTGCAGTATAAATGTGTAATATTACTGGCATATTCTCTTTTATAAAGAGAGTATATGCACATTAACATTGTGGACCTAAATTAATTCTCTGTTATTTCTAACACAATTCCAATCTCTAATATATCTATAATATACACATGCACATAACCAGGCAAAATAAGTAAGACTAAAAATTTAGTGCATGCCCTCAATTGTCTCTTATCAATAGCTTTTAAAAAGAATCATTACTATATGCAAAAGGTCTCATCTTTCCCCAATACTTTTAACCATAGAACAACACATGGCATTCATTTCCATTTTAAAAAATCGTTACCAGATCTCCTTGGAAACCATTTTTGCCACATTCACCATGAATTCCCTTGACTCCTGGGCTGCCCTTTAAAAAACAAGATGCATGAGAGATGTTTTGTGCAATAAGATGTAACTGAGTCTTAATTCATATAAAATGGAAGCAACTTCTGGCAGAGGGCCAGGATAGCTGAAGGTGGTTGGGCATCCTCATTTCTGAGAGGAACATCTACATCCATCACTTTAAAGCAAATGGCCATGGCCCTAATTCTCAGTTTGGTCACTGGCTCATTGTTAACTATCAATGTTTATACCTTACTGCACTACAAAGAGAAGCTGAGATCATTGTAGTATGGACAGAGGTAAAACAATATATCAGTAACCTTCTTTTGGAATACAAAAATGCTATGGTAGTACGGGGGAGGGGGATGACATTAATGCTAGATTGGACTTCAATAATTATACATTTTATACTATAAATTGAATTTTTACTCTTATTGTAAGATTTGGAATTTCAGTATTCATGCTCTGAGTGTCATTGTTCTTATAGCTGAAACCATACTGGCAGAAAAGAGAGGTATCAACAAGTTTGAGGTGCCGTAAATTCTAGAAGTCCAAAAATGTTTGGTAGAAATAAATGCTATTATTTCATATTATAATGAAAATAAAGACCCCCTGGCCCTATGGGAATTGATGAAGTATAATTCCTCATTAATAATTGTTCTTTATTCAATACTGTCTGTGAGACAACAGCGGTCCCTGGCTGACAGAGCTCCTTTTATATAAAACTGATCAGCCAAACAACCAATTCGGAGAGAGTATTTCCTGTTCAACAGTGGACCAGAATGAGAACTTCAACTGACAACTATACACTATATAGAATACATAACACCCCTCCCCACCAAGGCGGAGCATTATGGTAATCAAATAACAATTTAACATATGTAATATTTGAGGTAGGCAGGGGGGTGATATGTCTGTTCCAACCTACAAGATTCTGTCTCAAGACCAGTAGCTCCAGAGCCTTGACTAGGCAAAGTGGCTGACACTGCTTCAGGTGCAGCTTGTGGTAGCAGCAAGGGCTTGGTCACTGGTGCTTCTAACACAAAGGGAGCCGAGTCAGCAGGCATCAGTGCCTTACCACAATCCCTTATTGGTACTATTGGTGGTAGTGGCTGAGTTGGCGTGTCCTTAGCCTGGGTTGTCTCTGGCAGAGTCCATTCTGGCTAACAGCAGATGGAGGTTCTGAGGTGGCCGCACAGTTGGTCTACGTGGTGGCACCACAACCTGCCATCATCGAGCATCATCCTGTAAGAACGCAGCCCAGTAACATCCATTACCCGGGCAGGAATCCAGGAAGGGCCCCTGGCATAGTTGTTGGCGTAGACAAGGTTCCCTGGTGAGACTGACCAGAGCTGGCTGGTCAAGTCTGCAGGGACCTCCAAGGAGTAGTCTGGGTGCAACTGGTCCAAATCGGTCCACAGGCAGCGACCCATTAGGAGTTTGGTCGGACTCTTGTTAGTGGTGGAGTTTGATGTGATATGCTGGACCAGGAGATACTCAGCTATCCATGTTTGCCAGTCCCCCGGCCCATCCTTGCCAGTGCTTCCTTTGCTCATCAGACCATCCACTCAGTCTGCCCATTGCTAACAGGATGGAATGGTGCAATCAGGGCATGATGAATGCTGTGACCCGCCAGGAACAGTTCAAACTGGCTTGATGTGAGCTGTAGCCCGTTGTCTGAAACGAGGATGTCTGGTAGTCGCAAACAGCCTTTTAAGAGCCTTGATCACAGTGTCAGAGGTGGTCAATGTCATGAGTACCACCTCAAGCCATTTTGAATAGGCATCCACAGCCACCATAAAGGTCTGTCCATGGAAAGGCCCAGGGGTGAAATATAAAATTTGTTACTACCAGTTCTGTGGGTGTGGCTTGGTGGTGGTGGGTAATGTGACTAGGTGGGCGTGGCCAACTTTTTTTTAATTTTAATTTTTCGAAGCATTTTTTCTGCAAATGCAAAAAAAGTGCTTTGAAAAGCCTCTGCCTATCAGGAACACAGCTGGGATCGTCAGAGCCTTTTCAAAGCATTTTTTAAACCACCTCTTCCGCTAAAGAGGTTGAAGAAAAAAATGCTTTGAAAGTCTCTCTGATGATCCCAGCTGAGTTGCCTGATCGTTTAAAAAAATGCTTTGAAAAGTCTCTCTGACAATCAGGCAACTCAGCTGGGATTGTCAGAGAGACTTTTAAAGCATTTTTTTCTGCAACCTCTTCTGGGGAAGAGGTGGTTACAAAATTGCTTTGAAAAGTCTCTCTGACGATCAGGTAACTCAGCTGGGATCGTCAGAGAGACTTTTAAAGCATTTTTTTATGCAACCTCTTCCGGGGAAGAGGTGGTTAAAAAAATGCTTTGAAAAGGCTCTGAGGATCCCAGCTGTGTTGCCTGATCGTCAGAGCCTTTTGAAAGCATTTTTTAAACCACTTCTTCCCCAGAAGAGGTTGCAGAAAAAATGCTTTGAAAAGCCTCTGAGATCCCAGCTGAGCTGTGGTATCATCAGAGACTTTTTTTTAACTTTTAAAAGCATTTTTTTTGGCGGAAGAAGTTGTAGAAAAATGCTTTTAAAAGTAAAAAAAAAGCCTCTGATGATCATGCGGCTCAGCTGGGCATGGTGGGGGGGGGGCACAGGGATTTTTACTACCGGTTCTCCGAACCACCCAGTCCGAACCAGGAGCATTTCACCTCTGGAAAGGCCCCGCAAAGTCAATATGCACCCTAGACCAAGGTGTCCAAGGTGCTGCCCACTCGCATTCTGGAGCGGATGTGGGGGCTGGCCTTGACTCTTGGCAAGGCTCACAAGATGTGACCCAATCAGTGATTGCCTTGTCTAAGTTGGCCACCAGACATAACTGTGAGTGAATGCCTTCATCCGCATGATGTCTGGGTGGCCTACATGAAGAGCTTCCAAAACTGGTCGTTGCAGCCTCTGGGGTACCACGACATGACTTCCCCAGAGTAGGCATCCTCATTGAGCAAACAGCTCATGTTTCCAGGTGTGGAAGGAAAGGGACTCTGTGCTGACTGGCCCCTTTGGCCACCCCTCCACACCCAGCTGAGCATTTGGGTGATAATATGGTCCTTGCAAAATGTGCAGTGATCTCTGACGCTGTAATGGGGCCAGATGGCAGATCTTCAATTAATAGAATAGATGATGCTGGGGCCGGATCCTCCACAACAGTTGGGAGCGGGCATCTGCTGAGGGTGTTGGCATGACTAAGTGTCTTACCCAGCTAATGCAGGAGGCGGTAGCTTTATGCAGCTAAGAACTCAGTCCAACACAGCATGTAAGAGGACAAAATTTATAGTGTTTGGTGGTCCCCAGTGAGTAGGCCCAGTAGTGGCTTGTGAAATGGTTTGCCGTAGAGGTATTCATGGAAGCATTTGACTCTTGCGATCGCAGCCAAAGCTTCCTTGTCCAGTTGGCTGTAGTTTCATTCAGCTGATGACAAGGTCTGTGAGAAGAAAGCAATCGGGGCCTCTCTTCCATTTGGGAATCAGTGGCTTAAAATGGCACTGAAGCCGAATGGAGAGGCGTTGCAGGGGAGAACCAATGGAAGATTCTCATTGTACTGCACAAGGATGCTTTTGAAGATAGTAGTTCCTTGACAGCAGAGAAGGCTGTCAAGGAACTACTTTTCACCTCCAGGACCAAGACATCTTCTTGTCAAGCAAGCGATAGAAAGGCTCCGCTATGGAAGC
This sequence comes from Pantherophis guttatus, assembly GCF_059756535.1. Lineage (NCBI taxonomy): Eukaryota > Metazoa > Chordata > Lepidosauria > Squamata > Colubridae > Pantherophis > Pantherophis guttatus. The sequence continues at coordinate 101,914,055 of NC_142066.1, forward strand.
TTTGTGTGGCAAGAAGACACTGTAGAAATTTAGGAGTCCCAAGAACACTTGGAGTTTGGTCTTGTTCTTGGGTGTGGGAGCTTCCTGGATGGCCTGGACATTTGCCTGTGTAGGGTGTAACCCAGAGGCATCAATAAGGTAGCCGAGGAATTCTACCTGGGGAACAGCGATCTTGCACTTTTCTTTTTTAACTTTGAGGCAAATTTCCTGGAAACGGGTGAGTACTGCTCACAGACAGTCGAGGAGTTCGGCATTGTTGGCTGCTGACACTAAGACGTCATCAAAATAGGGGACGACACCTGGGATACCTTGCAAGAGATGCTCCATCAGGCTCTGGAAAAGTCCCGGTGCCATCCCAAATTGCAGCCAGTGACATCTAAAAACTCCTCGATGTGTTACAATCATCTGAGCCTCAGCTGTGGCAACGTCAACTGGTAGCTGTTAGTAGGCTTGGGCAACTTTCAGTTTAGTGAAGACCTTACCCGCAACCAGAGAGTGCAGCAGATGTTGGACTATGGGCACTAGGTATGCATTTTGCTGTAACACTTTATTTAATGTACCTTTATAGTCTGCGCAGATGCGGATAGAATCATCCAGCTTCACAGAGGTCACAATTGGAGTCTCCCATTTTGCGTGGTCGACAGGTTCCAGGATTCCTTGGCTGATGAGCTTGTTGAGTTGCTCATTAACCTTTGAGCGCAAGACAAATGGTACTCTTCACGGATTCATTTGGATCAGAGCAACCTGGGGATCAAGGTTGAATGAGATGGGTGTGCCCATATACCAGCCCAGGTTTCCATCAAAGATGTCTGCAAAATCAGAGATTAAGGCCTTGATATCAGAATCACTGATGGAGTTGATGCCAGTGATTGCCAGACCCAGGGAGGAGAACCAGTCCAGTTCTAGGAGACTCAGTAGGGAGCCATCCACTATGAGCAGTCGCAATGGCTCCGAGAAGTCCTTGAAAGATACTCTAAAAGTGCCAGCTCCAATGATAGGAATGCTATTCCCCTGGTAGTCTCGAAACTGAAAATGGTTGGAGTCCAATTGTCTTTTTGATATTTTTGGCATCAATCTCTTTAGTGTGCTCCAGGAGACTATGGTAATTGAAGATCCCCTGTCCACCTCCATGCAGCAAGGGGACTCCTCAATCAGGACAGTGACATGGACCTTCTTGCAAGAGGAGAGGCTGGCTCGACCGATGACTTGTCTTTTCTGCATTCTTTTGGGACAAGTTTCTGGGCTCGCAGTGGTAGCTGTCAGTTGGTTGGCACGACAGACTATGGCCAAATGTCCTTTCTTTTTACATCTTCGACAGATGACATTCTTGAACTTAGACGCCATTTGTGGGTGATTGCCGCCACAACCAATGTGTGCTGGTTGCCTCTTTTCTGTGGCTACATTTCACCCCTTGGAGGATTTGAGACAATAGACATCATCATCCTCATCTGCTGATTCACTATGGTTAGCATCTTCATGGTGCACAGTGACTGGTATCCACAATGCTGGTGGGCTGTTTGATTTTTGAATTTCAGCCGTTGACTGATCAGACATCTTGGCTGATTGTGCCTTGTTGAGTGCCCTGTGCAGGGTGAGATCTGTTTTTGCAAGGAGGCGCTGCTGTAGCTTGATTTCCCTCACATCACAGACCACTCTGTCCAAGAGAGTGTCATCTAAGTCCCTGAACTTACAATACAGGGCTGCCTTTCGAAGGATGGCAACGTATTTGCTTATGGTTTCACCTTCAGCCTGATTCTGATGATGGAAAGTATGCCGACATGCAAATTGCGAAGGTTTGAGTGCATAGTGAGTCCATAGCTTGCTCTACAACATGTCCCATGGTGCAGACTGAACAATTAGTGGAGCGAGGAGAGCCTTGGCCATCTCAAAGATCTCTGGGCTTCAGAAGTTTAGGAAAAGCGTCCTTTTCCTGTTGTCAGTGATCTCAGCAAAGTCATTAGCTTCAAGGAAGCAGTCGAAATGAACAAGGTAGGAATCCCATGTCTCAGAGACTGGGCTGTATGGGGCAAAAGGCAGTGATGCAGCCATTTTCCAAGAGACCGAGGGGTCTATGGTCAATGAAGTGACAGAAACTGTGGATCAGCTCTGGTGATTCAGCTCTGATTGGGTCAGCTCGCAGTGATCAGCTCTTTGCAGCCTCAGTTTCCATTCGATCCCACCTTTGTCGCCAGTGTTAAGTTCTTTATTCAATACTTGTTGTGGCCCGTCAGCAGCCTGTGCAGCTAGTAGCTGATTCTGACAGCGAGGAGGCTGGTGTGGTGCTGCGCCAGCAGCCCGTGCAGCTGGCACTCAAGTCAGACAATGAGGAGGCTGGAGAAGATGTGGTGCCAGAGGCGGGGATTCAGCCAGGGCCTTCACAATCCCCAGAAGCTCCCATAAATAAAGAGGAAGAAGAGGAGGAGCCTCTTCTCAATGCATGGGCGCACAGAGCTGCCAAAAGGCAGGAGTGGTTCCTCAGGAGGAGGTCTCCTCGAGACTAAGGCTTGAGGCTAATTGACCACTCCCTTAGCCTATTTAAGGAAGGACGACGACTGAGGCAATTTTCAGGGAACAACTTTGTTCACTCTCCTTCATGTCCTGATCTTAGTTCTGTGCAAATTGCTTCTGGACTTTTTGCCAACCATAGTAAGATTACAATTATTTATTCTTTGGATTCTTGTAGGCTGTTAAGAAAGTTAATTAACAGCCTTTATTTGAAAAAGACTGATTTAATTTAGTAAACTAAGGTTTGTACAGACTTTGTGTGTGCTGCGTTCTTTGGGGTCCGTAGCTGGGGCAGAACAATATTGCCTGTGAGACAACAGCGCTCCCTGGCTGAAGAGCTCCTTTTATATAAAACTGATCAGCCAGACAACCAATTAGGAGAGAGTATTTTCCCGCTTCAAAGGTGGACCAGAATAAGAACTTCAACTGACAACTATACACTCTGTACAATACATAACAATAATAATAAGGGAAGACTTTCAGCAAAATAAATCCAAAAGTAAAAGTTCAATGTATTAAGGTGCCTAAATGTCACATATCTTGTAATGTAAAAATAGCAATCTAATAAAAGTAACATAATTAAGTGGAGGAACTTTGACTATAAGGCTACCATTACTATCTTGATTTAAATCCTAAAACTTTATGTGTCAATACAACATAATTTATTAAGTTCCTTTCAATCTGTTATTTCAACCAGAGGTCTTATCCAGTTATGATAATTTTTCTTTGTGATAATTGTTTGCCAGGTTGCAAAGATCACATGAGCAAAGCTCCACCTCTTTTCCATGATATCAAATGACTGTACAAAGGTGGGACTTTGATTGTGTGGTGTGACTGCTGTCTTATCCTCAACTAGAAAGGAATTAGAATGGATTGTCTGGAGTTTGGAATACCAGAACTCTGCATTTCAAATAAGTAAACCAAATAAATCCAAGTACCTGGTTGCCAGGATCACCTTTTTCTCCTTTAAATCCTGGAAGCCCAGGGGAGCCCTTGGAGACAAAAAAAATATCTTGTCATTAAATTTATTGATTTAAATTAAATATTTAATCAAATGTAAATAATTAAATAAAATAAGTATCATTAATACATATGGAACACTAATAGAAAAAAAGAGAAATAGATCTTACTAGCTCTCCATTTATGCCATCAAATCCTTTTTCTCCATTGCTTCCCTGCAAAAATAATGCAAGTGGTATTATCAGGCAAAGTTCATCACAAGATCAAGCACATAGTACTGTTCTATGATTTGATACCAAGCACAAAAAATATACAACATCCAAACTACTTTTTATTTTAGTTGTTCTCGGATTTTAGTTTCTGACAGGAACAGAACACAGTCAAATATGCCAAGAAAATGATTTTAAAAATTTAGAAAAGTTTGCAAGATTATTATTACTCCCATTTGTGTTAATTATTTATTGTTATACTATTTTCAGCCTGTTGTGCAATTGTTAAGACACTAAATTGGAAATTAGGAGACTGAGAGTTCTAGTCCTGCCTTAAGCATGAAGCTACCTAGGTGACCTTGGCCATTTTCTTTTTCTCGGCCCTATAAAGAAGACAAAAACAAACCACTTCTGAAAACGTTGCCAAAAAAACCTGCAAGGATTTGTCCAGGTAGTTGTCAGAAATTGTAAGGACCATATTTCCTGCTGGTATCTAATAATAAAATGCCTTTAAAGCCATGCTTAAAGACTAAAATCAGATAACTGAGAAATCCTTTGGCCTCAGAGGGAACTATTTCAAGTGATGACATCATTTTCATCACTTGAAATAGTTGTCATTTATATATTCATTTTGGTCCAGGATTTTTTTGAGGAAGTTAAAAGTATTAATAATAACAGGCAATTAACTCTTGAATATATTATATAATTTACAATTTTTATCAAAAGTTGCATTTTTTAAAACAAAGAATCATGTTGGTTAGCTACTAAATTGACTGCAGCAATACATTGGAAAACTAAAGTACTTGTCATCATTCTTTGGAACAACTGATTTTAAAATGGGGAAACAGCTGTAGCTGAAAAAAGAACACATCAGCAAAAGCTCCTGAGGAAATAATTCTTTCAAATGCTGTATCAATGAGCCAATTGCTAAGTGATTGCTTCATCTATCCAATTGTCTTTCTGGGAGAAATGCAGTATTAGTTTACAGTGTAAGTGATAATATCTACTTACTCCTGATTGAACATTAAACATAATATAAACTTCTTGTGTTTCGATGGGAGAGCATCAGAAAATCCCTGAAATATGAGTTAGATTGGGAAATAAATTTAAAAAACCAAACAAACAAAATCTGGAGGAAGACAATGGCTAACCTGTTTTCATAATGTTGCCAAGAAAACCATGCAGATGATTTCATGAGATCACCAAGATTCAACCTTGGCCCCAACAGACTATAATATTATCTTTCTTTAAGATTTAATTGTACTTAGATTAGCTTCCAAACTTTTTTCCTATTTTTTTTTTATTTGTCCTTATCTTCTGCAAATCCCATCTTTGTATTCACCTGGTAGGCTTTAAATGAGCCTACACAATTTTACCAGCTCTTCAGTTAAAACCTTGGTGAAACCTTAGTGGGAAGGCAAAAAATAAGTTTTAAAAAGAAATTTAAAAAAATAAAGGTGAAAAAAAATCCTCTTTTTGTCTTTCATCCAGTGTTGCTAACCTCCCTGTGATATGGGGCATCACCTCCATCATTTTATAATGCTTGGATTCAAAAGGAAGATACCCTTTCTCCAAACACAAGTTTTTGCGTACTTTGGCTTTCTATAACAAAGTGAGATCACATGCTTTTTATCTTTTGACATCATGTGTTGCTAGATTCTGATTTATTATTTTCTTGGTTGAGTGAATATTAAAATCCTCCCCTGCCTCCATAAATATCAGTAAGAATATCAAGGATATTGCAATTTCCAGAAATGGGAAGAAAGGGGGGAAATAGTGCTCATTTGGATATGACATCTAATTTAAGCATACAGTCCTTTTCTTTTAGTCCATGCTTTTAAATCAAGTTTTTGTACCTTCTCACCAATTATTCCTCTTTGTCCCTGAAAAAGAAGAGAGATATAAATACAATAATCTTAATTCAGCCAGTTACATAAAGAACTTTTTGTGAAAACTTTAAAGGTATTGGATAAATAATGTACTTCCTACCTTAGGGCCCCTATTGCCTCGGCAACCACTGTACCCTTTATCACCATCTGATCCTGACAACCCTCTTGGACCCTAACAATAGTGAAAATTAAGAAAGTTTATTATACAGAATTTGTATCAATTCCATGTCATGAACAGAGAATGTATTAGCTTTCACATATATATATACATGTGTACACATGCCCCATTACATGATTCTCTTTGGGGATGAACAGCATTAACAGCAGAGCACAGAAAAAGAAAAAGGAGTATTAAATTAGCAATAGCACTTAGACTTATATACCACTTTACAGTGCTTTTCAGCCCTCTCTAAAAAGTTTACAGAGTCAGCATATTGCCCCCAACAATCTGGGTCCTCATTTTACCCACCTCAGAAGGATGGAAGGCTGAGTCAATCTTGAGCCTGGTGAGATTTGAACTGCCAAATTGCAGGCAGCTGGCAGCCGGCAGAAGTAGCTAGCAGTATTGCACTCTGACCATTGCGCCATCATGGCTCATTGTAGAAATTATATTCATAGTTCTTTAAACTTTGACATCTTTTTCATAGAAACTCATGATAAGTCTTACACATTTTTCATTACTTCTATAAAGCTATCTAGCAAATCACAAAGTTTTCTGATATCTGGGTCTCATTAAGACCAATTTAATATTTTTAAAAAATATGTCTCTGCTGGACCAAATTCTGTGGGCAATCTGGGTATCCATAAAGAAGGGTAACAGAAAAAAAAATAAACAGCAGTTTCAGAAAACTTAAAACTGACACCAAAAATTATCCAAAAGGATGTCTAAATTGTGTCAAGCATGTCAGAAAAACAGAACATATTTAATGAAGATGGAAAATTTTGAGAGAATGAGTAACCAGAAGTAATGTAATGCAGAAGTAATGCTAGATGGTACAGAATCACTGCATGTTGTTTTGATTCTTATCATGATTTTTAAAGTATTTACTTTTTTGTAAATACATGAAATGTAATTTAATAACTTACTGGTGCCCCTTCATCTCCTAAGTGTCCTGGGCTTCCTTCAAAACCTTGAGGTCCCTGAAATTATAAGAATAATTGAAATCAAATATTATTTGAAGAATACATGATGATCCTACCTTGTACAAAGATTAATTAATTAATTATAAAGTATCTAAACAAATTGGTATTTTTTTTCTCCTTTACCTCCATTCCATATCTTCCTTGTTCACCTGGTTCTCCTTCTTCACCAATGCATTTGCAGTACATGCAGCAACAAGTCCGTTCAGCAATGTTACTCTTGCAAAAAGGAGATTGGTCTCAGTAATAAGAATCAAAATAAAATGTATCCTTTTATCAAGCTATAACATCAAGAAAAATATTGTAACAAGTTCTTTTAGCATCTCAAATAAGCATCACTATCAAATTGCAATTTTTCTCAGTTCACCACTTTGTCTCCCCTCTTAAGAAAAGATGATCACTCAATTGATTCAAGGCTCTTTTTCTAAGTACTGTATTTATTCAGCAGTTTTTGTTTTGTTTTGTTCATGTGAAAGATTTTTGTCAAAGAAAGGTATTTCAAAATGTTTATGCTGTTTTACAGTAATTTCAAACATGATTTTTGGTTAGTGGGCAGAAGCTACAAAATGCACTTTCCGGTCATAGTAGTCTATCTACTGGGAGAAGAAACATTTTTCTAGACTTCACAAGTTGAACAAAAGCAGTTACTGCTCTTTTTTTAAACACACTTTTGTTTCATAGGAGGGAGCTAGGTTAATTTAGAAAGGTTTTATTTTTGCTTTTCGTTAGGTCATTCCATCTTTGTTTTCTTATATACCAAATGCTACAGTAGAACACAAAAGGAGAACTTATAAGTGGATGGTTTCTATTAAGTTGAAGTAGAACTTATGTCTGAGTGGATATCAAAAGAAGAGACAAATCATATAGATGAACAATGCCAAACAACATAATAATACAGTTATGCCATACTAAAGTGCTTTATTCAATTTTTTCACATACATTTTCTTTGAATCAGATTACTGAAGTTTCTGAAAGTAAACCATGATTTTGCATGAACTCAGTCTATGGCTGTGTTATCAAACTACATTAAAAACTAATTCTGGCTTCATTCAGTTTGCAAAGACTGTCAATATTAAAAACTGTGTATCTTATCTGCCTTCACTTTATATGCAGCTTATGATGGAAAACAGTGCAAAAAGCTTTACAGGTTATCATTAATTAACAATGCAATCTTCCCAGATAGGATGAAACCAAGGTAGAAGATTTTCATTTTTCTCTGTAATGTGAATGTATAGTGGCAGGGCAGGAAGATGGAAATATTGTCCTGTACTATAGCTTTTTGCAATCTTGTATTTGTCCATATCTATAGAATTGAATCTACAGAATTTAGAAAGAGATAACATTCTATAACATTCTTAACAATCCCAGCATGCATTGGAACTTTCTGGACAGCTAGTCTAATGGCAGACTTTTCTTTCACCTCTCAAAGGATGGTAGCCAAATTTCTTGGCTCTCAAATCACAATAATTCACCCTTGTCCCATAGATTTAAATATTTCACCTGTACCACAGGTGAAATTCAGCCAGTTCTTACTGGTTCGCCCGAATTGTTAGTAAATTGCTTATGCAGTTCAGAGAACCGGTTTAAAATAAAGTGCAAGAGGTTTTTTTTTTTTTCTCTCCCTTCAGTTAATAGCTCCACTTAACAGTTGCAGCTGGAATGCAGACGATACATGCTGAATCAAGTCAATAAACAACAGAAACAGACAGAATTAGGGCAGGGAAACCCATCAATCACCCATCTAGGGATGAGATTAACCTCTTCCCTTCAAGAAGAAGGACAAGATTACAAACGTTTTCATTATAAAGAGTACTAAGTAACACTTCTGTGATCAGCTGTTACCCCCTGGAGTTTCCCAAGACCTTTTATAGCTGCTGCAGTGTTGGCTGCTTCTTGTTTCTTCCTGGGGGAAAAGATACAGGAGGGGACAATGATGCAACTTGATCATACAGGCCATGAATTTAATGCATGTGTGGTCCAGCCAGTTGTATGGCTTCTGCTGTGAAGCACCCAATTTAGAACATAGAGAATATAGAATAATAGTTGGAAGGGTTACTGGCTTATGGCAGCTCGCCCAGGCTTTCAATTAGCCTGAGCAGCTGCTCCTAGTTTTGTTCTCAGCTGCTGTGTTTGCTTTGAGGTTGACTTTTTTTAAGAAAGGGGAATGGCTGTTTTAAGTTTTCTGCATTGTTCCTGGCACTGTCCTTTTGGGGTGTACTTCCCTCACTCTTTTTGAAAGCCTCTAGTGATGGAGCACCCACAACTTCTGAAGGCAAGCTATTCCATTGGTTAATTGGTCTCACCCGTAGGAAATTTCTTTTTAGTCCTAGGTTGCTTCTCTCTTTGGTTAGTTTCCATCCGTTGTTTCTTGTTGTGCCTTTTGGTGCTTTGGAAAATAGATTAACTCCCTCATTTTTGTAGGAACCCCTCAAATTTCCTGATAGAACAATTAATTAGTGGAACAACTTGCCTCCAGAAGTTATAAATGCTCCAACACTGGAAGTTTTTAAGAGATTGGATAATCATTTGTCTGAAGTGGTGTAGGTTTCCAGCTTAAGCAGGGGGTTGGACTAGAAGATCTCCAAGGTCCTTTCCAACTCTGTTATTCTATTATATTCTAAATATTGGAACAGTGCTATTTTATTGTGCTATTGTATTGTGAGTTGGACTAAGGAGAAATTTCCTGAGACCAATCAAGTTGGCCATGCTCACTCAATCACATGACCCATTTCCCACAGAAAGCACTGGGAACCACAAAACCTGGGTAGGTGTGGCAGGGGGGTCATATGACTGGGTGGGAGTGACATTGAGTTGGCCATGCCCAGCCACTCATATGACCACCCAGCCACACCCAGCAACTCACATGACCACCAAGTCACACCCACCAAGCCATGCCCACAGAACCGGTAGGGAAAATTTTTGGATTTCACCACTGACCTGTACCAATTTATTCTAGATTTGAGCCTCTAAATTTGCAATCCTAACATCCTCCCCCAAAGTAGGGTCAACTGGATTTGGAAGGATTTACATATGCTTTCACTTTTCTGAATTGCTTACCATGTATTTGAACAATTGACTGGCAATATCTCTCATGCCAATATTCAGCTGGATCTTGTAGCCATAGCCTTTTCCAAATTCAATGAATTGCAGGTCATTAAAATTTGAAGCTCCTTCCAAAACCACAGTTATTAATGCATCCAATCCTGGTTAAAATATTTATAGTTATTTATAAGTATTCAACTAGTTCATTATTTTTAAGTATTCAACTTTGTAACAAAAATGTAATGCCTTCAGTTTATTCTAATAAAGGATTTAGGTTTTAATGTCCATGTAAAGATATTTTAATTTTTATAATGAGGTACTGCAGAAACAGTGTACTAGAAACTTTGATAAGGGGGGAAAAATCCAGTGATAGATTTGATTAATCATCTATAGTCCACACAAACAAAGCCCCCAGTTTTCCACATTTAAGCAATTTATCTCCAGGTCTGTTTCTGAGGACAGTCCTAGAATAATAAAAGGTATGTTGTGGAAATCTGCAATAGATAGAAAGTTACAGAGTGGATTAGACCAAGGGTTTAGTGAAAATGGAATTGGGCCTTAAGAAAATGGATTAAGGATTGTGCCTTAAGCAAACAACCATTATCTTTGTCCTGCTTTTGTCACAGTTTAATACAAATTAAATACTTAAGAGTTGCAAAATCTTTTATGCAAAATATTGCAAGACATGAACTATGACTAGTTAAGAAATATTACAGCTGAAAGAAATAGCTAAAGTGCCTAACTGTAATAATGGAAAAATTAATATGAAATAAATACACTCTTAATTGTAATTACAGTAAATGTTTTCGCGATTGCAAATCTGTGAGCCATATAGCATTTATCAGGCTTCTGTTGGCCAACTGATACACACGAACTCAACAACTTTTGAGAAATATATTATATAAAAGTTAAGAAACCGTTATGAAAGAATTCTGGCATCTGTTGTATATCGAATATAAATTTTATTTATTTATTAATTTTTTTTGCCACCATCTTGCCTCAAGGCAACTCTGGGTAGTTTATAAACTATAAATACAATAAAACCATAAAAATAAATATTTCTAATAATAAAAATAAGAATTGTAAGTAAAAAAATGGGGCAGGCAGGATGGAGGAGGGGAGGGATTTTCTATTGGTCTTTCTATCCCCTCCTTTTTTGTGAAATTTATAGTGAAATTGGTGTTCAGATTCTTGGGCCTTTCTCCCACTAAGCCTATGAGATGGGTAAGAAACCCTATTTCCATTCTGATATCAGATTATTTTCCTCTGACCAATAGGAAAACTATCACATCACCTCGGTGCTGAAGAAGTTTACTGCAGCAGCCATATATTGCCACATACTGACTAAGCTTAGAACTGCATTAATAATATGTAAGCCTGATTTGTCCCTATTTATACAATTTGTACTTTTCCTTATCATAGCTGATGATTAGTCTTTCTGGGAAATTAAAATTTGACATGAAATCCTTATCTCAAACATCTGATAATCGGGTTCCATTTTTTCTCCTAAACTTTCAAGGCTTATAGCTATGATCACAACAACTTGCCAATTTGTTGTGTCCAATAATCCTTTTCCCCAGATTTATAGCTCCCTTTTTTCCTTCTGGCTTTTGCATGGAAAGGGATTATTTTACTCAGAAATATGGGAATATGGAATGGTTAAATGAACTTAATAAAACTCACGACATACCTTTTTTTTTCAGTTCTTCTGATTTATCTTTCAGGGTCTCTATTCTATCATCCAAGCCATCTGAAAAGATTAGTAGTACCTAATATGAAAGTAAAAATAATAATGTATGGACTGCCTAAAATTGTATTATATAGAACTGATTTTGAATACAGAGGAATAAAAACAGAAAACTCACTTTCCTTCTGTTTGCAGATTTGATTTGGAATGTTTCCCAAAGTGAATCCAAGAACTCTGCAGTAAGATGAGATGCATTGGTGATGGTAGTACCCACAAGACTGTTTATAAGTTTTTCACTGTCAATTTGGAACTTTGATGCCACCGATGGATCTGTGTTTTTAATTTTCAGTGCCACACTGGTTTGTGTTTGTGATCCTGCATTACAGCTTAGGCTAGTTAAAGATGTGAGAGCGCTTATAATTTGAGGAAGATAGAATTCCAGCTGGGGCTGTCCAAGGAATACATGATCACCTTGATTTTGTGAAGAGACCTCTATTCCCACAACAATATCCATGAAGCATGCTATTGTTTGTTACAAAGGAGGAGGAAATAGCATCAATTACAGTAAATTACTATCAGAGGAAAAAGAAAGCAAAAAGCAAAAAAGAATGAATGGAGGAAATATGTTTTTATGATCACTAACCATGTCACAACATTAGAGCCTTGGTAGTACAGGGATTTAAGGCACCCTGTTATTAAGCTGGTTATTAAGACCAGCTGCCTGCAATTATTGCAGGGTTCGAATCTCGCCAAGGCTCAAGGTTGACTCAGCCTTCCATCCTTTCTAAGGTAGGTGAAATGAGGACCCAGTTTGTGGGGGCAATAAGCTGACTTTGTATAAATATACAAAAGGATGAAGGCTATTGCTGAGCACATTGTAAGCCGCCCTGAGTCTTCGGAGAAGGGCGGCATATAAATCAAATTTTAAAAAAAAACATTAAAAGGAGGACCATGAGACAATTAATCCAAAAACCTGACTCTGTTTGAATAAGGGGTGTCAAACTCAAGGCCCATGGGCCAGACCTGGCCCGCGGAGTGCTTAAATCTGACCAGAGGTGCCAACCTGGAAACAGCGAAGGACCGGACCGCAGTGCTTCTGCCAGCGAAAACAGAGCTCAGTAGGGCCAAGTGTGGCACTCCGTGCTCTGTTTTTGCTGGCAGAGGATTGCAGGAGGCTGTCGCAGCCAAAGATGAAGCTCAGGAGCCCGTTTTCTCTGGCAGAGTGCTCAGTCCGCCCCCAACACAAGTGATGTCATGCTGGCCATGTCCCCCCTGCCCATGCCCTCCTGTCCCCCCCCTTAAACACAACCCTGATGATGCCCTCAATGAAATTGAGTTTGACACCCCTGCTCTAAACCAATTAGAAATTTATCTGGTTCACTTTTAATGTGAAAATGTCTAATATGTACCTTCTGAACCTATATCTGATTCAAAATGCACTCGTATTCATATTTTTCATTAATTTGTGATGGAATGTATCAATCCAAATTCACCATACGAAAATATTTATACTATGAAAATGAAAACAATTAGGGGCATATTGAAAAAAGTGCACATAAACATGAATTAATGTATGTGTTTAGAGGGGTATATAAACAGAATATCTTTAATTAAATTTGGGAGGAAAGTTAATAATAGACTTGATAAATTTGTCCATCGCTAAACTAAATCAGAGATTTACTCTATTTTGTTAAGTTTTGCAATTGTTTAATGGTATATATTAGGTTACATTGACATGCACTTTAACAACAGACTTTATTTCAATTAAAAGTAGAAGAAAATCATCCTTGTTCTTTTTGCCCCTATTTAAAATAATTACTGGTGGCACACTTTGAACATTCACCAAGATTCATCTTTATAATATAAGAGATCAGATCTTTGTAACCTTATGATTAGATGGAACAAAAAACATGTAACCCATTTTTTTTTCCAAAAGGGAAAATTTTTAACTACTAGAGTGCTTGAAGTGAGAATACTTACATGTTTTATCTTCTTGCTCACAAATATCATCAACTAGTCTTTTTTTAATTATTTTCAGTTCGCTGAAATTATCAACTGTGTATTTTCTGTCTGAGGAGCCAGCTATCTGACTAAGCTGCAAATGGTCAATTCTCCCGACTCCTATGGCATATATGTCAACGCCTTTCTTTCTCAGATCTTCTGCTGCTTGAACAACTCTATCATGTGACCTTCCATCAGTGATCACCAGCAAGATCTGCTGGATCTTTTCATTTATTCTGCTGCCACCTTCTGGAGTAAAGTAGAGCTTCACTTTCTTAAGGGCAGCACCAATATATGTCTGAAGTCCTTCCATCTGTCGAATGTGTCTGATTTGATTTTCAAGTTCTGATTTGCGTGGGAAAATATTGAGGCTGAATTCTTCCTGGTATCTGTCACTATACTGAGCAATACCAATTTGCACATTGTGGGTGGTATCAAATGGATGAATTACATCTTGTAAAAAATTCTTCATCTTAGTGAAATCACTGTCACTTATACTATTAGAACCATCAATCAGGAATACCAGATCTGCTGGAATTCCACATTCTGCAATAGAGGAGAAAGAATATAATAATAAGGTATGAAAATAGTCTAAAATAAGATGAGAGAAGATTAACCAACAATGGATCCTAAAAAATAATCAGATGCTACAGTCAACCGGTGTAAGTTCTGCTTGTATTTTAGTTCTTATTTATTATATTTACTTTATGTTAAAGCTTTAATTAGGAAGAAAATTTCCAGTTCATAAAGAGATCATAAACTACCAGTCAGAAATTTCAGAATATCCTAAGAAATTTCTTGTTCAATCTTCTTACTTCTGGCTGGATGATACTAACTCATCAATTTATTTTGACTGAGCCCTGGAGTCCAACATCTACATATTTCAGTTGAACTATAATTCCGTAAAATAGCTTGGTAGTCATGCATAATTGCAGATGGTAAATTATATTTTTCCATAGAGATAAAAGCCATGATCCAGAAAAGTGTTTAGGTTTGTAATGCCCTAGAATATTATTTCGTATTGGGTCTTATTTAGTTTATTTTCTGGGTAGACACTTACAGAATTTCATTGCAAGACTATTACTCCAAAATATATGTGATTAGAATTATGTCCCAATAAACATTGTGAGTAACCATCACTTTGAAACCAGTTTCTGGTTTTAGACTGATTTTGTGTTGCATTTACTGCTCAGTAAATCACAATAGCATTTCAGTGTGGTACTTCCTTTTTCAGAAATATTCCATTACTTTTTTCTTGAAGAAAATAACCACCTACCTGGCTTTGAAACACCACAAATATTATCAGATAATCTGGGATAGAGATTTTTCAGACCTTCAAATCTATTTACATAGAAATATCTGTCTTCAGATCCTGCCATGATCAGGAGTTCATCTGGCTTGGCTCTTTCTATCCCAATAGCATAGATCACAATCCCACGAGCCCTGAGGTTCTTTGATACTTTCTCAAGGTCTGCTGAATCATGAGAATCCCCATCAGTTATCACTATGATAACTTGAGGAATGTTCTGGTGTTTGCGGCTCCCATGCTTCTTGGAGAAAAGGCTTTCTGAATGATGCAATGCCTTGGCTGTATATGTTGTTTCTCCTATAGGTTTATCATTCTGAATAGCCTCAATGATTGCCAATTTGGTATTGAACTGGTTGAGATAGAAAAATATTTCCGGCTCTGCAGAATATTTGACTGCTCCAAACTGAACTCGATCGTAGCCAACATCAGATTTTTTCACCAAGGTTATCATGAAATCTTTCATAATATCATATTCTTTGGGATCTATACTTCCAGAACCATCAATGACAAAAACAATATCTAGACGTTCTATTTTTCGGCATTCTACAATAAGAATAGGATGAACAGGTTACATGAAAGCACATCAAAATATTTGAAAACAGAAAACAGAATAACAAAGTTGGAAGGTATTTTGGAGGTCTTCTAGTCCAACCCCCTGCTTAGGCAGGAAACCCTACACCACTTCAGACAAATAGTTATCCAATTTGCAATATAAATAGTCTAAATTTCTTTTTGAGTAAAAAAAACCCTTTATGTATTAAATGTACATGCCACCCATTTCATCTAGATGCGACTGTAAGTGGCTTAGAAATCAATAAAAACAATAGAATAAAACATTAAAACAAATCAATATTAAAATTAAAATTGATTTAAAATTCATGGAAATTGAATTTACTGTGTCTCTAGGAGAACTTAATGCCTATTACAAAACCATTTCTTTAGAGGTCTTCACAATGCTAAAAATGTAGGTCTAATAGCACTATCATGTTTTCTTATTATAATTTTAGCTCACAGGACTATTTGCACATATCAACATTTTTTTGGGTGGGGGGAATAGTGTTTCAGCAGTGGAATGATCTGTTCCTATATCTACTTTCTTCATTTTAATGTAAACCAAAAATTTTGCCAAGGCTTGTAATACAAGGCTATTTCCATTCTAACCTTTTTTTCCTGAAAGGAATCAAAGCTATATTTAAAAACCTATTCCATGCCAATATTTAAAAACTCAATCACCTCAAATCGAGTTAATGTCTTAATAGACAGCCATAACTATTTTCATCTACTAAAAATTACAATGGCTTGGTTACATATCACATACATATTATATTTTGAGTTAAGACAGCAAGTTCCAAGTTTCTATTCTTAAAGAATGGCTTACAGCCTATGGAAGGTGAACTGCATATGGCTCCAGACTCATTTGTGTGGGCCCAGTACTCACCTAAGCATGGTAATAAAATTCTGCAACAAAATGTTAACAGTTTTATTTTATGATGGTTTAATTGTTTTGAATGAGCAGTTCATGCTTCCTTCCTTAATCAAGTAGATTAGCTTCACTATGAATTTGTTTCAAAATCAAACAATTTCCTAATCATCTCGCTTGCAACTCAGACAACACTTCATGAGTTAGTTCATCAAATTAAAATAAGTCAAATGCGAATTATAACAGTTGAAATTTATAACTGCCATACCTTGTTCACTACATTTGAAATAACTAAGTAACTATTACAGGCAAACATCAGGAATACCCATGAAAAATGCTTGGAAACTTCCAATAGTGCAGAATGCAACATCTGGACTTTTGACTAAAATCATGGGGGAGATGGCTAAGGAGGTGTACTCAGTCATGTGATTGCATATCAGGACCTTGACAACCAGCTCACATTTACAACCAGTAGCAGCATCCCATGGTTATTTGATACAATTACAATGTTTTTTCCATTTTCTTGCAGAAAATACTAAAAATCCCCATTGGATATGTTGAGTTCACTTAACAACCAGATGGTTTATTTAACAACCATGTGATTTGCTTAACAACTACAGTGAGTCACTTTACAACTATCATAAAAACATGGTGCCTCAACTTGCAACCACAACAATTTATGAGCCAAATAACTGGCTCCATTGTAATTGTAAACTGAGGACTACCCATAGAACATTCAGGAATAAACAGCTAAACAGTTTAGTCATATCTACAGATGCATTTATATATATGGAAGCAGCTGTGCTGGGCTTCCAAAATGACCTTTTCGATTTTGGACCACAAAATATCATAAATGTGGCCACACTGCCCAGTGAACTAGCTCAACCAACCAATACCTTCAGAAGTCAAATGTTTGCAATAGACCTCCCTGGTTAAACCAGTCCTGGCTAAGAATAGACTTCAGGCAAATAACTATATAACTAGTTGGAGCCAAATTTAAGAGATGTGATAGTGGTAGCCAGTCTTCTGAAGAAATGAAAGTCCTTCTACCAGATGGCATTCATACTAGCACAGCATTTTTATCATGGGATATAAGCTCTCAGCATCTTTGCCTCCTGCTGCATCTCATTTTGATGACCAATACTTAGGATGGCTATATACTGAACCTGAAACTTGGCATATTTTGGAACTTGATATATCAGTGTTCCTTATATTCTATTTGATTTCATTTGTTTCTTGAACTTATCTATCTGTTCTAATTAGGATTGTTTATAGTACCACATTGAGTAAATTGCTTAAGATGAATTGGTATGTTCCACTGCCTAATCTTGCCATAAAAGGGAAAGCAAATTTTGGAGAGTTGTGTCTATTTTCAGGAACTTCAATGAAATTAGAAAATTGTGTTCATTTAATTAGCAGTGTGAAAAAAAGCAACTGAACATAATAAATCAGAAGGTTAAGCTGTAATGAGCCTCTCTAGTGAGATACTGCATTAGGAAATTACTCTTAGCGAAGACTCTTGAACAGAGAGTCACAAGAAGTCAGATTGAACAAAACTAAGAGATTGATCTAGTACAGGGATGTCAAACTCAAGGCCCGGGGGCCAGATCCAGCCCATGGGGTGCTTAGATCTGGAAACAGTGAAGGACTGGCCCATGGTGCCTCTGCCAGCGAAAACGGAGCTCCGTTTTCCCTGGCAGAGGGTTGCAGGAGGCCATGGCAACTGAAAATGGAGCTGGGAGACAGTTTTCGCTGACAGAGCACTGGGGCCACCACAGCCACCCCCAACATGAGTGATGTCAAGCTAGTTACACCCATCCTGGCCATGCCCACCCTGGCCCCCCAAGGTCAAACACAACCCTGATGTGGCCCTCAATGAAATCGAGTTTGACACCCCGATCTAGTACTTTGGAGTTCAGTGTGATTCTGCTCATATATCAGCACAGGGATGACCATCTTGGCTCTATTGCACACCCTTTTTATAATGGGGATTGATTAATATTAATTTGTCTTTTCTACAGGCAAATTACTGTAGACTGAAGCCATATCCCCAGATATGTAGAAACTTGTATTCCCAGCAAACTGCCTGGGTACACTCACCATCAGAAGAGCTACATATTTCAAAGACAATCTCATTTTTGAAATACTTTAGAACCTCAAAATCTTCTACATAATACACCCTCTCAGGCTTCCCGCTGATCTCCATTAGCTGCATTTTGTTAGCCTGGAACAGCCCTACTGAGTAGATGATTATATTTTCCTCTCTCAAAGCTTCTGCATGGTTTTTCACCTCATCCTGTGCTTCTCCATTAGTTATCAGAATAAGAACTTTCTTGACATATAGCCGTGCTCCTTTGGCAGGTTTGAAATAATTGGACACAAATTGCAGTGCATCTCCAGTGAGTGTGCTCTCTCCCATAAGAGACATTCTCCCGATAGCATTGTTGATATCTGATTTTGTGAAGTGTTGATTTAGCTGAAATTCTTCTTGGCATTTATCACTGAATTGGACAACTCCAATGTGCACTGTCTCTGGACCAACGTCAGATTTGTCCACTAGCAACCTCATGAAGTTCTTCATTTTTTCAAAGTCCTCAGTCCCACTGCTTCTAGAGCTATCCACCAGAAACACAATATCTGTTTTCTTTTCTTTGCAGACTGTTAGAAGAGAAATAAAATAAATATTGTAATATTTACACTAGGCAAATATTTTAATATTTACACTAACCATTAAATAAAACATATTGGAAATGAATATACTCATGGTTGTTAAAATGATGGCATCTATAGCTTTAAATATCATTTTTCAGTTGTTAAATTATCTATAAGTTTTAGCTTATTATTATTTGGTAACTCGTATCTATGTAATACCCCAACCCTGGTATATATTCTACTTTCTGCTTAATTACAGGTAATCCACAGTTGAGTCCAAAATTTATCTAATTGAGAAATCTGTTAAGTGAGTTTTGCCAAGTGGTGAAATCCAATTTTTATACTACCGGTTCTGTGGGTGTGGTTTGGTGGGCATGGCAGGAAAAGGATACTGCAAAATCTCCATTCCCATCCAACTCCAGGGGAAGGATACTGCAAAATCCCTATTCCCTCCCCACTCCTGGGGGAAGGATCCACTCTGGGGCCAACCAGAGATGGTATTTGCTGGTTCTCCAAACTACTCAAAATTTTTGCTACCAGTTCTCCGAACTGCTCAAAATTTCCGCTATTGGTTCTCCAGAACCTGTCAGAACCTGCTGGATTTCACCCCTGGTTTGGCCCCATTTTATGACTTTTCTTTCCACATTTGTTAAGTGAATCACTGTAGTTGTTAAATTAATAACACGGTTGTTAAGTCATTCTGGCTTTCCCATTGACTTTGCTTGTCAGAAGGTCACAAAAGATGATCACATGATTCTGGAACACTGTAACTATCATATATTCACATATATTCAAGTCAGTTGTCAAGTATCCAAATGTAAATCATATGATCATACCATCATTCGTGGTCGTGCCACATCTTCATGGTGGGTGTCAGTTTGCTTCATGTATGGATTGGAGGGGTTTAAAGTGGCTAATGATGCAGCTGTGGTCTGGCTTCTGGTTTATGGTTGTGCTTCATCATCGGTGTGGGTTTGAGTTTGCTTTTTGCGTGGATGTGTGGTGGTGACGTCCTGTGTGGTTTTTGTGAGTGTGGGTCTGGTGTCATTCTTTGTTTTAGGGACTTGTTTGTCAATAAGGGTGGGTTTCCAAATGGCAAAAAGCAAACTCAAACCCACACCAATGATGAGGCATGACCACAAACCAGAAGCCAGACCACAGCTGCATCATTAGCCACTTTAAACCCCTCCAATCCATACATGAAGCAAACTGACACCCACCATGAAGATGTGGCACAATCATGAACGCAAAGCCAAACAACAGCAACGCAGCTCACCAGCTCAAATCCCCCTGCAACTCAGACTAACCCAAGCACAATCAACCCCCACCCAAACAGAACACACCCCATCCAATCAGAGCATAGCCAAGCTCCCACCCAATCAGTTCACACCCCCACTGGCAGTTAAAAGGAAGAAACAGCTGTGATCACACATTGCTCCTAGAAGCACAAAGCCGAAAACATCAGCCTGAAGATGACGAATGAGACTTCATCGAAACATCGCCAAGACACTTCCAATTTTACGTGGGAGAAAACTCGAATACAGTTTTGGTGTATTCGGGTCTTTTCCCGTGTAAGATTGAGAGTATCTTGGTGACATTTCGATGAGGTCTCACTCGTTATCTTCAGGCTGGTGTCTTCAGCTTGGTGCTTGTGCGAGGAAAGTATGATCGGAGCTGCCGTCTCTCTATAAATACTAGTGGGGAGGTGTGGGGTGCTGGCTTTGTTGCTGTGAGCTGGTTGGTTGCCTGTGTTGTTACATCTTGATTGGTTGATGGAATTAATGTTTGCAGATTAGTCAGCTGTTTCGCAATAGCCTGTGTGGTTGAGGTCCATGATGTGTGGCCATTAGTCTTTTGTGTTTTAACGACCTGGGTAATGGGCTGTATGTTAGCACTCACCAACTTGAGGAAAGACAATAACATAATCATTCTCCCAGCAGACAAAGGTAATGCCACAATGGTGATGAACACATCTGACTACCAAGCTAAACTATCCAACCTACTCCAAGATCCCGCTTACAAACCTCTAAATACAGACCCCATCACCTACCTGGCAAAAACCACCAAATCCAAAATAAAAGCCTCTCCCATCAGTGAAGAGATCCAGCAAAGAATCATCCCTAGAGAGAAATCATCCAGATGCCCCAAGCTCTATGGCCTCCCCAAGATACACAAAGAAGGAACACCACTCAGACCCATAGTCAGCTCCATAGGCTCACCTCTATAGAATTTTGCCAAATTTCTTGTCAAACAACTTCAGCCCTATGCAGAATTCATCACCTCACATGTACAAAACTCATTCCACTTCATAGAAACAATAAAAAAACAAAACCTACAACCCAGCGACCTACTGTGAGGTCATATCCCTCTTCACCCAAATACCTATTAAAGAAGCCTTTACAGCTATCCAAAACAAATACAACCCCCCCCAAGCACATCCTAGATGTGACCAACCATTGCCTAACCAACACATACTTCATCCACAATGGACAAAGATACAAACAGACAGAAGGAGCACCTATGGGATCACCCCTCTCACCTCTCATCGCAAACCGATACATGGAACACTTTGAAACCAACACTTTAGATAAATCTGAACACAAACCCAAATTCTGGCTTAGATATGTAGATGACACTTTCGTAATTTGGCCACACGGAAAAGAAAAACTGGACAACTTCCTCACACATATCAACAGCCTACACCCCAAAATACAATTTACTATGGAAATAGAAGCTAACAACCAATTCCCCTTTCTGGACATCCTAATCTACAAAAAACCCAATGGCTCCCTAGGACACACCATCTACCAGAAAAAAACACACACAAACCGCTACTTAAACGCTCAATCACATCACCACCCTGCACAGATCAACTCCATAGCCAAGACTCTCATCTCCAGAACCAAACGCCTAGCCAACGAAGACCACCTGAAAACTGAATTACACACTCTCACAAACATATTAATCTCTAACGGATTGCAAAGAAACACAATTACCAACCTAATCCAAAGGGAGACACCCCCCAAGAACCGAGACACAGAACAGGACAACGGCATCGCCCTCCTCCCTTACATCAAAGGCACCACAGATAAAATCAGCAAAATTCTCCACAAACATAATATCAAGACAGCCTTCTGCACTGACCAAAAAATAGCCAACATCTTAAGAAACCCCAAAGATAAGATCCAGCTAGAAAATCAAGGAGTCTATGAAATACCATGCAAAATCTGCCCAGCCACATACATTGGACAAACTAATAGGAGAATAAATGCATGCATTGCAGAACACAAGAACGCAATCAGAAAAGAAGAAAAAGCTTCCTCCCTTTTCCAGCACCTTAAAACAACAGGACATGAAATTGACTTTGAAGGAACCAAATTCATCTCCAAAACTGAACACTTCAACAAGAGAATATTCATGGAAGCCATCGAAATAGAGAAACACCCACATTATTCATGTTATGATACCTCCTGCCTACCAGACATCTGGAAACTAGCCCTAGTAACAGAAGAGTTCCAGCCATGAAGATTAACACCGGACCCAAGATAACACATGACACCACCACCAATTATCCTCACCAGATTCAAACACAAACCCATCCCATAGATGAAATACAACCACCATCCAGAAGCCAGACCACAGCGGCATCACCAGCTGCTGCAACCTCCTCTGATCCCCACAGAAAGCAAACTGACACATGCCATGAACACATGGCAAGACCTCAAACTCGGAGACAAACCAAAGCCCGGGATGTAGCATCACAGCCATCTGCTCAGGACATTACATCAAAAAACTCAGGATATCATAAAATATAGCTGAGGCAAATTATTGACTTGTACTATTCTGAGAAGAATAACAGATCTCTGCAGTGCTGTGCTTTAGGGATGTGGAAGAAGGCCTCTAACTGAGTGGATTGGAACTTTCTATTTTGGACTCTTTGAAAAATGGATTACGTATAGGTTGAGTTATAAGGCACGAGAACTATGGTGGTGCATGCAGAAGATCTGGTTGTTACCCTAACATGTTGGTTGGAATTAATAATCTAGATGAAAGACGCTACAGAAGATATTATATGGAATATAAATATAAAGTCACTCGGGTGGTTTTTTATATACGAAAACATTTATTATTGATGGGGGCAGATGGTAATTGAAGATACTGAATATACTGTTGGAAATAGAACTTGATGTTACCCTAACATGGGTGATGGAATTAATAATCTAGCTGAAAGACATTACAGAAGATATCATATGGATTACAAACTTAAAGTCATTTGAGGACTTTGTTTATATATGGAAATACTTTTTAGTGGTGTGGTGTGGGCAGAAGAACAAAGATATTAAAATATTATGTATGGTAGACCTGTAGGAAAATCGGTGGAGATAGGTTAGGTTACTGATTGTTTAGTTTAAGAAAAGGGATGTTAGGTTCAGATATTAATATACGTTAAAAATTTGAATTAAGAGATATATGTATGGGGGTGGAGGAAATGGGTAGATTATGAGTTGAATAAATGCCAAATTAGGATTTATTATATAGTTTTATAGCTGAAGGTTGCTTTGAAATGTATAGTATAAGGGGGATATAATAACAATGTTAGAAAGAAATGGTTAGCATGTGGGGGGTGGTGTAAAAGGATGGTAAAGTATTATTTAATTTGATATCAATGATTTTATTTTGAAGAAGCCATGGGGGAAGGGGGGAGGGGGGTTAGGGAGGAGGGGGGGAAAAGGGGGGGAAATCTGTATTTGAAAAACTTTTTCAACAAAAAAAAAACTCAGGATATCACAACACTAGAACTCAGGATGTTAACACACAGCCTATTACCCAGGTCGTTAAAACACAAAAGACTAATAGACATGCATCAAGGACCTCACCCACACAGGATGTTACAAAACAGTTGACTAATCTGCAAACATTAACTCCATCAACCAATCAAGATGTAACAACACAGGCAACCAACCCGCTCACAGCAACAAAGCCAGCACCCCACACCTCCCCACGAGTATTTATAGAGAGACGGCAGCTCCGATCATGCTTTCCTCACACAAGCATGAAGCCGAAGACACCAGCCTGAAGATAACGAGTGAGACCTCATCGAAACATCACCAAGATACTCTCAATCTTACACGGGAAAAGACTCGAATACACAAAAACTTGCATACCCCTACCCATGAAAATCTACGAAAACAAATATATATATTTGTGGTTTTCCAAATGGCTTTTAGGCAGGTACCTGCCCTCACTGACAAACGAGTCCCTAATACAAAGAAGGACACCAGACACACACTCACAAAAACCACACAGGATGTAACCACCACACATCCACGCAAAAAGCAAACCCACACTGATGAGGCACGACCACAAACCAGAAGCCAGACCACAGCTGCATTATTAGCCACTTTAAACCCCTCCAATCCATACATGAAGCAAACTGACACCCACTATGAAGATGTGGCATGACCACAAACGTGAAGCCAAACAACAGCAACGCAGCTCACCAGCTCAAATCCCCCTGCAACTCAGACTAACCCGAGCATAACCAAGCCCCCACCGAAACAGAACACACCCCCATCCAATCAGAGCACAGCCAACTCCCCATCCAATCAGAGCACAGCCAAACCCCCAACCAATCAGAACACACCCCCACCCAATCAGAACACAGTGTCAGCACTTCAAGCTGCATTTACTCTAGTGCTGACATAAGAAGGAGAAGCGGAGGTGTCTGGAAAGGGATGTTTGACTTTTCACCTACTTATTTTCCCTGGAGGTAATATCCCCTAGGAGATGGGATGGGAGGGGGGAAATTCCTTTGAGCTGGAGCAGTAGATTAGGGGTAGAGTGACTTGGAAGATGGCCAATGAGTGCAGGGGAGTGGGGAACGGAAAGGGAGGGTTTTGGGTCTGGAAGTCAGTGTTGGCTATGATGGAGTCAGATTTAGAATGTCGTGCTTAATAAATGGGAGTTTTTTTCATCAAAGACTTTGTTTGAAATGCAATTTTATTTGAGATGACCTCGAAACCTGACAGATAGCCAACACTCCTTTCCAAACCAAACTGGCTGACCTCCAGATCTCCAGCTCCCTGCCAGATGTATGGAGTGAGTGGAGAAGAAGTCTGGACATCATGGCAGAAAGCAAACTGTCTGAAGAGAGTTTAATTCAGGCAACTGGAAAAGAACCAGTCTTGATCCCAGCCAGTTTGGATGCTACGGAGCCTCAACCCCTCCCTCCTCCAGCAAAGCTGCAAGACAGCCAAGGTCAGATGATCGTGCCACAAACCAAGGGGAAAAAAGATGAGTATTGGTGGGCTTTGCCAAAATCCGCAGAGGCTGAGTTTCCCTTCCTGAACGCACAAGGGAAGGGGAAACCCCTGAGTGAATTGGGGAGGGCAGACTGGCTATGGGCCTGGCAGCAAGGCAGGCACCAAAAAGCTTCAGGGAAGCCACTCAAGAGCCCCATAGATGAATTGAAGGAGAAATTTGACCATGCCATCATTTGGGAGGAGGGGCCATCATGCAGGCCAAAGGAGAAGGGAGGGGCCGGATGTCAGCACTTCAAGCTGCATTTACTCTAATGCTGACATAATAAGGAGAAGCGGAGGCATCTGGAAAGGGATGTTTGACTTTTCACCTACTTATTTTCCTGGAGGTAATATCCCCTAGGAGATGGGATGGGAGGGGGGAAATTCCTTTGAGCTGGAGCAGTAGATTAGGGGTAGAGTGACTTGGAAGATGGCCAATGAATGCAAGGGAAGGTTTTGGGTCTGGAAGTCAGTGTTGGCTACAATGGAGTCGGATTTAGAATGTCGGGCTTAATAAATGGGAGTTTTTTTCATCAAAGACTTTGTTTGAAATGCAATTTATTTGAGACAACCTCGTAACCACACTGCCAAGCTCCCACCCAATCAGTTCACACCCCCACTGGTAGTTAAAAGGAAGAAACAGCTGCGATCACACATTGCTCCTAGAAGCACGAAGCCGAAAACACCAGCCTGAAGATGACGAATGAGACTTCGTCGAAACGTTGCCAAGACACTTCCAATTTTATGCGGGAGAAAACCCGTATAACCAAAGACTTACATACAAATACCCGCGAAAACCTCCAAATATATATATATATATATATATTGAGTATTGTGAAAATAATACTTATAGGCATTTATACAAATATATAGTGGTAACAAAAGAAGAGTTAAGAGAACAAACAGCATTGTATTCAAGGTACTGCAAAGATTGGTTATAAAGTTGAATTGAGTAGATTTGAATTAAGTTGAGAATTAATTAAAAGAGTACTGTAAATTTGAGTAATATGACAAGCACTACAATGACAACATTGAGAACAGGAAAGAAAACAACATCAAGCTGATCACTGACACCCTCATCCCCATCAGGTCAGAGAACAATAGAAGGAATGCTGGGGACAGAAAAACAGAGCATAATATCAAACATGCAAACTATGCAGACAGCATTATTGGCCATTCAGGAAATGATGATGAAGATGCAGGAAACAATGTCTAAAAATCATATAGAATTGAAAGGAGATATGGATAAATTGGGCAATAAGATAGAGACGATACAACAAACAATTGAGAAAAATGAAGAAAGAATAAAGACAGTGGAAGTGAGTTCAGAACAAATGGAGGAAAAAAGTGGACGTAGTAGACAAAAAATTGATGGCAATGAACAAGAGACTTGAAGAATCAATTATCCATCTTGAAATGGAGAAAGCTGCATTCTATCTAAAATTCCAGAATGTAATAGAAGAAAAGGAAGAAGACTTGGGCATTATTATGGCAGGATTCATAGCAGGAGCGTTACAAAGGGATAGGCAAGAAATATTATTGGAGATCGATGATGCATATCAAATTCACACAAACTACGCTAGGCACAATAGACTGCCAGGAGAAGTTCATATAAGATTTGCAAGAAAGCAAGTCAGAGACATAATTTATAAGACTACGAGAGATGACCCAATGATTTATAAGGATAAAGAAATACAAACAGTAAAACAAGTCCCAAAGAAAGTAAGAGAACAGAGAAGAGACTATAGTTTCTCACTGCACAGATGATTAAAAGAAATATACTATTTAGATGGTTAATCCCAGAAGGGATGTTGGTATCATGGCAGGAGAGAAAGATCAAGATAGACAATCTAGACAAGGCACAAGAACTCTATGATCAGCTGGAGGGGGTGGAAGAAAAGAGCAGTAGCAAAGAGGAATTAGAATCTAGAAGTCCAAACCGGAAAATATTAAAAAAGATTCATGGTACCTTGCATTACACATTATCACAGCAGCGAGATTAACATATGCTCAATTCTGGAAAGATAAAAATACCCCATCAGAGGAAGCAATTATAAAGAAGATTTTGGATTGTGCAGAAGCAGATAAATTGACTAAAAAACTGAAAGATAGAGACCAAACACAAACATGTTTATCTTGGAAAAACTATATATTTGGCTATCAAAGAGAAAACAATAACCCAAACCAGATTAGTTGTATTTATTGAACAATTTATATTATACAAGTAAAGTGAGGTCGGATAGACCTAATTGATTTACAAATGTAAATTAGGTTGTTCTGCCTCCCCCGGAATGTAACATAGATATATTGTACCGAATATTAAGTTATTAAGGTACTACTTATAGGCATATCTGTTATTTGTTTTGTTGCTTTGTTTGTCATTTATCTGGTGTGTTGTCTTCTTTTTTAATGATAAATTAAATAAAGATTATTTTTTTTAAAAAAATCTAGAAGTCAGGAAGATCAGCAAGGGGAGCTAAAAGAAATAGAACTAGAGACAGAAAGCAAGGAAGAAAAGGGACAAAGGGAAGGAGAAGGAACGGGTTTGAGAACATGACCACAAAGAGATGTTAGAATCAATAGAAGTCAGAAACCAATATATAAGTAGAACAATGGAAGAAGAAATTAGGCTAATATCAATTAATGTTAACAGATTAAATGCTCCTGCTAAAAGAAAACAAATACTAACAAAATTAGCAAAACAAGGTATAGATATAGTGTGCCTACAAGAGGTATATAAAAGAGCAGCATAGAAAATGTTTGGAATTCCCGAAATTAGGAACACTATACACAGCATTAGCAGAACAAAAATAGAGGGGGATAGCGGTATATATCAGGGAGGGAATAAGGGCTAAATTAAAATATCAAGATATAGATGGAAGAGTTTTAATGATAGAACTACAAATTGGGCAGAAATTATGGCTGTTGGTGACAACTTACACCCCAAATGAGAATCAAAAAGAATTTTACAGCAAATTACATGAAAAACTTATAGAAATGGAACAGGGAAATATTTGCATGATAGGAGACTACAATGCGGTGGTGGATGAAAAAAAGGACTATGTCAGCAGTATGAAAAAGAAAAAGAAACAAAAAATACTACCAGGATCATTCTTTGATATGATACATGAACTCAATTTATTCGATCAGTGGAGGGAATTGAATAAAAAAAAGGGGGGGGAATATACTTTTTTCTCGAACCCACATAAATCTTGGTCCCGATTAGATATGGCATGGATGAATGGAGATGTAGGAAAGGATATAGAAACAATAGAAATAATGCCAAATATGTGGGCTGACCACAACCCCTTAAAAATAATTTGGAAAGGACAGAAAAAGGTTAGGAGAAGATGGACACTGAATCCTCAAATTTTAAAGGAAAAAGAATTTATTTTAAAGATTAAAAAAGAAATGGAATTATTTTTTTACTGAAAATACAAAACAACCAACATCATTACAAATTATATGGGATACGGCTAAAGCGTACCTAAGGGCAGTGGTGGGATTCTACTGGTTCGCACTGATTCGGTAGAAACGGTTGTTAAGTAGTTAAGCAATTTGGAGAACCTGCTGTTAGAAGAAATCTCCTTTTGTTTTTTTCCACTTTACAGGGTTAATCCTGTAAGGAATTTCAATTTTCTGGTGTTGTTTCCTAGTCTAATCTTTATTGCCCTGCCTACAGAAACTGCCTCTCCATTAACCCTTATTACATTCTTGGCAGTAACCTAGACTTACTGTCGCTTCCGGTTCCAGAGCTTCTTGGGGTTTTTTTGGGGGTTTTTTTGCTTGACTTTCTTAAAGGGGAATGGTTGTTTTAAGCTTTTTTCACCGCTGTTGGGAGGAAATACTCCCCTGTTGGAGTTCTTCCAGCAAGGGTGCAATGATCAGCACTTTGAAGAAATAATTGAATAACAAAGCAGAAGCTTTTAATGACAAGGAACCAAGATGAGTAACATTCAGCAAGGCTAGCTAGAAAGATTGATATTCAAACATGAGTTTACATACCCTTTCTGACTTTTTGTCTAAAACTGGTTTCTGGTGAGGTTTAATTCTATTCTTGGTGAGGTTTAATTCTATTCTTGGTGATGTTTAATCCTGTGTTTAGTGATGGGATAATTTTTCCTATTCAGCTTTGTTTGGAAGGGAAAATGTTAATCTCTGTTCCTGAAAAGAAGCAGCTTCGGAAATCTGATTAGTTCCTGTGTCTATTCATTCTGGTAATTGGTTTAACAAGCAACAGATATTCTGTTTGCTCCTTTGCTTCATTCTGGAGAGTTTAAATGACCTCTCTGCTAAAGAGTTTCACTTTATAAGCAAGAGTTGGCTGCTGATAGTTATCATTGCATTTTAACTATTTTAATTCCTCAAGGACCTGGTTTGTGGGGGCAATAAGCTGACTTTGTATAAAATATACAAAAGTATGAAGGCTATTGCTTAACGCATTGTAAGCCATCCTGAGTCTCCGGAGAAGGGCGGCATATAAAAATAAATAAAAATAAAATAAAAATTTAAAAAAAGGTGCCCTGGCACCCTGCCTGATTTGTACCTCCAGTTTGAAGGTATTTCTAATCTAATGGTTAGTATTTAGGGCAGGGCTTTGCTTGCTTTTGCAAGCAAAGAAGCTTTTTGTATTTTTGTACAGGTAATCCTTGATTTACAACAGTTACAATGACACTGAAAAACATGACTTATGACTGTTTTTCACACTTACGACCATTGCAGCAAACTGTCATTAGGGCAAAGAAGTGATGCCACATGACCACCTGGCCACGCTCACCTGGTCACATGAAGCACCACAGTTGTGAAATGAGTGACACGGTTGTTAAGAATGCTGCAATGGGAAAAAATGATGAGTGGTCATAAGTGTGAGGACTGGTCAAAAATGCAAGGACCTGTCAAAAATCACTTTTTTCAGCCCTCTGGGTAGTCCCTATGTGCATAGGGACGACTCAGAGGGCTGAAAAAGTTATTTTTGAGTGGTCCTCGCACTTTTGACCGGTCCTCACACTTACCACTGTCCTCACATTTTACATTTTGTGTCCTATCTTGTCACCGTGGTGAAGAAAAGCAGTTGTGAAATGAGTGACATGGTTGTTAAGAATGCTGCAATGGACATAAATGTGAGCATGGTCATAAGTGTGAGGACCACTCAAAAGTGCGAGGACCAGTCAGAAATGACTTTTTTCAGCCCTCTAAGTAGTCCCTATGCACATAGCCAAGGCCACCCGGTCACATGACCACCAAGCCATGCCCACCCAGTCACATGACCACCAAGCCACACCCACAGAACCAGTTGTTTAAAAAATTGAATCCCACCACTGCCTAAGGGGTATAGCGATAGCTTACATAGCAAAAAAAATAAGGAGAAAAAGCAAATGCAAAATATACTGCAGGAGGAGATTAATAAATTAGAATCTAAATTACAAAGGGAGCCCCAGGATGAAAAAATTAAAGGGAAAATGATTCTGGCTAAACATAAACTAAATATAGTGGAGCAAGAGGATAGGGCAAGGGAACTGAAAGCAGCAAAACTAAAAAATTTTTGAACATGCAAACAAGTTCGGGAGGTGGCTAGCCTATAAATTAAAAAAGGATAGGGAAAAAAGATTAATTCAGGAATTACAGGATGAAAATGGAGAGTTACATTACAAAATGGAAAAAAAGAAAAAAAGAATCCAGAATTACTTTGAGGTGCTATACAAAAAAAGAAGAAATAAACGAGGAGAACATAAAACAATACTTAACGGTTAATGGTTTGCCAGAACTAAAAGAAGAGCAGAGGTAAAAATTAAATAAAGAGATAACAGTCACAGAATTAAGAAGAGCAGTGCAAAAACAAAAAAGGAATAAAACCCCGGGGCCAGACGGACTTCCAGGGGAGGTATATAAGAGTTTATATGAGGATACACTACTGGAAGTATATAATGATATGTTGGAGAAAGCCAAATTACCACACTTCTGGACTGAAGCTTATATATCCCTTATTCTAAAAGAAGATACAGACCCCAAACAAATAGAAAATTACAGGCCAATCTTGCTATTGAACACAGATTACAAAATTTTTACTACTATAATTGCGGAAAGGTTGAAATTAATATTAAATGAAATAATACATTCGGACCAAAATGGTTTTCTACCTACAAGGCAAATTAGAAACAATATAAGAACGGTGTTAAATGTCTTACAGTACTATGAAGTACATCCTAAAAACAGGTGGCACTAATATTTTTAGACGCCCAGAAAGCATTCGATAATCTTAATTGGCAGTTTTTGTTCCAACAGATCAAAGATATGAGAGTTGGAGAGAAGTTCAAGAAAACAATAAAGGTGATATACACGACACAAAAAGCTAGAGTAATAATTAATGGGGATAACACAGAGAAATTCAAAATAAACAAAGGAGTAAGACAGGGATGCCCAATGTCATCTCTGCTTTTCATTTTGACATTAGAAGTGCTGCTAACCCAAGTTAGATACAATGGAGAGATAAAAGGACTAAAGGTAAAAAAAGAAGAATATAAGACACAGGCATTTGCGGATGACCTAGTGTTCTTCATAGAAGAGTCGCTAGACACAGGAAACACCTTAATGAATGAAATAGAAAAATTTGGGACAGTGGCAGGACTGAAAATTAATAGAGAAAAGACTAAAATGTTAGTAAAAAAATTAATTGAAAAAGAAAAGAAAGAATTAGAAAAAGACTTGGGATGGCAAATTGAAAAAAAGATTAAATATTTAGGAATTTGGCTCACTGTAAGGTGTTCTTCAATAAAAGATGATAATTATAAAAAACTGATACAATGATACAAATGAAAAAAGATTTAGACATTTGGGGAAAATTACAGTTATCACTACTAGGAACGATAGCAGTAATTAAAATGAATATATTGTCAAAATTATTATATCTATTCCAGACAGTCCCTATAAAACTGCAAAGGTGATGACCTACAGGCAGATTGGCATGACCTCCTATGGGATAAATGTAACAAGGCACACTCATATTTTTACCGACATTAAATAAGAGAAGCATTGATATGGACATGGGGAAAGGTTAAAAGAAAACATTATATGAAATTGCCAAACTGGGTTTCACCAATGGAGGCAACGATTTATTCGAACACATTAGATAAAAAAAAAGATGATAAGATATAAAGAACTATTAGATAGCCAGGGGAAGCTTAAATCAAATGAAGAATTAAAAACACAGTCGAGATATAAAAAAGATATGGAAGAATATGGAATTCAAGGGGTACCACAACAATTGGATAGAATATTGACAGGCAAGGAAGAAAAATTTATAACAAAAGCATATAAATATCTATTAGAGGTAGAAATGGAAGAAGAAATAGTGAAGGGTCCAATGATAGCATGGGCACAAAATGTAGGCCGTAATATAAATTTAGAAGAATGGGAAAAATTATGGAACAAAAACTGTAAATTAACATTGTCGACCGCATATAAAGAAAATCAGTACAAAATGTTTTATAGGTGGCATTTAACACTGGCAAGATTGACTAAAATGTACACAAATATGAAACCAGACTGCTGGAAGTGTAAATATAAGGACGGAGCATTCTATCACATGTGGTGTCAATGCCTCAAAGCAAAGAAATATTGGGAACAGATAAGGAGATGGTTACAGGAGATAACAGGAGAATAAATTGAATTTAAACCTGAATTATTTTTATTAGGAATAATTAATCAAAACATAAAGAAGCAACTCCAACATATCATTTTACATATAGTAACAGCAACACGAATTGTTTATGCCCAGTGTTGGAAACTTGAAAATATACCAGTCAACGAGAGGATTAGTCATAAGATATTAGAATGTGCCGAGATGTATAAGCTCACATTAGAAATAAAAGACAAAGAAGAAACAGAATTTTACGAGGTTTGGTATAAGTGGTTAGAACAGAGAAACAAAACTGTATAGAAATAAGTGTAGATAACTGTAAGAGACACATGACACAGTACTGTTAAAAAATGCTTATTGTTATGTAAATTGGAAAAATGGAAAATAAAAATAAAAAAAAAGATGTACAATGTTGTGGTAATGAAATATTCTAAATATTGTAACCTTGTAATCTTATTGAAGCAATATATTAATAAAGTAAAAAAAGAAACAAAAAAGAAACAATAATAATTAAAATATAAAAAATATTGAAAATATTTTTTGGAAAAAAAGAAGACTAAGATAGCTTTCCTAAACTTTTTTTAAAATTTATGATGACCACTGTATCATCTCTAAAACATTTTAAAGCCTAAGCCAGCAAAAGATGATAGTGGATACCATGCTATGTGTGTATACAGGACTCCAAATCATTTAAAAATCCATTTCATTTTCTTAAAAGATTTAAATTGTTGAAATCTATCATATTATGAGATCTCAGGAGCCTATGATGTAATAGTGAGGTCCCTATAACAGGGTTAAAAGAGTGAAGATGGTAGTTACAAATGTGCAATCAAAGTTCCATCCACTTTTTCTGTGTGCTGTGCATACATAGCATATAAAAACAAGTTGAGATTTGATTGGCCTGTCATAGTGATTATCTTGCCTTTTTAAAAATCATATCCTTAGACACCCCTGATATAAAATTTCCTGTGATTTTGGCCATTTCAGAAGTTAGTTATTTAGTTAATGGCAAGTGTAAGCTGTCCAACTGAGAATGACTCTGGTCAGCATGCTGTTAAAAACATGTCCAATACTTATTTTAAAAAACCAAAAAGGGCAATAAACCCAGAATTAATATAATTAACATCTGAGTAAAAAATTCCCCAAAAGGCACATATTCCTAACCAACCCTTTGCCTTCATTTGCCACCCCCAGAAGAGACATGCCTTTTTCTTGATTTATTTTAGCTAATGACCAGCTTGTGACAAAATATATCTGCTGGTCATTGGTCAACTTAATAAAATATAAAGCAAAACTATAATCCTTTACCTTCTGTAGCGCAGATCTCCCGAACAACATCATTCTTTATGTACTTCAAAGAGGCAAAATCATTCACAAAATAAGCTCGGTTATTTGAATCTGCAATTGTGTAGATTTGAGATGCATTTGTATGCCTTACGCCAATGGCATAAAGATTTATTTTCTCATTCCTCAATCTCTTGGCAGGTTCCTCTACATGGTCTTTTGATATCTGGTCTAATAACACAATCAGATGGCAGGGTACTGTTCTGGAATGCTGACTTTGCAATTTCCTGAACAAGGACTGAATGATTGTCAAAGCTGCTCCAGTGTGGGGGGGAGTCCCACCAATTTGACGAATGTTATCAATGGCTTTCAATATATCATTTATTTTGCCATATTCCTCAAGATCAAATTCCACTTCACTGGTTTCTGCATACTGTACAACTCCAATACGGACTTTATTTGGACCGATGGTAAACAATCTAATCACTTCTTTCAAAAATAATTTAAGATCCATGAAGTCAAAATAATCCAGGTTTGATGAACCATCAATGAGAAAATAAATATCAGCTTCTTCCATATCCACACATCCTATAAGGAACAGAATGTTGGTATATGATTAATATATAGCCATTGAATAAAAGAATCTTTTTGTTAACGTCTGACTTTCCCTGAGCACTATGCTGATGAAGCAACCATTGACTTGTCCATCAGTCTTGGAGCAAGCCACTGAAACTGGGTAAACCAGGAAAGAAATATCTATTGGTTCTATCAGAATACATAGATAAATGTAAAACACAGGTATAAATAACATAGGTTATTTATACATAGATAAATGTAAAACATGTATAGGTTTTTTTATAGAAAAATAATTGACCAAGGTTACAAATTAACCAGAGAAGGACAAACTTTTAGTGATCAAAGCAGAATTTCATGTTTAATATGATTGGCACAAGTGATTATGCAAAGCAGCTGAGACTGCATTACATATATTAACAAGTCTGAGATATTTCCCCTTTTTGTGGATTTTTGGAATAAGGTTATTTTGGTGAAATAGGAATTCGTTTAAAAGTTTTGTTGAGTTTTTAAACAATACACATAATAGCAATTCAGAACAAAATTTATTGCAATTTCACTCTAAATTTTATATTAAAACTATATACCTATTTAAAAAGCTAAAGCATTCATGTTAGAAAAAAACCACACAATGATATTATTATAACTCCACTACTTTTCTGTAATATCAAAATGATAATAAAATATGATTCTATTCTATTCTAATAAATTATGGTATATCATTAGAATGATAATATTAAAATTATTTAATTTAGTTTTTAAAAAAGAAGTGAAACCTCGTATCCTGTTGTCAGTCTTGCCTTAATGCTGATACAAAGGTTGTTTACAAGTGGAGAGTTTATTTATTTATTAAGCCAATCTTTATTTGTGATTCCTGGGCTGTTGCAAACAGGTGGTAATATAGGCTCCATCTTTTAAATTAAAAAAATTGATATCTTCTCCAAATATGCAGCCCCTAATACACCATGTAAAGCCCAGTGCAAACTTTCCACTGTCAGAAATTGCATACTACTACTTAATACATTTGAGTGCTCAGTTTCTAGAATGTTCTCACACCAATTTTGGCAAGAAAACAGTTCTAGAACATGTTTACATACTTTCCTCTTGATTTTGCCTGTTAAGAGCCCACCCCTGCCAAATTTGTTCAGAAGAAATTACCTCTTTTCAGAAGTTCCATTCTTTTAGTATCCATGTAGAGTTTCTCCTGTATTCGAGTCATAATTTTCTTCTGAAAATCCAGAGATTTATTAAGCAACTGAGAAAACGTACTTAGCTGAGTAACATACCGTGGTGGTGGATAAGCAACAATCTGGGTTAGTTGGGTAATATTGGCCTCTTTAATACCAATGGCAAATACAGTCACACCAGCTCTTCTAAGTGATTTAGCTGCATCTCTCACATCCTCTTCTGAAGGTCTATGACTAATCAGAAGGGCTATTTGTTCTACCCCCTGAGCCTTCCTACTTCCAGAACTGGCACTGAAGACTTTCTGTCTTGTAAAATTAATGGCAGTACCTATGTTAGCTTTTCCTGGCTTAGGTGATAGGCCCTGGATGTATTGCAGAACGCGAATTCCATCAGTTGTCATCTGCAGTGAAGATATCACTTGGGGCTTAGTGCTGAAAGTCACTAGGCCTATTCTTATGCATTTCTCCTTCACATCCAAAGAAGACACCAGGTTTTCTAAAAAGAGCTGCATCTTTTCGAAGTTTGTTTGTGACGAGCCTGAATCCACTATAAATACTAAATCAGCAACTCCATCACTATGACATGCTATAATAAGAAGGAAACAACATTGCATTTTGCATTCTATATAGCTTTTTCAAGCATCTCTATTAGTGAATCAACATTTCTACATTTATCATCCAAAGTATCTATTTTCTGCTTTGCTTTTGCTCTGACCCATCTTTTCCAAATAGTGCCTTTCAGAGATGCTGAACTATAACTCCCACCCTCACTAGCTAACAAGGCCTTGGCCAGGCTGGAAAATATGGGCACATCTGGAGTACACAAGGTTCCTGGGAGGGGACTGTTCTAGGTCAGTAGCATTCAATCTTTTGGCAAGTGGAAACTACTGTGGATGGTCAGAAAAGAGGATTATATTAAGAGTGGAGGTCCTAATTTTGGGGAGGGGGAATTCAAATCTATCATCATAAAGACTTAACATGCCTGTTTTCTAACTGTTGTTGTTTTGCATGAAAACTGCCAATTTTTTGGAGGAATTAAGATTTATCTCCGAGAGCCAGAGAATAAAAAAGAACTATTGATGAGTCAAGTGCGTTCCCCACCAGCAGGAAATATTTGTATAGTAGATCGGGATGCATGTATTTAGGTGTGTTTTTTATTAAATGTTTCTTGAACAGAGATCTCATTATACCTCCAGTAGCATAAAGCAATATATCTAGCACTGTCTCTCCTACTTTTCTACACAATAGTATCCAGAGTTGCATTGTTGAAATGGAATTGAAATAAATAAATAAAACTCATTTTGGCAAGTGGATATGTTAAGTTTCCAATTACATTTCAAATTTTATACTTTTGTGGCTACTACTAATTTCTTTCTAATAAATCTAATAAATAAGTCATGGAATGTCTTACCTTCTATTACTGTTTTGTAATACATATTTACAGCTGCCATATTTAAAAGGTTTATATCAGTATTACCTATGTGAATAGCTTCAACCACAATCCTAGAAATATTCTGAGCAAATAAACTAAGATCTTCTATTCTAGGAAAGAAGAAATAAAATGGCTGTGTAGCCAACAGACGTAGTTCATCAATAGAGGCTTTTTCCACCCCAATTGAAATAATCTTTACTCCAGCTTTCTGCAGCAGCCAACCAGCTTCTTTTATATCATCTTTAGATTGTTGAGATGTGATCACTATCAAAATCTTGGATCTTTCTTCTCCAAGAATTGGTTTCCAGTAATCAATCTCATGTATCCTGTAGAGAGCACTGCCAGTTTTTAATAAGCCAGTTCTAAGCACCATTTTCTTTTTGATATGATTTAACATTGGATTCTTCTCTTTGTAAGTATCCAGTTGGAATTCACTATATACTTGATCAGAATATTGAGCAAGTGCAATACGATATTCATTAGGACCAAAAGGTAAAAACTTGACTGCTGTACTAATAAATGTTTTGATATGCAGAAAAGACGTATTACTACTGGAAACCAAAAATATAATATCAATTGGCCTGGGAACTGAAAAAGAAGAAAAGATGTAATCACGTAATGTTTAAGCATTATGGCTACAAAACAAAACATTCAAGTACTTCAGTACTTTTCAAAGTTACTACTAAAGTGAAGCCAGGAAGCTAAAAGCCTAAAACTACTTTTCAAAGCTTTGTGGAACAGATCATAAGATATAATTAGAAAAAGCCTGTCAAGGACCTTGAAGTGCAGTCCTTTGAGTCCTCCAGAATTTATTGCCAATTAGAGGCTGTTAAACTGACAAAGGGAAAACATAGTTTAAAATATGATTGGAGATTAAAATTAAATTATGTTTAATTTGAGTTGTTTTTAGTGAGATGGTTTAATGAGATGATATAAGTGTGATAAGTACAGATTTAATTTTAATTAGAGCATTGAATTTAATATTGCACTTCATGTTAGCCTATGACCAAAGAGAGATGGATTTGTGGCGGTCACATGTAAAGGCTATTGTGTAATCTTGGGCCAGAGGTTAGTAGTAGGGCCCCACCTACGGCACAACAGAAAAGTTCTGGTTATGGAGGAAATAGCAGGAGGGAGGTTTATGCAAGCCTTTTCAACTTCCCAAAGATGCTTTCCTTCAAAAGGCAATTGGACTTCCTTGTTTTGCTAGAAGAGTCTAACAACCACATGACTGCAAGGAATAGAAATCATTCCATTCTCCACCATTCAGTCAGAACTGAAGAAGCTTCTTGGATGAGAAGCAAAACATCTTCTATCAAAATATGAAAGTCCAGTTGCCTTTTGAAAGAAAGCATCTTTGGGACAACCATGACCTAAGACAGCTGAGAATCTTCATAGACACTAAGCCTCTTTAATTTCTTTCCAGAGGACACTAGATGGCATTTTGTTTAAGATGCCTTCATAGCACCATTCCCCTAAAGAATGAACTGTATTTGTATGTAAAGAAATTTACAATCTGTTTTCTGGCACAGATGCATCATCATAGGAGGAAACAGTATTATTTCAGTTTTTAAAAATCATCTGTTATTCAGTCCTGAAGATTCTTAGAACAACTAAAGGCATATTGCAATAAGCAATTTTAATACATAAAACAAAGTAATAAAGTATTCTGGTTTTTAAAAATTGCAATAGCACTGAAAAAAGATTTTAAAAGTTCTCCAGATGGAAGATTGAAATAAGTAGGTCATTGATTGGTCATTAAAAAATAAAAGATTGAATACCAGTCTCCTTCTCAATCAATCAAAACATCTTCTACCTCTTCTGTCACTTGCCAGCCTTTTCAACTCCCTCCTTTAAGGAACCTGAACTCCGATTTGCATGTATTCTTTGAATTCTAAGAACTATAAGTTCCAAAGTCCTGGAGGCTACCAGGTTGAAAAGAATTGCTGATAGCAATCCTTTGTTATATGCTAACCATTATATACATTTTCTTTACATTTTTCTGTCTTTACATTTTTCTCAGTCATTCAAACGTCTTTCTTTAGGTGTCATGTTCAATAACTCCTGTTATTCTTACGAGTAAATCTTAAATTGTTTCTAGGTAAATCTTAGCATTAGGGAATAAAAAAAATCTATTGTACCTGGTTTCTGAGCCATGAAAGTCTGTGTCCCAGTAATTATGAAAATTAATATCAAAAGCATTTTCAAATTTTGAGCAATGTTCCAATCCTTAGCTGTAAAGGAAAAATTAAAAATGCCATTTATATTTATTTCATATGTAATTGCAATTAATCTTGAATTGTATGACAAGAGAATATGATATAAAGATGAGTCAGAGCTTACCAAAGACATCTCAATGCCTGATAATATCTGCACATGCAGATTAACATATTTGACATATATAAACTATACCACACATATCAGGATATTATCCTCCAGTAATATCCATAGGGATGTCAGAACAAGCAAGATGATATTCACAGCATGATGACTGAATCCAATATTCTACTTGTACATGTATTGATGCATATACAAAGGAATGGAGGCATCAGACTAGCTTAAGAAATGGTAGACAGGCCTTTTTCCCTCACAGAGAGTTATAGTTAGGAAATAATAGTCAGGACAAAACACTAAGGAAACTACATCTGATGTCTCCACCGCATCTGTTGTATTAGATTGCTAGTTGAACATTTCCCTTTTAAAACTGTTATCAGAACCAGTTATTTCATTTTACATATTGTCAAGAACTTGTCTACATACCTGTAGATTTAACAAATTATGTTAAAACAAGTTTAACTATGGCTAGACATGGCTTATTCCTCCACAAAGGTAAGCAAGCATTCACAACCGATGCCTTGCATGATGTACTTGTGAGCCATGCATACAAACCTTCCTTAGAGACTCCAAAACTTGCCAGTAAATTCCAATTTAATATGTTTGAAGAAAAAATAATAAGCAAATAGAGAATTCTAAAATTCACTGTAATTGGCCTGAATGAGGAACTTTATATTGACCTTGGAGTCCTTTACTTTTCAAATCAGTTAAGTAAAGGCCTCAGCCTAAAGCCATGTGTGAATCCCTGTCATAGACAATTGTTTTCAGTTCGTATCAACTAAGTTCACACATCCTCTAAATGTGAACCAGGTCTCTGCATCTGACGGGCAGTAATTTCTATGCTCTTAAATTATTGTTATTGGGCCTTGAGACCAGTTGATTAAAAAAAAATCTATCTCAAATATTATGCACAACATTCATAAATGTAAACTAGGGCTGTCAAACTCCCAGCCCGTGGGCTGGATGTGTCACGCGCTGGCCACGCTAACACTCCTTTTACTGAAGGGGGGGGAAGGCCTGATACATCACAGGACACCACCGTGACAACGTGAGTTTGACACCCCTGCTGTAAGCTATGTTAACCTTTTGAGGGCTTTTACAAGTCAACCCCTAATTTTGTTGCATTTTGTTGCAATCAATATGATGTAATGGTTAAGGCATCAGGCTAAAATCTGGGAGACTATAAGTAGTAGTCTGCTTAGAGACAAAGCCACCTGGGTAACCTTGGGCCAATCATTCTCTCTCAGCCCTAGGAAGGAGGCAATACTAAATCACTTCCAAAATCTTGTCAGAAAATCCATGCAAGGATTGTCCAGGCAGTTGCAAAGAGTCCCTACTGACTTGAAGGCATTAAAAATGTTTCATTTTAAAAACAACACTGCATTCATTCTTTGATTTCACTACTATCCTTTACACTCTTATCGCATGACCATTTTATAAACAATCAATCCCTAATAGAAAACTAGTTTATGGTGGATGTGCCCGGCAGCAAAGAAATTTTGGTCTAACATCAAAAAATGGTTGGAACAAATAACAAAAACACAGATTGAAAAAGAACCAGAAACATTTTTATTAGGAATCTTTAACAAATCATACCCTAAGGATATCAAATATCTTACAATTCACATATTAACTGCTGCAAGAATAACCTACGCAAGAAATTGGAAACAAGAAAAAATACCAAGTGAAACAAAAGTAATAGGGAAAATTTTAGAATGTGCTGAAATGGATAGGTTAACCAAAGAATTACAAGAAAGAGAAGAATCAGACTATTATAAAATATGGAATAATTGGTATAATTGGTTAAAAATCAGAAATATACAAAAAATATAGGGGATATATTACCGATTGATACATATATATGTAATAAAAATATTATTAGATTAAAGAGACGTGAAGGAATATATTATAAGTAGAATTGTAGAACGTCACTCTGAAAAAATGCTTAAGAAGAAATTACACTCTTTTTGTGTATATGTTGTATAAATGTTTGTTGTGTATATGTTACGTATGTCTTTTTTAATATTTATATTCAATAAAAATTATTTAAATAAAAAAAAAAGAAAACTAGTTCCACTTATAGTAAATTAGTAATAGTGTCACAAATTTGATTTTGCCTTGCCCGGAATGGCTTAAACTCTACACTCCCTGTCTCTTTAGGCCAGCCCCTTCACACCCAGTTTAACACTTGCATGATCGTTCGGTCTTTTCTCGACTAGGTTGCCACTTCCGCGGCTGTAACAAGAACAGATGGCATGGTCTCAATCAGCAGTACCGATGCTGCTGGAGCCAGATCCTCCACTAGATTAGGTAGCGGATATTACCTTAGGCCGTCAACGTGGCCCAGTTCTATGCTGGGTCAATGTATAAGTCAATAACTATATGCTGCAAAAAACTCTGTCCAATGTGTCATTCTTGGGAACAGGACCTGCGGTGTTTGCCGATCCCCCGTGATTAGTCCCAACAGCAGCTTATGATCCGTCACTAAATCAAATCTCCTTCCATAAACATATTTGTGAAATCTCTTAATTCCAGCTACCGCAGCCAATGCCTCTTTATCAAATTGGCTGTAGTTCCTCTCAACAGATGATAGTGTTCTGGAAAAGAATGCTATTGGAGCCTCATGATTGTCTGGAAGGCGATGACTCAAAACTCCCCTGACTCCAAACGGGGATGCATCACAAGTCAGGACTAATGGCAGATGTTCATTAAACTGGACTAAGATGCTATCCAAGGAAATTATTTTTTTCACCCCACAAATGCACCCCCATACCGATGGCACCTTTTCCCCCAACAGTCGGTGTAGTGGTTCAGTGACAGATGCCTTTTGTCACAAAAATACAGTATAGAAATTGAGGAGCCCGAAAAAGGCCTGGAGTTCCATCTTATTCTTTGGTGTTGGAGCAGCCTGTATTGCTTGTACTTTCTCCTTGGTGGGGTGCAATCTGGACACATTGACCAGGTATCCCAGAAACTTGACTTGATTTACTGCTACTTTACACTTTTCTTCCTTTACCTTTAGTCCAGCCTCTTGAAATCTTTGTAGCACTAGTCATAGTGGTTCAAATAATTCAGTTTTATTGGTAGCGGAGATGAGCACGTAATCAAAATAGGGTACAACCCCAGGGATGCCATATAACAAATGTTCCATTAGGCTTTAAAACAACCCTCCCCAACAAATGTAACAAGTGCTGCACTACTGGTAATGGATAAGCATTATGTTGAAGAGCCCTATTCAATGTACATTTATAATCTGCGGAAATTCGGACGAACCCGTCTGGTTTCACTGGCGTCACGATAGGCGTCTCCTGCTTAGCGTGGTCCACTGGTTCCAGTACGCCTTGCTGAATCAATTTATCTAGTTGTTCGTCAACCTTGGGTTTTAGTGCAAATAGCACCCTCCTCGGTTTCATTCTTATTGCTGCCACCTTGGGGTCCA
Organism: Pantherophis guttatus; assembly: GCF_059756535.1. Taxonomy (NCBI): domain Eukaryota; kingdom Metazoa; phylum Chordata; class Lepidosauria; order Squamata; family Colubridae; genus Pantherophis; species Pantherophis guttatus. Next base: position 101,957,056 of record NC_142066.1, read on the forward strand.
AACTGAAGGATATCGGGGTACCCCTATATTCTCCTAACTTTCCATCAAACAGGTCAGCGAACTCTTTACTCAACTCTCTGATTATTTCTCCCTGGATTTTATGAGCCCCGGTAATCTCTAACCCCCAAAGCTGCAAACCAATCCAGTCCCAGGAGGTTAGGCGGTGCATCTTCAACAACAACCAATTTGAGTGGCCCGGAGAAGTCTTTATATTCTACATGGAATGTTCCACTACCCTTGATGGGGATGTTATTTCCTTGATAATCTCTCAAACAAATACGACTACTCATAAGCTTCCACTCGGCTCCGTGTGGCACCAATTTCTATAGAGTCTGCCAGGAGACAATTGTTTTTGTTGACCCCGTATCCACTTCCATCCAGCAGGGGGATCCCACAATAAGGACAGTAATGTAAATTTTACTACTTCCCGGAATCCCGGTTTGAGTGCTCATCCTCTCTGAACAATAGGCATCTGTGTTAATAGTAAAACACTCATCCTTTGGGGTTCTTAGCCTCGATGGGCCACGCTTCCCCACCATTACAAATTGAAGTCTGCCTAGTGGGGGGGGTCAGGCAATGCAGCACAGCAAACTTGTGCTACATGACCCTTCTTCCCACACCATCTACAAATGGTGTTTTTATGGTGACACATAGCTCTCAGATGGTTTCTGCTGCACCCTATATACGAGGAAGACAACCTCTGATCCTCTGTCAATCTGCGATCCTTACTGGCCACCCTCAACCGATGGACATCATCATGAATATCTCTCTCTTCTTCAGCATCCTCCCATAATTCCACATCTCACCGATGGATGGTTTTCCCGCTTCTAGCTGCCAGGGGGCTGCCCAACTTCTGTATCTCTTCTGTCGATCTATTCAATGATTCAGCAGCTTGTGCCTCCTCTACTGCTGTCTGTAGCGTTAACGTTGGTTTCGCTAATAATTGTCTCTGTAACCGAACATCCCAAACCCCACAGATCAATCTGTCTCGAAGGGCTTCATCTAGGTTGCTAAATTCACAACAGATAGCTGCTTACCTGAGGGCCGCCATATAACAACTGATAGACTCACCCTCCGCCTGGTCCCTATGGTAAAAAGCATGTCTTCTAGCAATGCAAGATGGTCGAGGAGCATAACGTTCCCTCAATTTGCTTAATAATATGTCCCAAGGAACTGTCTGCAGGGGTTGGGGCACAATAATTGCCCTCGCCGTCTCAAACACTTCTTTTCCACAAATGCTCAAAAAAAGTGTTTGTTTCCAATTGTCTGTGATATTTGTATAGTCATTAGCTTCCAATATACAGTCAAAAAGGATTTAATAAGAATCCCACATCTGTGTTTCAGGATCAAATGGAGCAAACTGTGGTGGGTTAGCCATTCTCTTTCCAAAACAAACACCACTCATGCGTGCCTCTTTTATCTCTACGTTGGCTCAGAACCCAGCAATCCCACCTTTGTCACCAATGGAATATTGTGGGTAGGAACACAGATGAGGAGTCAGACTTCCAGCAGCAATGTTTATTTTAGATAAGGACTTAGTAAAACCAACTTCCGGCTGACATCCCCCTTTTTTGGAAAACTGTCAGCCTTTAACCAATAATTTTAAAGTATGTCCTGCACTTGCGTGGCAAAAGGAAAAGCCTCTGCTCACGCCTGCACAGACATAACAGAATTAAATAAATCTCCACGTACTATCTTTCACAACGGCTGATTTGTGCTCTGTGTCAAATCATATTTTGTACTAATTGTGATTGGTTGACTAAACCGATACCTCAGGTTCGGACCGGATCGGGCGATCCATTAGCGATGGCGGCGGGTAGTTCGGAGAACCGATAGCAAAAATCCCTGGGCCTCTCCCCTGCCCATGCCCACTCAATCACCCAGTCCCCACTTGCCCACTTGGCAGCTTGCTGCTTCTTTTGGACTCGCTCGCTTTTCCTGCCTTGCTTCGGCTGCTGCAATCAATTGCATCAGCTAGCAACTCAATCTGCCTGCCTTGTGCCTTCAATTTGGTAAGTAACTGGGAGGTTATTTTTGGGGCGGGGGGGAGCTTTAAAAAATAGTTTTTTGTTTTTTGTTTTTTTTAGACGTAGCAATTTAAAATTAAGGAAGTTTTAAATTTAGCTGCTTTTATCTAAAAATATAAATAAAATAAAATAAATAAATAAAATAAAATATTTCTGCAGCTTTCTGAGATTTGGTGTGTTTCTGTAGTGTTTCACTCTAAGTACACAAACACACAAAATCTCACAAAGCTGTATGTGGCATTTTGTGTGGAAAAAGTGTAAAGGTTGGTTTTTGAGCTTTTTGTGGTTGTGTGAGGTTCCTGCTTGTTGCAGGGCCATTTTGGGTGAAGTGCAGCTGTTTTTACATTGTGTGTGAGTCAGTTGTGTTGTGTTGTGTGTGTAAAGTGTGAAAGTTGGTTTTTGAGCTTTTTGTGGCCGTGTGTGGTTCCTGCTTGGGGCCATTTTGGGCGAAGTGCAGCTGCTTTTACATTGTGTGTGAGTCAGTTGTGTTGTGTTGTGTGTGTAAAGTGTGAAAGTTGGTTTTTGAGCTTTGTGTGCCTCTGTGAAGTTCCTGCTTGTTGCAGGGGCCATTTTGGGTAAAATGCAGCTGCTTTTACATTGTGTGTGAGTCAGTTGTGTTGTGTTGTATTGTGTTCTGTTGTGTGTGTGTAAAGTGTGAAAGTTGGTTTTTGGTACCTCTTATTGTTTTGTATACTTTATTTACTATTTTTATTATTTATTATTATTGGCCATGCCCACCAGGTCACCTGACCACCAAGCCATGCCCACTAAGTCATCTGACCACCAAGCCACGCCCACAGAACGGGTAGGGAAAATTTTTAGATTTCACCCCTGCGATAACTGCATTTGCACTTAATAGCAAGCCATTTATCAAAGATTAAAAACTCTTGACAGTTGAGCCCAGCCAAAGTTGCTGGGTTTTACCTTGTCCTGCCAAAATAAGGAGCTAACTCTTTACTAGCTACTTAAATCCAGTTCTTGAAGAAGTAGTTAACTATAACCAGAAAGCAATTATTGTTACATACACCTGTCATTGTTAATGAATAATACAATAAAGCTTCCCATCCTACATCAACTTTCTTGCAGATTGCTAGTTTCCTGTTATTCTACAATTCTAGACACAACTAGGAGAACATACTAACTTATTGACTTCTCTCTATGAAGAGTCAGCAATTTTATTAGGTTGGTTTTAAGCTGGCCAGTAAAATAATATCTCAGGATTCAGCTGGCTAGTTATTTGGGAGAAAAGGAAGATTTCTTCCTTTGCAATAATACATTGAAAATAACTTCAAATAAGTTTCATTGGGTTAAATGGGACTTACTACTAAGCAGTTGAGTACATAATCACAAGAATAATTTTGAAGTAAACCCACTGTGTACAATATTAATCATATTCTAGTGTAATCTCTTGCTTTGAACCTGGCAAACACTGATTTTCTTTTCATCATTGCTATTCCCAATGCATTGGGAACTTTTTTTCCCCCAACATGCCATTTGAAGTAATTTCTACCAGATGATCTGCTTTCTCTCAAAAGGTCTTCAATAGTTGAGATGATTAAACATTCATGAGATAATATTATTCTGGAAGCTGCTAAATAATATTTATTGACACTCCTTTGACTGAAGACTCAGATTTTTGTTTGTTTGTTTATGTATTTGCAATTAGAATTACTGATATTTCAGAAAAGTTATTCATATAATCCTAGCCATCATCAATCTGCATACAGATGGGAAGCTGAACAACTAGCCTTTTGGTGCAATCAGAACAATCTTGAACTAAACACACTCAAAACTGTAGAAATTGTGATAGATTTTAGGTGGTGGATACTACCACCTGTTACAATACTAGACAACACAGTATCAACAGTAGAACTTCAAGTTTCTAGATTCTATCATATCTCAAAACTTAAAATGGGCACTTAACATCAAAAATATCATTAAAAAAGCACAACAAAGGAATTTTTGGCTGTACTTCTGGCGCCTTCGGAAGCAGGAACCATGAGCTCTATGGTCCCATTCTGAGTTCTCTCCATCAGAGGGCTCAAATCTGAGCCATAGCCACTCTGGAGAAGTGTGAAGTAAAGGGGGTCAACCTGGCAGGTCAATGAGAGCCGCATCTCTCCTCCCTGATCAGGAAAGCCCCCTCATCTGAAGCCAAAGAAAGCTTCAGAAAAAATGGCTGCCACAAAGCTGGGGACAGTCAAAATACCTAAGATTGTGCTGGAGCAGAGAAAGTGAATGGTGAGTGAACTGAGAAAATATTTTTAATTGCAATCTGACCCCAAGGAAATCAAGAGATATTTGTTAAAGCAATGACCAGGCCTCTAGAAAAATACCTGGACGCTGAAGAAAGAAAGAAAAAAACATTTTTTAAAAATACAAATAGAAATTTGGATTTTCAAAGATAAAAGATGTGATGTGGAGAAGGCATTTTAAATGCTGGAATTACAACTCCAAACTTTTGTTTCATTATTATTGATCATTTATTGGATTTACAACTAAAAATAATCGAAATTGGATCTTTTAACAATATAGCTGAGAAGCTGGAGCAGATTGAACTGAGAGCGCCATCTGCTGATAAAGGATGAACTAAACAACTTTGGAAATAAATACTTAAAAAGATTGAAAATATGCTGGATAGGCTTCTACCTTAAGATCACTGGAGTTTTAAATAAAAAATGCTTGAATATTACTGAATATAAAAAGGATGAAGAGGATGGAAAACTCCCTGGTGCACCAAAATTGAATAGACTGTGTATTGGGGAAATACTTAAAACTGTGATTTGGAAATCTTGTAAACTAAATGGAATGGAGTCATCTCAAAGCACTAAGGAAATACTTGATCAAATGGACTAAATGTTTGATTGCATAGCTCAAAGATTGGAAAATGTAATGCAAGAGATAACATGCAAAAATTTGGAAAATGAGAGAAAATTGAGTTATAAGAAGAAATGGGAGAGAAAGCAGAATTGAGAAGCAAACAAGAGGAAGATAACAACAAGAGATACCACTAAAATTAATAATATTAAGAAATTAAAACAGGAGGGAAATAATGTAAAAGTTTTAAAGATGGAATTGGAGAAACAGAAAGAGAATTGGGAAAAAGGGAAGGGGCACAAAATAAATTGTTTTGAAATTAGACAGAGGGAAAAGGTAGAGGGAGGGGAAAAACCTAGATTATATAGTCAGAACATAGATTTCGAAATAGAGGGAGAAAAAGGCTTAAAAGAAGAACACCGGAAGCAAGTTAGAAAAAAATAAGACTAAAAATTCAGAAGTGGCTAAGAGATGATGGATAAGAGGGGTAAAAAGAGTTAAAAATTATTGTTCAATATATATTAATAATGTACAGCATTATTATAATTATATAGGTGGGGAAATTACTTAATAAATTAGATAACTAGAATTTGTATGACGGTATTATTAAATATGTATAAAAATGTGATTAGCAGGGAAAAGCTAGAATTAAATAATTTGAGATTAGACAATGAAAGAATATATTTTAATGAAAACATGTGTATAGATAGTAGAATTATAAAGATTGAAGGATTGGAAAAAATATGAATATGAATAGACGTACATTAAATACTTGAATGATTGTGACTTCTCCAGGCTGTAGCCGAACCCACAAAGCCCTGGGAGGAGATTGCAATAGACTTCATAGTTGAGCTCCCGGACAATGGGGGCAACCGGGTCATTTGTACTGTCATTGATTTATTCTCCAAGCAAGCCCACTTCACTGTCTGCAGCGGACTACCCTCAGCCAAAAAACTGGCAATGCTGTTTGTGAAACACATCTACAGGCTACATGGAGTCCCAAAAAGAATAATATTGGACCACAGGGTACAGTTTACCGCTAAGTTCTGGAGGGAGTTCCGACAATCCATTGGGTCATCCCAGGGACTTAGCTCGGCTTTTCACCCATCGAGTAATGGATCGGCTGAAAAATTGAACTCAATGGTGGAGCAGTACATTAGATGTTATGTGAATTATCAACAAGAGAACTGGGCAGACTTGCTACCATTCGCAGAAGTTGCTTATAATAATGCAGTACACAGCAGTACTGGGTTGACTCCTTTTCAGATAACTACGGGCATGGATTTTGTGCTGATGCCTGAGTTGCCTAGAGAGCCGCCTACTTCTGTGTCCTTGACGGACAGGATGACCTCATTGAAAAAGGGTTGGGAAAATACCAAAAAAGCTTTAGCGGAGTCAGCAGAAAAATATAAGGCCCAAGCTGACAAACACCGGAGTCTCCAACCACCTTTAAGAATAGGTGATAAGGTGTATTTGTCAACCAAGTACCTAAGATTGAGGTTGCCTAGCAGGAAGTTTGGACCCAAATTCATTGGTCCCTTTCCTATAGTGAAAGTGATTAATCCGGTGACTGTCCAACTTAGACTCCCTCACATATTAGGGAAAATACACCCCATTTTCCACAGTAGCTTATTGAAACCGGTCAGAGAAACTACCCTCAGACCTTTGCCAGCTGCTCTGCCCCCTCCTTTAGTAGTACAAGGGGAGACTCATTATGAGGTGAAGAAAATCCTAGACTCTAGACTCTACAGGGGGCGATTACAATATTTGGTGCACTGGAAAGGCTACCCTTTGGCTGAAGCTACTTGGGTTAAAAGTTGGGATGTGAAGGCTGATGCACTTGTGAAACAGTTTCATGACAAATTTCCTGATCAACCGAAAGGTCCTCCGGGGGGAGGGAGAGGGGGTTGAAAGGATTGGTGCTACCATTAACCCCTTCTTTTGTGTTTGTCTGTTTTATTTTTAGGATGTGGTTTTTCTGCAGGGGGGGGACCCCTGTCAGCCTTGGAAGCCATATTATGCCGGAAGCTTCAATGCTGCCATCTCCTCGTGTGTGGGAAAGTAGGAGGGGGGATTTAGGAGAGGAGAATTAGTAGATATAATAGCATTCTTCCTACTGGTCAAGGTCAGGGGCTGAGTCCAGGTGGAATGGACGTTGATTGGAGCATGTGACCGACTGGGGAGAAATGGGATGGTTTTGGGAGCTTTGAATTACTGAAAGAAAGCCTGGGCTTTTCAGATTCGGGATTTCCCAGATGTGCCAGTTTGCCTATTCTAGTAAAGAGGACTTTGGAAAATGCTTGCTTCCGTATCTTTACTTGGGGAGGGTTTTTTTTCTGGAATACTGACATAGTGTTGTATCTTATTATTCTTGATGAATGTATTTTTTTCTTTTTTTTCTTTTATGTACACTGAGAGCATATGCACCAAAGACAAATTCCTTGTATGTCCAATCATATTTAGCCAATAAAGAATTCTATTCTATTTGCAGAATTACCGTGTTTTCCTGAAAATAAGCCCTCCCCCAAAAATAAGCCCTCCCCCCAAAATAAGCCATCCAGGAAAATATTTAAATGAATGTGCAGCCAGTCCCCGCCACTTCCTCTGGTTAGGATTAGGGAGACAGAGCTGGAAATAAGGTAAGACAGCAAGAGGAGCCCTATCTTGCTCCACACACCCCAAAATAATAAGAGCTTCCCGACAATAAGGCCAAGCACTTATTTCAAGGTTCAAAAAAATATAAAACAGAGTCTTATTTTCAGGGAAACATGGTATTTGTAGTACAAATCAGGGTTGAAATGCTCCCAGTTCAGACTGGCTCATGTGAGTAGGTAGCGGAGATTGAGACTAGTTCGCCAAACCAGGAGCAATGGCTGGCTGGCCACGCCCCTGAACTAATCCACAGCCCATAGTCCTGCCATGCTTGCCTGCCTTCCATGCTGCCTTCCTGGCATCCTGGTGGCCAGCTTGCAAAGGCAGGCAAGCAGAAGTCCACATGGAAGGCAGGCAAGCATGGCAGGGCTGCGGGGAAGGAGCTAGAAGCTTACTGCCCCCACCCTTCAAGCAGCGGCTTCCCTGCTCAGCCCTGACAAGCTATGCATCCATAGCAATGGGGTTGTTTTGTTCGCCGTGGTGGTGCTTCGGGAGGGCAGGTGGACATATTCATTATAGTTGTCAGCTGCAGACATCCGCCTGCCCTCTCGAAGTACCACCTCGGTGAACAAAACAACCCCATTGCGCTGCACCTCCTTCTGCAGCCAAACGTGCCCAGCCATCCATGCCCTTTCCTCAAATGGGCTGTGCATGGGGCGTTTGGAGAGCGAGCGAGTATGAGAGTTCTCCAACTTCTGTGTGTGTGTGTGTGTGTGTGTGTGTGTGTGTGTGAGCAATCTGAAGCCGAGGCACCCAAACTTTTGGCAGCGGTGGGGCAGCTTCTGAGCTGCCAGCTCCACCTGACCTACTCCCTGAGTCTCGCCATTCTCCTGCCCCCCCCCCAGCTCAAGCAGCGGCAGGCTCTGTGGGACAACAGGACCTCTCATTTTTCCCACAGCACGGTGTATGCTTGCTACCTCTGTTTTTCTGCTTGCAAGCGATGATCTTCTCTGCTTCTCTCGGGATGCTGGTGCGGGCACCATGGATGCATAGCTTGTTGGGGCTGAGCAGGGAAGCAGCTGCTTGAGCTGGGGGGGGCAGGAGACTCAGGGAGTAGGTCAGGTGGAGCTGGCTGCTCAGAAGCTGCCCCGCTGCTGCCAGAAATTTGGGTGCCTCGGCTTCAGATCACTCCCTCCCTCCCTCTCTCCCTCCCTCCCTCCCATACATACACACACAGACACACACAAAAAAACAGAAGGTTGGAAAGCTGTCTTGCTCGCTCTCTCTCCAAGCGCCCCATGCACAGCAGAGTGACATGAATGACGTCAAACTGGCCACGCCCACCCAGTCACATGACCACCAAGCCACGCCATACCAAGCCACAGCCACAGAACCGGTAGCAAAAAAATTTAGATTTCACCCCTGGTACAAATTATTCAGGTTTATTGTCTTTCTAGTTTCGCAAATATCAATTTTCAAATCTGCCACTTAGGCTATCCATTTGCTGTTCAATGTTTATTCCAGGAGAATAGCCTCCTAATTTTCCACAAAAGCTTTATTTAATAGTACCAGTAAGCTTATGAGTCTGCCAGGCGCAACCCTGAGTGTGTTATGAATGAATATATATGAAGAGCAGAGTACAATATTCAATATCAATGAAACAAAATACAGTATTAAACATTCAACACTTCATGTCAGTTTTTCAGGTTTAGCTCTGATATTGATAACAGATTAACAGAGTTGGAAGGTACCTTGTAGGTCATCTAGTCCAACCCCCCACCCAAGCAGGACACCATTTCTGACAGATGGCAGTTCAGTCTCTTCTTGAAAGCTTCCAATAATAAAACTCCCACAACTTCTGAAGTTAAGCTGTTCCATTGGTTGATTGCTCTCACTGTCAGAAAATGTCTCCTTATTTCCACATTGAATCTCTCCTTGTTCAGTTTCCATCCATTATTCCTTGTCTGGCTTTCAGGTGCTTTGGAAAATAGCTTGACCCCCTCCTCTCTGTGGCAGCCCCTCAAATATTGGAACACTGCCAACATGTCTCCCCTGGTCCTTCTCTTCACTAGACGAGCCATGCCCAGTTCCTGTAACCGGTCTCCTTATGTTTTAGCCTCCAGTCCACTGATCATCTTTGTTGCTGTTTTCTGCACTCTTTCTAGAGTCTCAATATCTTTTTTATAGTGTGGTGATCAAAACTGGATTCAGTATTCTAGGTCTTACTAAGGTTTTATAGAGTGATATTAGTACCTCCCTTGATCTTGATTGTATCCCTCTGTTGATGCAATTTAGGATTGCATTGACTTTTTAATTGGTTGTCCACTAAGACTCCAAGATCCCTCTCACAGTTGCTGCTATTAAGCCTGGTTTCATCCAGTCTATATATGTACTTTAGGTTTTTTTTGTCTAAATGTCAGATTTTATTTTTCTCTACATTGAATTTCATTTTGTTAGGTAGGGCTGCCAAGACCCATCTGGATCTTGAGCCTATCATCTAGGGTGGGTGTCAGCAACCTGGGCTCTGGAGCCACCGGCTCTTTCAGCCTTTTGTTGTGGCTCCCTACGCCACTGCTGCTACTGCCTCCATGGCCTGCCCACCATTCACAGCACAGTGAAAGTTAGCGCGCTTCACAATGGGGGAGATGGATCCCCTCCTCCTTCTGGAGCCCATTATGATGCAGAGCCACAATGTGATCCTCCCCACTTGCCCCTGGCAACAGCAGCAGAATTGCCCATAGCACAAGTGGTCCAGCGTCTTGGGGTGGAGAGCAAGTTGTGCATTCAGCACCAATCAAGGCCAAAAGTAGCTATCCACCATTTCCTGCTGCAGTCAGGCAGAGAGGGAGAGGCAGAGAGAGAGAGAGAGACAGAGACAGAGACAGAGATAACAGAGAGAGGGGGTAGGGGGAAGAGAGAGAGGAAGGGAAAGAGAGAGAGCGATAGGGAGGGAAAGAGAGAAAGAGAAGAGACACAGAGACAGAGAGAAGAGAGAGAGAGTCATGTGACTGGGTGGGAGTGAGTGACGTTGAGTTGGTCATGCCCACCCAGGTTTTGTGGCTCCCGGTGTTTTCTTTTCTGTGGGAAATGGGTCCAAATGGCTCTTTGAGTGTTTAAGGTTGCAGACCCTTGATCTAGGGCAATGATGGCTAACCTTTTCTGGACCAAGTGCCTAAAGCATGCATGTAAGTGCGCAAATGCATGCCCGTGCATCTGAACCCCCAAAACACAATGTGGCATGCATCCATGCATGCTCATGTGGCACCCTGCATTCACCCTACCCCGTGCATGCATGCACCTCTGCGCATGCGTGCACAACCCCCCGCAGGTTCCCTGCCCCCACGCATGCATGGCAGAGACTCAAAGATCAGCTAGCCAGCGGGAGGCACATGCACATGTGCAGAAGACCTGAACTGGGGCAACAGCTCATGTGCCATCAGAGAGGGTGCTGCATGCCACTTCTGGCACATAGGTTCACCATCATGGATCTAGAGTGTTTACTATTCCTGCCAGCTTAGTATCATCCACAAATTTGGTATGTTCCCCTTCTATTCCCTCATTTGTCATTTATGAAGATATTGAAGAGTACTGGGCCTAAGACGGAATCTCATGGTACCCCACTGCTTACTTCCCTCCATGTAGATGTAGTACAATTAAGATATCCAGCCTCATCAAATTTATTTGGGGAAAATATTCTTGATTCCTTTTTTCAGATTCAGAAATCTTTGGTACAGTTTTTTTCCCCCCTGAACACAGCTTTCAACAGCTGAGAGATATTTTTTTGAAATTAAGTGTTTCAGAGAATAAATGTTGCCACCCAATGTTTGTGAGCATTTGGAGAGAGGGGGAGCTGTTATATTCCATCATACACCCCAAAGTTTTGAAACTTCTTCAGGTCTGAAAATGGGGTGGTATAAATTTCCTATTGATTTGGGGCTAAATCTAGCATTACAAAAATTAGCTAGTAAGAATCTTCATTATCCATTGTTAAAGTTTTCATAGACTCCTAATGTAAGTTGATTAGCGACAAGCACAGAAATAAAGGTTCCCTTTTTAATTCTCTCTACATGAGTTTTTATCTCTGTTTTCTTGGACATTTTGTAATAGACTTCTAAGAAAAAAACCAGTAAACTAGGATTCAGTTGAAAAATAATTTCAGGAAGTCAATGAGGGAAAAGTTCTAGCCTTATTTAAACAGTACTAGATATCATTTTATTATTTTTTCTAAATTATTTTTTTTATTAAAGAACAGAAATAATATATTATAACATACAAACAATAGCTAAATTCACTAGTGTCTTAAATGGAAATGGGAAGCTGTTAACACTATGGTGATTAAAGTAAACATTTCAAAATAGAAAATTTATATCAATGTTAAACACTTTTTATAAAATAAGCAACTATATTCAAATATATTTTTAAAGTTCTAGTCTTCATCTCCCTTCATCTTCCCAGGAATGCCACAACATATTTTTTTAGAAGTACCCATCTCCTATATAGCTTGGGGATTTTCATTGTTAGATGGAGACAAAAAATGTTCTTTCTTATCCTCTTAAAATCCAATTTAGTTTATTTATTTCAAAGCAAACAATCACAATGTAGTTAATTTTTTCTAGAGATAGACTCACTTTGACTCAGATAGATTCTTTGTTTTCCTAATGCACTCTAAATCATAAATGTTGGGGGCATTTTAAAAACTATTTGCTAGAAAGTTCAAGTGTGTTTTGTTTGTTTGTGTGTAACTGGCTTTGCCCAAAAATAATATCTAGACCATCTCTTAATTCACATGATTTTAAAATTTCAAAGAAAAAACGGTAAAGACTGATCATGGTTATTTTAATATGGATTCATTATAATACATAAGCTAAAAAGTTATAAGCTGATGCCAAGATTTATATATCTTCCCTTATAAAAATGTTGTATGTCATTCTTTGTATCTAAATTCCTATTTTGGGGAGAAATTGAAAGTGAGTCCAATCACCATAATTTAAATAGCTGTGCAGATCAGATATTTTAAAAAAACATATCCTGAAAACAGTTTCTGTTGAACTCAGCATATATAGAGAACTAATAAGAGATATTGTGTGATGCAATGAAGTCTCCTGTCATATTCAGCACTAAAAACAGTTACTGTTTAATAAGCCTGCAACTGGTCCAAAGGATCTCAGAGATGGGGCTAAGTCTCTCTAATTACTTTGCAGTCCTAGGGTGTAGCTGTAAAAATGTTGCAATCAAAATTACAGGCTTATCTCCCACTGTTTCCTGATTTCTTTTCTTTTTCCCCCCAGCAACTTGTCAATGCTGATTCTACCACTAGCCAAGGAGAGGCTAGTGATCCTGTCTAAATTTTGACCTATGAGAGTTTTTTACTAACCTGAATTGCTCTTTGGGATTCAATGCAATCTGGTAAATTCCTTCTCCAGGAGCAGAAGCTTCTCAGATGGTTCTGATATTTTGTATCTTATAGCAAGAGAGAAAGAGTGAAAAAACTTGAAGCATCTTAAAATAAATTCTTCATATGCCTATTTGCAGGATTAAATATTTTCTCCTCCCAGTAGAGTTTTGGCAAGCAAGATGATGCCCGCTGATAACAATTCTGCAAAAACAATTTGGAGAAAAAAACTGAGCTGTTCCTGAAACTTCCTTTGGTGACTGAAATGCTAGAAGAGCTCCAGTGGGATGAGCTTCAAGCGATTTTTCTTGGCCTCTCTTAATGCACCATTCTTGGCTTTAGACAAAATGAACTGGAGAAATGTCTTCCTTGTTCAATCCCAGAAAAGATTTTGGATTCAGAGTAGACAGGCAGGAGAACCATTGCTGACTTATATAAATATAATGTATTCTGCAAAGGTTTGCTGAAAAATGAATAGTATGTCTGATTGCGTGCTTTAATACTCATAATGTGAGAGTAGTTAAGGCTATTTCCAATGATAACAGTAGAGGAAATGATATTTTTAAAAGAGGCCTTATATTTAATGTTGAATCTTTTTCACCTGCAGTGTGACCACTGCCCTGTAGTAACCCAGTCAATGTCCAGAATCTGTTGAAGGGCAAAGAACCCGGGTCACTGTCTGGGTCATTGGACTGATGTCAGGATGCACATCTGTGGTCCAGGACCACCTGTGGTTCTTAAATTACTGGAGCTATCCCCTGAAAACTTTCCAAAATTGTTTTCAAAACATCATTTTTAATAAGAATAAAGAAACATTTTAATGCAAGGGAGTGTAGGGGGAATAATCTCATAATCTGCATTTAATTCATTTTAATTTAATTTATTACTAGTTGAGATTCAATAGACTATGTTTTATCCTGGTTCTGTCCCACCTCTTTTTAGTACCTTTTACCACTGCTTTTTAACCAATGCTTTTTATACTTGCCATATAGGACAGCCAATGGAAACGCATGGCAACGTGCAAGCTTTCTGGTGGTTTGCCAACTCCAATTGGCTAAGATAACTGGAAGAAGTAACAACATATCTAATAAAGTCTGAAGCCAGAAACAACAGAGCTTTCCCTAAGTCTGCTTGCCTCTCAATGTCCTCTACCCTTTGTCGTAAGATTGTTTTGAGTATTAAGGCTGGAGAGAAGCCTAGTTTGGCAAGGTTGGATTCGATGGCCTTGATCCATGAAGAGGAGAATTTGTCTTGGAGGATTAATGGAGCAAGCCCTTGTGGAAAGAAATTAAGCTTTAGCCAGAGATTTAGCCATATATCAGGGGTGGTATTCACTTACCTTCGCTACCAGTTTGGAAATGTGAGCGCGTGAGCTCACTTCGTTCACACGTGCCACCTCCACGCATGTGCAGGGACTTCCATGCATGCTCAGATCATCAAAAATGGGACATGATGACGTCTGGGTGGGTGGGCAGAGTCTCCCACAGCCACTGCTACCAGTTCGTCCAAGCCAGATAGAACCGGCTAAATACCACCACTGAGCTATATAGATTCTTGCTTCAACTTTTATCAATCCTGTCTTCAGGAGCAGAAGTGCATTTGAGAGACACAAGACAGCATCTGGATTGAACTCTTTCCAATGGTGTGAAACACAAAGCTGAGGGTCTGAGCAAGTTGCAGTAAAGAAGCTGTGCTAGCAGCTTGGTTAAAAAAGCTTAATTGCAGCAGGGACCTAGTATCCTCCCCTTGTGCGGAAAAAATTGAGAATTGCTGATCTTTGGCCAGAAGCAGCCGCATATTCATCATGTGCTTTTCTTGAGCCAGTGGCTTTAAGTACCCCTAAGTACTTAAAGGTGGTTACTTGCTCTATATTACTACCATTAAGATACCATGAGCAGAGTTTTGCCCTTTTTGCAAAGGGCATAACCTTGGTTTTCTGGTAATTTATGTCCAGTTTATTGTAATTACAATACTGGGCAAGTGCTCACAAGGCTGTTTTAAGGCCTACAGATATCCTGGACAGGATCACAGCATCATCTGCATAGAGCAGCAGGGTGATGCTTCGGTCACCTATTTTTGGGGGGGTTATAACTTGGTTTATTTAACCATTTTTACCATGTCTTTTATATAAAAGTTGAAAAATAAGGGGGGCAAAATGCACCCCTGTTTAACCCTCTTTTGAGTTTTGACTGACCTCAAGAGGGACCCTTGCTTATTACATCTAACCTTAAGAGATGTTTTAGTAGGTAGAGCACGTAACAAATGGAGAAAGGAGACAATGTTTCATTAACACTGATTTCTTATTACCATCACAAAATTGCACATCAATATTCATTCATCAAAGAGGTGGTGTGCATGTATGTTTGTGAAAAAGATGAGTATAACTTTGTTCAGATCTCTACATCTGAAGAGCCATGGTGGTGCAGTGGTTTGAATGTAGTATTGCCAGCTGACTCTGCCCACGTCCAGGAGTTCAGTCCTGAGTGTTTCCAGGTTGACTCAGCTTCCATCTTTCCAAGGTTGATAAAATGGGGA
This sequence comes from Pantherophis guttatus, assembly GCF_059756535.1. NCBI lineage: Eukaryota > Metazoa > Chordata > Lepidosauria > Squamata > Colubridae > Pantherophis > Pantherophis guttatus. Next base: position 101,972,419 of record NC_142066.1, read on the forward strand.
CCCAGATTGTTTGAAACAATATGCTGATTCTGTAAATTGCTTAGAGAGGGCTATAAAGTACTATGAAGTGAAATATAAATCTAAGTGCTATTGCTATTGCTACATGCCAAGGCATAGTGTAATGACAAGGGAGAAAAGCTGTATCAGACCACTAAAAAACAAATAAAATCAATAGCTGATTAAATGGAAATTGTGTTGAAGATGTATCTTGTTGAAGATAGTATTTGGTAGAGTAGTGTACTAGTTCTTTCCTCTGCATAAGAACCCTGAAATCAGAAGTGTCCACAAGATGGTATATTTTCTTTTTAAAAAAGCAAGATGGCAGCCATACAATGCAATTCAAGCTTCACCTGTTTTTTATGGGCATCACACATACAATGCATGCACACACACACAAACACCCATATGTTGTGGCCTGTTGGCCACCAGCCTCTCCGGCACCCAAATCAGATGAGGAGAAGGCATGGGAGTCAGGGTCAGAATCAAGGCAACCTGAGAGCTCTGAGGGATAAGTGGGAATGGAGCTGTCAGAGAGAGAGAGATAGAGGCAGAGCCTGGGCTGTTCGTCAGTGCTCAGATGGAGTCAACAGCCCCCAGGTCTGGAAGTGACTGACAAGGAAGAGAAGAAACAGCTGGGTCCAGTGCCTGACGCACAGATGCTCAGAAGGCAGAGGAGAGGAGAGCAATGGAAATGTGTGGCCCGATCCTTGGGATGGAGGAGACACCATTGCTAGCAAGACCCACCCTAGCTCTGGGGATAAAAGGCAGGCGGCAGAGATGAATTGATGTGGAAGACAACTATTCATCTGCCTGCCGGACAGACTTGTTAGCCTGCGGTGAGAAACTTTTTGCCTGGGCTGCTGGCGCTCCTAATAAAGGAATCATTTATTTAAGTTCAGAAGGTTTATCATGTTTGGGGAGCTGGGTCAGAACACCATATAGGTAGAACTTTAGTCACATGACCATGAGCACTATCAGTGTCAGTCACATGGCCATGAGCACTATCAGTGTCAGTCACATGACCATGAGCACTATCAGTGTCAGTCACATGGCCATGAGCACTTTTGTTATAATATCCTGCAGGGCCCCTGCTTGAAATGTTTTTGAATGCTTAATATTTATTGGATACAAAGCTTAGCACGTGGCTCTCTGAACAGCCAAAGTATCACCTGTTCAGAAGCTACTTGGCTACATTCACATAACACACTTAATCTTATTATAGAATTAATCCTGTTTTCTAGATTCATACAATACTATGCAATAAATCATAAATAGATAAATAAGTATACTAAACCTATGCAAACTAAGCAAGGTTACCATAACCAACCTTACTATGCTGTAAAATGCTACTATTTATTTATTTATTTTTATTTATTTATTTTATTGAATTTGTATACTGCCCTACTCCCGAAGGACTCAGGGCGGTGAACAGCCATAGAATAAAACATATAAATACAAAATTTAAAATAGATTAAAACGAATTAAATAATTTGGCTGAACAAATTTAAAACCCCAATAATTTAAAACCAGATTTAAAATTTCCATTTAAAAAGGGGAAAGACTTAGGTCAGGCCGGCTTAATAAAATAGGAAAGTCTTGAGCGCGCGATGGAAGGTACGCAAATCCAGGATTCTCCGTATCTCCGGGGGGAGCTCGTTCCAGATAGTAGGTGCCCCCACAGAGAAGGCTCTCCCCCTGGGGGCCGCCAGTCGACATTGTTTGGCCAACGGCACCCGGAGGAGCCCCTCTCTATGGGAGCATACTGGTCGGTGGGAGGCTATTGGTGGTAGCAGGCGGTCCCGTAAATAACCAGGTCCTAAGCCATGGAGTGCTCTAAAGGTAATAACCAAAACCTTGAAGCGCACCTGGAAGACCACCAGGAGCCAGTGCAGCTCGCGCAGGAGAGGTGTTACATGGGAGCGCCATGTCACTCCCGTCACCACCCGTGCGGCCGCGCTCTGCGCCGGTTGGAGCCTCCGAGTGCTCCTCAAGGGGAGCCCCATGTAGAGAGCTTTACAATAGTTTAACTGAGTGTCTTAAGAATGCTATATGAATTCAGAAATTGTCTTTAGTTGCTTTTTCAAACTTTTCCTAAAATGGGCCAGCTGGAAAGTTTACACTTGAGCTCACTCTATGTAAGTAATCACAAAACTATGTACTGGTCACTTGTCTGGAACTAGTTCTAATCAAAAGAATTGAAACATTGTGGCGTTGAGACAGAGGCGTGTTTTTAATAATAAAAGAAGCCCCCCCCCCCAATAAAGTTCTTTTCTTGAGAAATGACTCTGCTATGAGATATATTTCTTTACTAAATTTATATGGCCAATCAGTTGTTGTTCTGAATAACGCACTAAAACAAACAGTATGAAAATAATATCATAAATTAGAGCAATAAAACATACAGCATAAGGTAGATGTTCGCATAAGAGGTTTAGCATCTCCCCCCACCCCCCCAGCCCAAATCCTGGGGCAAAGCCATGTTTTTATAGATCATTATAACAAGAGCAAGGAAGAAATCATATACATATCTGAGAAGATGCTGTTCCAGAAGACAGACACTGCAATAGACAAGGCCCACTTCTTGGATCCCCATTAGATGGCACCATTTGATCAATGGGATTCCCAAGCAAGGCAATTCGCATTGTAAAGGATCAATATAAACTACTGGAGTCATGATTCCTCAGATAGCTAGGCCTTATGCCATGAAAGGCTTTATAGGCAGCAACCAGCATCTGAAATTGTAGTTAGAAATAGCTAACAAGCAACAAAGCTCACAAAACCCACAAAGCAGATATTACATTCTATGGCATGCTCATTACTGCCTGAACCCACTGCATCTTGTATTATCTGCCACTTCTGAATAATCTTCAACAGCAACCCTTTATGGACTACATTACAGTATTCCTTATGTGAAGTGACCAAAGTATGAGTGGCTATCTGGACAGGCTTTCTAAGCCATAATGGCTACAGCTAGCACAAAAATTGAATCTGTACAAAGGCTTTTCTATCTGAGCTGCCCCTGCTTTTCAAGTAAGACTTGCAAGTTTAGAAAATACTTCAAATTGTCTACCAATCTTGAATAGGGAAATACAAGCTCACTGAGGACTAAAAATAGAAATTCTGCAAGACTTGATGGTTCCCACTCTTAATCGCCATAGTTGGTCCAGAACAATGCCATGATCAATGCAGTGGTGAAATATTATTATTATTATTATTATTATTATTATTATTATTATTATTATTATTGTTGTTGTTGTTGTTGTTGTTGTTGTTGTTGTTGTTGTTGTTGTTGTTGTTGTTGTTATTTAAATTTGTATACCGCCCTACTCCCGAAGGACTCAGGGCGGTGAACAGCCAAAAGATAAAATACATATAATACAAATGTTAAAAAACCATTAAAATACAATTAAATAATTTGTCCCAGAAAAACAAAATTTAAAACACCCCGAATTTATAAGGCAAATTTAAAATTTAAAAAATTTAAAAGCAGTTTAAAAAGAGGTTAGGCCAGGCTGGCCTGCTGAAATAGGAATGTTTTGAGGCGGAAAGCACACAGGTCTGTAATCCTCTGTATCTCCGGGGGGAGCTCGTTCCAGATGGCAGGTGCTCCCACAGAGAAGGCTCTTCCCCTGGGAGCCGCCAGTCAACACTGTTTGGCCGACGGCACCCTAAGAAGCCCCTCTCTATGGGAGCGTACTGGTCAGTGAGAGGCTACTGGTGGCAGAAGGCGGTCTCGTAGATACCCCGGTTGTAGGCCATGGAGTGCTCTAAAGGTGGTAACCAAAACCTTGAAGTGCACCCGGAAGACCACCGGGAGCCAGTGCAGCTCGCAGAGGAGGGGGGGTCACATGGGAGCACCACATCGCTCCCATAACCACCCGCGCGGCCGCATTCTGGACCAGCTGGAGCCTCCGGGTGCTCCTCAAGGGGAGCCCCATGTAGAGAGCATTGCAGTAATCCAGGCAGGAAGTGACGAGGGCATGAGTGACTGTATTTAATGAGTCCCGATCCAGAAAGGGACGCAACTGGTGAATCAGGCGAACCTGATAAAATGCCCTCCCAGCCACAGCCGTCAAGTGCTCTTCTAAAGACAGCTGTGAGTCCAGGAGGACCCCCAAGTTGCGAACCCTCTCTGTGGGGGCCAACAACTCGCCCCCAATAGTCAGTGATGGCACCAACTGACTATATCGGGATGTCGGAAACCACAGCCACTCGGTCTTGGATGGGTTGAGCCTGAGTCTGTTCCTCCCCATCCAGATCCATACAGCCTCCAGGCACCGGGACATCACTTCAAGGGCATCACTGGGGTGGTCCGGGGTGGAGATGTACAGCTGAGTGTCATCCGCATACTGGTGGTACTTCACCCCGAAACCACGGATGATCTCACCCAGCGGCTTCACATAAATGTTGAACAGAAGGGGCGAGAGGACCGACCCTTGTGGCACCCCACATACAAGGGGCCTCGGGGTCAACCTCTGCCCCCCTGCCAACACAGACTGCGACCGGTCGGAGAGAAAGGAGGAGAACCACCGCAACACAGTGCCCCCCACCCCTAACTCTTCTAGCTGGTGCAGCATGATACCATGGTCGATGGTATCAAAAGCCGCCGAGAGGTCTAATAGGACCAGGACAGAGGAACAACCCCTGTCCCGAGCCCTCCAGAGATCATCAACCAATGCGACCAATGCCGTTTCCGTGCTGTACCCAGGCCTGAAGCCCGACTGGAACGGATCCAGATAAGCCGATTCATCCAGGTACTGAGGGAGCTGTTGTGCTACCACACTCTCAACAACCTTTGCAAGAAAACGAAGGTTGGAGACTGGACGATACACTGCAGGATCCAGGGAAGGCTTCTTGAGGAGAGGTCTCACCACCGCCTCTTTCAAGGCAGTGGAAAAGACACCCTCACTCAAAGAAGGATTTATAATCCCCTGGAGCCAGCCTTGCGTAACCTCCCGGGAGGCCAGCACCAACCAGGAGGGACATGGGTCCAATAAACATGTGGCCGCACTCAGTCTACCCAGTATCCTGTCCACATCTTCAGGAGTCACAGAATCAAACTCTTCCCAGATAATATTCTCAAGACCTGCCTCCATCATCCCCCCTGAATCTACCCAGTCAGAGTCCAGGTGTTCCCGAATCTGAGCAATTTTGTCATACAGATACTGTGCAAAGTCCTCGGCTCAAGGGGTCCTCCCATGCTTCCTGGTGGAGCAGGGAGTGGGTCACCCTAAACAGGGCAGCCAGGCAATTATCTGATGATGCAATAAGAGCGGAAAAATAATTACATTTTGCCGCTTTTATCGCCACCAGGTAGGTCTTAATATAAGACCTTACCAGTGTTCGGTCGGATTCAGAGCAACTGGCCCTCCAACTGCTCTCCAGGCGTCTTTTCTGGTGCTTCATCTCCCTCAACTCCTTGGTGAACCAAGGAGCCAAGTGAGACTGGCACCGGGTCAGAGGCCGCAAAGGCATAACCCGGTCCAGAGCTCCAGCGGCCGCCCTATCCCAGGCGGCCACTAGGACTTCAGTCGAGCCATGAGCCAGAGCCTCAGGAAATGGCCCAAGCTCCGTCTGGAATCTATCCGGGTCCATCAGGTGCCTGGGGCGGAACCACCTCATCGGTTCCGCCTCCCTGCAGCGAGGTGTGGCAGTTCGAAGGTCAAAGCGAAGGAGGGAGTGATCTGACCATGGCAAGGGCTCGATCACTATATCCCCTATCTCAAAATCACTCAACCACTGACCAGAGACAAAAACCAGGTCCAGCGTGTTTCCCCCCATGTGAGTAGGGCCATGAACTAACTGGGTCAGATCCATGGCCATCATGGAAACCGAGCCATCTCAGACACCTCACCGATGGATGGCAGGTTAAAATCCCCCATGACCGTAAGCCTGCGGGTATCAACCGCCACCATGGCTATAACGTTGAGCAGCTCAGGCAGGGCCGCCGCCATGTGGCAGGGAGCCAGGTACATAACCAGCAAGCCCGTCTGTGCCCCATGACCCCACTTCACAAGGAGGGACTCACATCCGGCTGTCTGAGGAACAGTGGCCTCCCTCGGACCAAGACCCTCTTTAATAACAACTGCCACCACCACCACCCGCCCCTCCCCTGTGACCTTGGCTGATGAAATGTGCGAAAACCGGGTGGGCACATTTCAACGAGGGGACCCCCCCTCCTGGCCCAACCAGGTCTCCGTAATACCCGCCAGGTCCACTCCCCCCTCCTGAACTAGATCACAAATGAGGGGGGCTTTATTTACCACGGACCTGGCATTGCATAGCATCAGCCGAAGGCCCAGGGCCTGAGAGTCTGTGCAACCTGGGGAACGAGAGGAGCATTGGGGGCCGGAGCGTGCCACCGCTCGAGGATAGCGAGCGCACGCTCCCATAACATGATATGGCCCCCTGCTCCCGCCATATCTGGCCCTCCCACCCATAGTACTGATATAATGTCCATCAACAGCACAAGCTCTAACCCCCTCCTTGAGCCCGAGTCCTGCACCTCCCATACCGCGTGCTTCAGCCGGACCAGGCCTCCTCCCCCGTGGGTTCTCCCCCAGACCCACACAACCCCCCCCAGAACCCTTTAAAATCCTATCTAAAAACTTCCCAAAAAAACCCCACAACCCCCTCTTCACAATTTAGCTGGTTCTATCTGCCTCGGGCAAACCAGTAGCATGGTTCCCACTCTTAATCCCCATAGTTGGTCCAGAAACAATGCCATGATCAATGCAGTGGTGAAATTTAGCTGGTTCTATCTGGCTTGGGCAAACCAGTAGCATCAGCAGTAGGAGGCTCTGCCCACCCGCCCAGACGTCATCACGTCCTGTTTTTGACCCTCTGACCATGCACAGAAGGCTCTGTGCGTGCATGGAGGAGGCGCACATGCTCACATTGGTGAACCAGTAGCGAAGGTAAGTAAATATCATCCCTGGATTAATGGAGTGAATGAAAAAGTCAATGAAAAATCATGGAGAACTAGAATTCTTTTGGAAGCCTGTCTTAGGTCGCTCAAAGGTCATCAACAAATATTACCAAGACTGTCTCAGACCTATGTAGATCATACTAAGGTAGTTGAAACAGTGGTATAAATTGATTGGATTCCAACAGAAATATATAGTATTGTATAGCATTACAAATTTGAAAATGTGAATTCGCAATTGCTTGAATTCACATTTAATATCCTGAAACAATTGCTTGTCTTCCCTTTTGCTTGTAATTCTTGAAGCTATTATTGTGAGCTTGAAAATATACAATAATACCAAATAAAATTACAGATGTCCAAAGTGGAACGGGGAAATAAGGATTTCCCCATTCCACCCCAGACCACCCTCAGGATGCCCTTTCTGTGATGTCCCGCTGCCTGGAAGCAGTACGGGCCTGGATGGGAAGAAACAGACTCAGACTCAACCCATCCAAGACTGAGTGGCTGTGGATACTGGCATCTCGTGATCTAGTGGCCCCGTCACTTGTGATAGGAGGGGAGGTGCTCACTCCCTCAGAAAGGGCCGCAATCTGGGTGTCCTTCTGGATTCATGGTTTTCCTTAGAAGATCATCTGATGGTCGTGACCAGGGGGGCCTTCGCACAAGTACGCCTTGTGTGCCAATTGTGCCCTTTCCTAGACCGGGATGCCCTTGCCATGGTCACTCACGCCCTTGTTACTTCTCGGTTGGACTACTGTAACGCCCTCTACATGGGGCTGCCCTTGGGATGCACCCGGAGGCTGCAGCTAGCCCAGAACGCAGCCGCGCCGGTTGTTATGGGGGCTTCTCGTTACTCCCATGTGACACCTCTCCTGCATGAGCTGCACTGGCTACCGGTGGTCCTTCAGGTCTGTTTCAAGGTGCTGGTGCTCAGCTATAAAGCCCTACATGGCTTAGGCCCGGGGTACCTGCAGGATCATCTCCTGCCATCCTTCCATCGTTCTGTGCACTCCCATAGAGCAGGCCTCCTCAGTGTGCCGTCAGCCAGACAATGTTGGCTGGCGACCCCCAGGGGGAGAGCATTCTCTGTGGGAGCGCCGACCCTCTGGAATGGGCTGCCCACCAGCCTTAGGACAGCCCCTGACCTCCTCTCCTTTCACCACGGATTGAAGACATGGCTCTTTCATCAAATGGACTGATCCACAGGGGTGATTTTTAAATTATTTTAATTAATTTTAATTGGATTTTTAATGTTTATGTAATTTTTGTTCCGTTCTTTTGTAAGCCGCCCTGAGTCCTTCGGGAGAAGGGCGGCATATAAATTACATAAATAAATAAATAAATAAATAAATAAATAAAAAAATAAATAAATAAATAAATAAATAAATAAATAAATAAATAAATAAATTTCTAATGACCTCAATTTTGAACTTGGAATTCTGAATAATTCTGCACAACTCTCTATCTAGCAGGAGTCATAAAATATAAATGTAGAACTTAGAAAGAAGTAAAGTCTTTCTTGAATCAGTCTTGATTTTAGTGTCTACATGGACATATCCATATAATTTTCTTGACAACAATATGAGTGGCTTGCCATTCTTTTCTTCCAGGTAGACTTTCTAACTTCTGAGTCTCATTAGTGGCCATGGAATGCCCTGGTCTTCCATTCAATATTAACCAAGTCCAATCTTTTTTTTTTCAAGATAACCAAAATAAATTAGATGCTGCCACTGTCACAAACATAGGATTATAGAAACACATAGGTTTATCTAAAAAATAAAAAAAAATATTTACTGTAGAAGATGTTAAAGAACCAGCCAGGTTTCATAACATGGCCAATACATACCCCAAACCCCAACTCCAGGAGCCAGGAACCCTGGTGATACCGTGGTTAGAATGCAGTATTGCTGGTTGACTCTGCCCATTTCCAGGAATTCAGTCCTGACTGATTCAAGATCATCTCAGCCTTCTATCCTTCCAAGGTCGATAAAATGAGGACCCAGATTGTTGGGGGCAATATGCTGACTCTGTAAACTGCTTAGAAAGGGCTGTAAAGCACTATGAAGCAGTATAAAAGTTTAAGTGCTATTCTTTGTCTATTCTGCACAAAAGTTTTGCTCTTGAATGAATTCAAAAACAGTTCCACAATCCCATATCTTGTCTCTTATATATTTGGGTGCATGAACAGGGTTATCAATAAAGTGCACTAGAATTACTTGACAGAAGCTTGAAACTTTGCTCAACAATTTACAATTTAGAGATTTCTGGGAAGAAATGGTGAGCCAAAGACAACTTCATGAAAAGCAGAGCCAAAGACAAGAAGAGGACTTGAAATCACCCACAAGAGCTCCAGACAGTTATTTCTCATGAGGAGACCATAAGATACCAGTCTCTGGTAGATTTAGAACTTTGGGAGATGAGAGAATAGCCATCATTCTCAATCAGTGGCCAATGCCTTTGAAAAGACACTGGGTTCACATACTTCCTTTTCTAATCGCTTTCAGAAAATGCTTGTTAATTGCTTTTCCAGCTATTAGAAATATTTCGATCAACAACTTTTACAGAACTCAGTCAGCTATCTTCAAATTTGGACACTGGAGGAAACTAGATGTAATTAAAGATTATAATTAAAGGGGAAGAACACTCAATGCAACCACTTATATAGAATGAAGCAAAATATTTTAATATCAGACATATTGAAGAATATTTTTGAACAATAAACCCAGAAATTAATTTTAAGAGTGTCTTCCTTCATAGATAGGTTAGGTTTAAAACATGTTGTGGAAGACGAACAAATTTTACCTGACAAAATTGGAGATTCATATGAAAGTGAATTTTAAAATGACAGTCTATAGTAATCCAGTAAAAAAAATGTTATACTGGATATACACAATAAATCATCTTATAATTAAAATGGACATGCAAATAACAATTCAAGAGATTGACATGCATAATTTTCCTATATTGACTTTACAAAAGAGGCTTGTTAAAGCTTTGAAGAATTTTGTGAGAAGGGACAAAGAAAAAAATGAGAAGAAGTCCAGTTCTGGGACATTATTTGGACTAAACATCATAATTGGTGGAAATGAAAGTAAAGATGTTTTGTCACACCATCAGCCAGGTGTTCAGAGTGGATTTGACATTTTTTTATCCATCTATCAAATCCTTCTCAAGAATCTGGGATAGATAGATGTTCATATTTTACAATGTTAGAGATTGTTGCAGGATATAAGCTGTTCTGAATAAAGCTGCCCCTTGCAATTGACTGATTGTGAATTGGTCAATGCTGATGTTCAAATGGTGCTCCAATTGTTCTGAGATTTCACATAAGACATCTATTACTATTAGTACTACTTTTGCTTTCTTTTGCCATAGTTTTTTTCTATGTGTAAGTCTTTGTACTTTGTTATCTTCTCCCATTCCTTCTCTTTTATTTTTCTGTCTTCCAGGTATTGCCACATCCACTATCCAGACTTTTTTGTCTTATCGACAATTGTTAAGCCTGGTGTGTTATATGGCAGGTGCATTCTAAATTCTAAAAGCACTTTAGCTTCATCATTATATTCACACACACACACACACACACACACACACACACACACACAAACACACAGACGGTATTCTTGCAGATCTTCTAATTCACCATCATTGCTACTTTGTCATGCTGTTGTTTGTAGTTAGTCTATGCAACCTTATTTTCCTGATAACAAATATAAAGTTGAGTTATTTCATGTAGATTAAAATAGATACGTTGTTAACTCTGGTAATCCTTAATGGACTTTTATGGATTTATTTATAGCTGGAAGCTGGGAAGATTATATAAATTACTATATTGTTTATACCTATTGTTGATATTTGTAATTCAGGAAGAAGTTATTTTTGATATATTTATTTTCTTTTCCATGATTATATTCTTTTTTCCTTTCTTTTCTGTTTTTCTGTTTTCTTTTCTGTGCCTCCTATATTTTCTTTTTCTTATTTCTTTTTATTAGTTTTTATTGTTCTTATTGTAATTTTAATAAAATTACTATTAAAAAAAATATAATTTAGAAGCAATTATAAGAGACCACAGGTGGTCCAGAATTTATGACCACAATTGAGCCCAAGATTTATATTGCTAAGTGAGACATTAGTTGAGCTTGCCCCATTTTATGACTTTTCTTACCATAGTTGTTAAGTGAATCAATCCAGCTGTTAAGTTAGTATCCCAATTGTTAAGTGAATCTGGCTACCCACTGACTGTGTCAGGGTTCCAATCGATGCCCTAATTAAATCATGAGCCTTGAGCCAAGCTTCAAAAGAAATCCAGTTATTTATTAAGAGCTTCATAATTGGCACGTTCCAAGTGAAGCCAACTCTGACCCCACTTAATTTACGTTCCAGCTCTGACCCTGTTTTCCCCCTCCCCCCAAGGTGTGTCATCAGTCACATTCTCCAATGAAGCAATTTCGTGGGTTGTAGAGATCACTACCCTCCAGCCACTATGGGTAACCGTGGAGATGGCCTTGACTAACCATGGCTGGATGGCCTGGCTGGAATGTGTTTTTGTTTTGACTGACGTGCTGCCTTGCTGCAGCTGCAGAGTTTGTTTTCCCATCTCCCTTGCCTATGGCAATTTGAGAGCAGGCCAGGGATGCTTTGCAAGTTGACATTTGGCTCCCCTTGCTTCCTGAAGGCGATCTGTGCAAAGCAAAAACAATTTGCGTACAGGTATAGATTTTAGGGTTGCGATTCCCCCCCAGGCTTGTTTGGGTTGTCTGCGTGGAATTTAGCTATGAGGCAGTCAGTCTGGATGTTCCTACTCTTTACCCAAGATGCTTCTTCCCCTTGATTAGGTATTGGAGCTGTCTCCTGTGCCACCTTGAGTCAAGGATTCGTTGCACCTTATAATGGATTTGGCCCCATGACCATGGCGTCTGGGGGCTCATGGGGTATTGGCCTCAGGGTTGATCCAACCACGGGTTTTAAGAGGTTGCATGGAATACTGGGTGTATCTTCCCTAGCAGTCAGGGCAATTTTAATTGTACCATGACTGGGTTAATGATCTTCACTATGGGGAATGGCCCCATAAACTTTAGTCCCAGTTTCTTACTGGGGAGTTTCAATCTCAAGTACTTTGTGGAGAGGTAGACCTTGTACCCCAGCTGAAATGGCCATTGTGGTCTTGGTGTTTGTCTGCCTGTTTCTTATAGGTTTGCACCGCTTTAGCTAGCACTTTCCTGAAATTCACCCAGGTTGCTTTCAGTGTTGACAGTCAGTCTGTCAAGCTGACTGAGGAGGGAGGATCCCTTGGATATTCTGGAATTGGGATGAAGTCCATGCCACTCACTACTTTGAATGGAGTTAGTCCCGTACTACTGTGAACAGCATTATTGTACGCGACCTTAGCAAAAAGCAGGAGATCCACCCAACTAATTGCTGATAGTTCATGTAACACCTTAGGTACTGTTCTACCATGGCGTTCAGTCTCTCCGCGCCCCCCCCCCCGCCGTTGATGCTCAATGAAAGGCTGAACTAAGACCCTGGGATGACCCAATGGGCCCTCCAGAACATAGCCATGAACTAGACCCCTCTGTCTGAGATAATTCTTTGCGGTACGCCATGCAGACGGTAGATGTGCTTCAGGAACAGTTTGGCTAGCTGATGGGCTGAGGGTAGTCCACTGCAGGATATGAAGTGTGCCTGCTTGGAGAATAAATCTATTACAGTCCAGATCACCGTGTTTCCCCCCCATTGCAATTTCCTCCCATGGCCTTGTTGGCTCTACCATTGGTTGCAGCAGTCCGGGGGGGGGGTGTTTCCTGGCTGTTTTTTTCATTGTGGCACAGATGGTGCAACTTTTCACTTAACTGTCCATATCTTTCTTTATGCCAGGCCACCAAAATTGCCTCTTTGCTAAGTGTAAAGTCTTTAAGAACCCGAAGTGGCCTGCTGATTTGACTTTGTGGCTCCTCTGGAGGATTAGGGTGTGTAGGAATTCTGGGATGTAGACTTTCATCCCCTTCCACGCTAGGTCATCTCTTTTTGTCAAGATGTGTTGGTTGTCATGGAACCAGGGGTCTGCTAGCAGTTCAGTTTTGAGTTTCATGGTTAGATTGCTTGTGGGTTGATCTTGCCGATCACAGCATTGTCATCTATGGTCACTTAGGTGGCTGTTTGGGTAGGGGGGCTGATGGCATCTGCTACCTCCTCCCATTCACATTTGTACTGGGGCATGCAGGAGAAGGTGTCAGCTAGAAAGCTCCTCTCCCCTGGGATGTGCTTTAGCACAGTGTTGAATTGGTTGAAGTATTGAGCCCAGTGGACTTGTTCGGGTGATAGTTTTCACGGGGTCCTAAGGGCCTCCAGATTTTTGTGGTCAGTCCAGACTTGGAACAGTCTCTGCCCCTTTTCCAGCAGGTGGCGCCAGGCTAGCAGCGCTCATCTCACCACAAAAGCCTCTTTTTACCAGGTAGCCGATTGCCTCTCTGTGTTCATGAGTTTGAGGGAGGTGTAGGCACAGGGCTGTAGTTTTCTTTGGCTATATCTTTGGAGTAGCACTGCTCCCACTGCCATGTCGCTGGTGTCTGCTTGGATAATGAAGAGTTGTTCGGGGTCAGGATGCTTCAGCACTGGTTCCTTTGCAAAAAGTTCTTTTAGTGTTTCAAATGCCTTTTGGCAGGTTAGGTCCCACTGTAGGGGTTGTCCCAGGTGGGGCTTCGTCCCTGGGCCCCATGTTTTTAGGACATCTGTCATGGGTTTGGCAATTTTCATAAGGAGGGGATGAATTGTCTGTAGAAATTTGTGAATCCTAGGAAGCTTTGTAACTGTCTGCGGGCTGCCAGCCTAGGACAACTTGTACTTTGGCTGGGTCCATCTCTATGCCCTCATTTGACCCTTGGTAGCCCAGGTAGTCTAGCCATGCATGGTGAAAATCATATTTTGACAGCTTGACATACATGTTGGCCATCAGAAGTTTTTCCAGTAACTGGCGGACTAGGGGTATGTGGTCATTCATGTTCTCAGTGTAGATGAGGATGTCATTCAGGTAGACAAGAACCCTCTTATAGAGGTGCTCATGCAGCACCTTATTTATTAATTATATGAACACTGCGGGTGGCCCTGCAGTCTGAAAGGCATCACTTTGAATTGGAAGCTCCCTAGGGGACAGTTGAATGCTGTTTTCCATTCATCTCCCTCCTTCATGCGGACTCGGTAGTATGCTTCTCTGAGGTCTAATTTGGTAAAGACTTTTCCCTTGGCTAGGTGAGATAGCATGTCCTTCATGAGTGGGAGGGGGTATAGGTTGTATACACACACACAGTTCATACCTCTAAAGTCAATGCATAATCTCATAGTTCTATCTTTTTTTTCTTTAAACAGGCCTGGGGCTGCAACCCGCGGCTTAGCTGGTTCAATGAACCCCCTTGCTAGATTTTTGTCTATGTATTTGTGCATTTCTTGCATTTGCCAGGACATCATGGCGTACAGTTTGGGTTTGGGTAGTTTTGCCCTGGTGATGATTTCAATGGTGCAGTCTGTTTCACCGTGGGAGGGGGTATTCTTCTGAATACTTCCACAAGGTTCTGATATTCTCTCGGGATCTGTTCGGCCTCTGGGGTTTTGTCAGAAGTGGCTGCCAGTTGTTCTGGTGGGCCCTTTGGGAGGGTTCCCTGTGTGGGTTCTATGCTTCTATTTGCTGTTGTGGAGGGGGTTGGGGTCCCCTTGCTATCCTCAGTCTTCCGTTGTCCACTTGCCACCAGATGGTCAGGCCACACTTGTCTAACCAGTAGAGCCCCAGTATGACCGCCTCTGTCATTTTGGGGGCTATTCCCAGTGATTCGCTAGTACTAGCTTCACTGGTTTGGTCAAGTGGGTGATGTAGGCTCCCCCCAATAGGGATCCATCAACCTGTTTGAACCTGATTGGGTGGGCCAGTCTTTTCACTCTAATCCCATTTCAGGACTGTGGTTAGGTTGGTCAAGCATCTAGTGCAGCCTGAGTCTATTAGGGCTTGAAAAGTCCCCTGGGTTCATGTTTTTGGGCTGTGGGGTCAGAGTTGGCTTGCTGTCAGGGTTCTGCCCAATGCCCTAATTAAATCATGAGCCTCGAGCCAAGCTTCAAAAGAAATCCAGTTATTTATTAGGAGCTTCATGTCAGCACATTCCAAGTGAAGCTAACTCTGAACCCATGTAATTTACATTCCAGCTCTGACCTTGTTTCCCCCCTCCCCCCAAGGTGTGTCATCAGTCACATTCTCCAATGAAGCAATTGTAGAAATCACTCCCCTCCAGCCACTGAGGGTAACCGGGAGATGGCCTTGACACAGATATGGCTGGAATGTGCTTTTGTTTTGACTGATGTGCTACCTTGCTGCAGCTGCAGAGTTTGTTTTCCCATCCCCCTTGCCTATGGCAACTTGAGAGCAGGCCAAGGATGCTTTGCGAGTTGACATTTTGCTTGTCAGAAGTTTACAAAAGCTGATCATATGATCATGGGACACCACCACCATTATAAATATGAACCAGTTGCCAAGCATCTGAATTTTGATTACATGACCATGGGGTTGCTGCAATGGTCATAAGTGTGAAAAACAGTCATAAGTCACTTTTTTCAATGCAGTTGTAACTTTGATCAGCACTAAATGAACTGTTGTAAGGACTGTATTAAGTTGATATCCAGGCTCTGTTGATTCTTTTAGTATAGAAAAATATCCTAACATTTTACTGGAATCTACCTATTATAATTTCCATTTCAGAGGAACCATGAAGAAACATTTCTTCATTCCAGCCAAATATGGCTTGACTAAAGTTGTTCCACCAGATTCATTCTGAATCATTTGATATCATATGATTCATTTGATATCATTTGATATCATTTGATATCATACAGTCCTTTCTCATATATTTCAATGCTATCAAAATATATTAGGACCAGACCAGGGGTGGGTTCTACTTATCTTTACTACTGATTCACAACGGGATTGAAGCTTCTGAGCATGCGCAGATCACCTATGACAACATCCGGGGCTATGGGTGGAGCCTCCTGCCAGTTTTACTACCTGTTTTTGCAAACCAGTCCAAACTGGGGGCAACCCACCACTGGACCACACCATACTGTCCATCTATTAAGGAAATTGTCTAAATAAAATTGGATTCACAGGCCAATGTTTTGGAATTGTACAACTCAAGGTAATAATATATCATAGTTTTTCTGTATTATTTCTCCAGAATAGTTCTAATTATTAAGATCAAAACTACAAGCATATTTGTAAAGTATTCCATTTGCTTGCTGGAATATGTTTATTTCGTAGCCTGTAAAATATAGCATATGGAAAAACTATTTCAAGATACTTTGAGAAATGTAATAGTTGGACATCTATACATTCGGATTTATGAATTCCACAGAGCATGAATAGGAATATTAAAAATACAGGAATGTAGCATGCTATACATTTTTATAGGCATTGACTGGAGGGGTTTTGTAAAGTATACACATGACTTTTCCATCAGGCCCTGATGTGCTTATATCATATTCATCCAGATACATTTCAGTTAAAAGTGGGCTTTCCTTATACACTATGGTTCATATTTACTATGGTTCATGATGCTTGCTCAAAAAATCCAGGTCCTGGAGAAGTATAGAGTTTCAGGTTCAAAAAGTGCTGCATTGTTATTTGTTTTACATCATAAGAAGGAAAGCAATATCTTTCTATCTGTGTATGTATAATATTTACAATTAATATATAATTAATATTGCCCTGGTCATTTCAAAGCACCAGCATATTTTCAGAATATTTGAATTTCACCAGATGCTAATCCTTTCCTATTTCGTATTATGTGATCAAGATCTTTGAAGACTGTGAGCAAGAACAAAACTTTATTCATCTTTAAAATACAAAAAAAAAAGGCCCAACCCTGTGTTAATGGATAGAAAATACTTGTATGAAAACGTTTGCAGTTTTGGAATATATTAACGTTTCCAATAAAGTAGAACTGATACGTGCCATAATTCAATAGATTTTCCATTGAATTAAAATACAGTTTATTTTGTACTATTTTTTCACTGAAAGTTAAGATTTCCCAGTCAAGAGAATTACAGGTTTCACCTTGTTAGGAGTAATACAGGCATGTGGCAGGAAAGGAAAACATAATATAACTTTTCAGAACCTCTTTACACATATGGAACTTCATGAATTCAAGGTCTAGCTTCTTCTCTTTTTAATTAGGACACGTGGCAGTCAGGCAGATTTGTTTAACATGAGGACAAGGATGGAATATGATAGAGTATTAATTTGAGGCTGAATGTCCAACACATTGCTGTTTTGTAAATCAGGAAATGTTTGAAGGAGCACAGAATTCCAATCAACAATGTACAGCACAATAGAAAATTTTTCTTTCTTCCTGAAGACTTCCTCTCCTTTGAATAATCTGTTGGAGCCATAGGGTAGAAAGAACTAAAGGGATGCAGAGAATGGATGCTCTTACCCTCTCTAATAAACCCACACTCTCTTTCTCTCTCTGATATCCCTCTTTTGTCTTTATGTCAAGCTATAGTCTATGTGAAAAACCTGGTTCTTCCTTATCAAGATTTTGAACTGATCTGATGAAAAAAGCCTTTTGAAATTAGGCTGAGCAGTTATGAAATTCCCATGCCTATAGAACAGTTTTCTAGGTCTAGCGAACAATGGAACATCATAAAAAATATGCCCATTGCTTTAACTAATAGAGCTGATGAACTTGCATCTAAAAAAAAAATCCACATTAAAATTTCCACTAAGAAAATTATTTGATGACTTAGAGCTCCTGGCTCATCTAAATTCTCTTCTTGCAGTTAATATTATAAGGAAAAAAAGATTAATAATGCAGATAGTCCTGAATTTATAATTGTTTAGTGACCATTCAGAGATACGTTGGCATTGAAAAAAGTGACTTACAGCTGGTTCTTGTACTTACGACTTTTGTGGTATCCTCATAGTCCTCTAATTGTAATTCAGACACTTAGCAATCAGAATATACCCAGTGGTGGGATTCAGCCAGTTCGCACCACTTCGGGAGAACCGGTTGTTAACTTTCTGAGCAGTTTGGCAAACTGGTTGTTGGAAGAAATCATTAGGGCAAAAAAACGGTTGTTAAATTATTTGAATCCCACCACTGAATATACCTATAATGGTTGGAGCATCTGGGATATCTGAGAACATGGGCTCTGCAGGAGCTTGCTCTTTTAAAGTAAAATGCTATCCTGTAAATGCTACCTGTTTTGTACATGCAGCATCAGAATGCACATACAAAAGGAGTATATGCTTTTGCATTTTGTATGTGCCTTGCATTACAACAGTAAGGCACTGCTTCCATCATTCCTCTCTGCCCCTCTTGTCTTTCCTCTGGATGTCTCTGCTAAGATGATTTTAAGGATTTGTCTTTGTTTAGTTTGTGGGGCTTTGAGGACCATAGTCTCTCATTATTTCTATAACTTAAATGAAACAGATTTGTTAAAAATGCTCAAACTATTTGATTTTAGGAAGAAGAGAGATTTTTTTGTTCAATGTGTTTATTTCTAACAAAAAGCAGTATTTAAAAAATTGACTGTACTTTTCCATGCATCTTGGAAAACAAAATACATTTCTGCATTTAGTTTAACAAAGATAAATATACAATTGTCTGAAATACCATATTTTGTTTTGTTTTCCCTTTGAACAAAATATATATTTAGGTGCTATAAAGCAATATCAACTTTTATTCATTTTGTAATCCATATTAAATGTTCTTTGTACAATCACATAATTCTTTCAAAATTCACAAAGTAGATAATCTGAAAGCATAGAAATACAATGGCATTAAATATGAAACAGAAATCTTATTGTATTACAGTACAATTCTGAGTATATCACTGTACTCACATTAATACATTGAGTACAACAGGAATTATTAAGGTAATTGGGAACAGGCTTATAACTTTAGTCTAGCAAAAAATAAAAGTCATCAGAAAACAAATTCTTACGGACTAAGAAGTTGACAATACACAGGTTGATCTTCAAAATGCCAAATATGTTGACCTTTAAAATGCCACAAGAGTGCTTGTTTAAAATTTGCATTCGAGCAAATATGAGTTGTGCAGATTTTGTCTCTGCAACAAAGAATTTAAAAACCTGTTTTAACTGAAACTGGGAATTTATATTTGGTTCAGTCTACTTTTTTCTTATTTAGCATGTAGCTAGGCATACAGTTTATAAATGTTAATACTACAAGGATACCACACATAAAGCGTCACATTCTTCTTGAGTTTCAAATCTATTTTTATTTCCACCACAGCCACCATACCAGAACTGGAAGCACATGTTTTGCTGTTTATGGAAGTACCACTTCAGAGTATAATTTTCACACTCGCCGCTGTCCATGTCTTTTGAACAAACATCTACAAAAATTTTTAAAAAATGCTTTTTTGTTAGTGACATGAGATCAGTCATGATGAATCTTGCTGTCAAGAATGAGAAAGTGGGAAATTTAGAGAGAAGAATTCAAGTTGTAGAAAAATGCACTGGAAACCTTGCATGAAAAGAAGAAAAGAACTGAAATGAAGATTTATGGGTCTGAGGCAGTGATGAAATGTAAATTTTGTTACTACCGGTTCTGTGGGCCTGGCTTGGTGGGGGGGGGGTGTTAATATGACTGAGTGGGCATGGCCAACTTTTTTTTTTTTTACTTTTAAAATCATTTTTCTACAACCTCTTCAGCTGAAGAGGTAGTTAAAAAAATGCTTTTAAAACCTCTGACGATCCCAGATGACTTTCCTGATCAGCAGAGGCTTTTTCTTTTTTTTAAGCCTCTGACGATCGCAGCTGACTTGCCTGATCAGCAGAGGCTTTGTTTTTACTTTTAAAAGCATGTTTTTCTATAACCTCTTCGGCCGAAGAGGTTGTAGAAAAATGCTTTTAAAAATTAAAACATGATGATTGCGCGGCTCAGCTGGGCAATGGGGGGGGGGCAGGGATTTTTGCTACCGGTTCTCTGAATCACCCACCTCCATCGCTACCGGATCGGGCAATCCAGTCCGAACTGGGAGCATTTCACCCCTGAACTGAGGTTAAAAAAAGTTAAGGGAAAGAGAGTACGATGACAATCACTGAAAAAAAAAGGCAGAAATCAAATTTCTATTTTCTTATTTATTTACTTTTTATTTTTCTGATTTCTATTTTCATTTTTTATATTCTTATTGTATTGTAAAATTTAATATCTACCTATAGGCAAGGCCTTTTTTGCAGTTTGAAACATTTTTATGCAGTTTATGACTCAAGGATAAGCAAGCTGCTGTGTAGAATTGTGTCCCACATCCTCTTACTGCTTTTTTTAATTCTTGGCATCATAGAAAAAAGAGTCTGTTGAGTCCACAAATATAGAGGTGTTG
This sequence comes from Pantherophis guttatus, assembly GCF_059756535.1. Classification (NCBI taxonomy): domain Eukaryota; kingdom Metazoa; phylum Chordata; class Lepidosauria; order Squamata; family Colubridae; genus Pantherophis; species Pantherophis guttatus. Next base: position 101,992,730 of record NC_142066.1, read on the forward strand.
GCTTATCTTTGGCTTGATGTGGGTTATTACCTGTGCAGGCTTTCTCAGCTGTCAAACCCAGTTTTGTTTCCAATCCATCCTCCACAACTCTATCCTAATTTATTATTGTTAATTTCCTTTCCCATTTTAGTCCAAAGATTTCCAAAGCAGCTTACATACAAAATACAGTATAAGAAATTAATGAGTTTAAAAACAATTCCAATAATTAAGTTCGTTAAAGACAGTATAATGTAGGACTAAGAAATATTATTTCTTAAAATTTGGAACATAAAAGGAAATCTTATTTAGCATTGGGAAACCTTTCTTTAAAAAAACATGCTAAGGTTGATGCACCAGAATTGAAAAGGCCCTCACGTCTTCACTTCTAATGATAGAAAAATCCAGGCAAGTAAGTCTTCAAGCACTACTTCCATTACTGGCACTCAGAAGCAGAATCAGTACACTTATTTCAAGCCTGGCAAGACAGTTTGAAAGAGAGGTTGTACATTTTTTTCCATCAATTCCATTTGAAATGTAATTTCAAAAAGGAGAGAATTGCGCAGTATTTCTCCCAGATAGTGTAGTATCCCTGTACTTATTTCATCTTGAGGTAATTAAAGAATATATCTGTGTAATGTCCTGTCTTGCATTATATACTCACCTCTCCAGTGACATACAGCTTCCTGGCTTTTCTACACTTTTAATAGGTTTCCTGCAGGGGTGAAATCTAAAATTTGTTACTACCGTGGTAGTGGGCGTGGCTTGGTATGGGCGTGGCTTGGTGGGGTTAAGAGGTTGCAGGAAAAAATGCTTTTAGAAATCTCTGACGATCAGGCAAGTCAGCTGGGATCGCCAGAGGCTTTTAAAGGCATTTTTCCCCTACAACCTCTTTGGCCGAAGGGGTTGCAGAAAAAAATGCTTTTAAAAGCCTCTGACAATCCCAGCTGAGTTGCGCGATCATCAGAGGCTTTTTTTTTAATTTTTAAAAGCATTTTTTTCAGCCGAAGAGGTTGAATTCACAACCTAATGCTTCCATACATGGTTAACTAAATATTCCTACTAGTAAGATTCATAGAATCATAAGGTTCAAAGGGATTTAGGATGATCCATGCAAGGTAGGAGTCTTCCTATCATCCTGGACAAATGGTTGTTCAATCTTTTCTTGAAAACCTCCAGCTGTTTATTTATTTGTTTGTTTGTTTGTTTGTTTCACATTTCTGAACCACCCATCTCCCTCAAAGGATATGGCTATGGTAATTGAAAATCTCTCCAGTAATAATCCCAACTAATCCAAACATCATGAAATTAGGAAAAGGATGTTGTAGACATTGATGGAATGAAAAAACAAGATTCATTGAGTTAATTCATTCTATACACTCCTTAACTTCTTCGGTGCCTATTTGCTTAATCATATTTTTTTCTCAACTAAGGTAAACAAAATTGGACCTGCATCAGAAAATAGGCATCGTGTTCTTTCAATCTTCATGCAATTTTGGTTAGTTCGATGAAAGAAAAAAATGGAATTTGGTGAGTGCTATACATCTAAAATGAAACTGTACTTTGGTTCAACAGAGTTCTTCCCTCTCCCTTCAAGTTAGCCTACAAAATGCAGCCTTTTCTATCAGTTTTCTTTACTCTACAACTAATATGCTACCACTTTAAGTTTTCAATGCTGTATAATTCTTTTCTGTTCTTTCCTCCAGAAATATATGATTCTGTATATTACTTAGCTTTATTATTTTTATAGGTGTGGATGGTATATCTCTTGCACTATCTAATTTGAAAGCCTATTACCCAATATGTAGTTAACAATAAATGGCCCTGGTTTAAATGATCAGTTCCAAAGCTACGTAATTCAAATAATATTTCTCTATCAGCCTTTTCTCTGTCATCTGATGCCTTCCAAATATAGTTGACTATAGCCCCCATAATCCCAATTCTATGTTCTTTCAAACTGGATAAGAAAGGAATTATAGTCCCTAACAGCAGATATATCTTCATAATATACACAGAGAAATTCAAAGCAATGAGGTATTCCCATTTTAAAAACTGTGTACAAATCAAAAAAAGGTGTGCAAAAATTTAAAAACAAAAAAATTAAGATGGACTTGGAAAATCACTTAAGTGGAAATGCTTGCTGACTCTAGAAATTTCAGATCAGTGTGAAAGTAAGAATTTCAGTTTAAATGCGTTTTCAGATATAACTTTGACCTTTGTCAAACCATAGTAAGTACCACTGAAATGATATGTCTAACTATAAAACATGCTGAAGAAAAATAAAGAAGATGGAAAGAATCGGTACATTTCTTCTATGTCTCAACTCTTGTTGCCAGAATTAACCCTGACAGCCTTTGATCAGAAAACAAAACTGATTACTAAAATGTATAAATGTCTCTTTAGTTTTAGGAACTGAGCTGTAGGCTGTTTTTTCTCAAACCTTCCCCCAACATTAAGTCAGTGGTGGGTTCCAAAATTTTTTACTACCAGTTCTGTGGGCGTGGCTTAATATGTGGGTGTGGCTTGATGGTCATGTGACTGGGTGGGTGTGGCTGGGTGATCATGTGACTGGGTGAGCAAGGCCAACTTGACGTCATTCAGGTCAAGGGTTAGGGTTAAGGTTAGGGTGCCTGGCCTCTCCTAGCTTCAAAGGCCTCAACGAGATATAATTTCACTGTCTATTTATTTACTACTATTTAACATCCAAAATATATTATTTAATCCTATGTATATATGCCATATGTGTACATACATATTACATAGTATAGAGTGTATATAGGCACACAAAAAGATACATTATCTATTATATATACTGTATGTGTATGTACACACACACACACACACACACACACACACACACACACAGAGCTCTTCTAAAACTATACACATTCAACCTCATTTACTACATTTGGAAAAACGTAGTAGTCCACTTTCTGCCACACATTTAACTATAACTTCTGTACATTTAGAACATTATACACACCTTTAGATGTTCTTCCCTAGTTTGCACATGACTGTTAGAGCCAGGAGAGGTCATGGATTGAGTAAAATGTGGTGAAACTCACTTTACAACACTCCTGCTTAGCAACCAAAATTTTGAACTCAATTGTGGTCACAAGTCAAGGAATATCTCATTCCTCTGTATGGCAGCCTTGTCCTAGTAAACTCCTTCTCCTTTCTGGCAATTTTCCTCTCTGTTAGAGGCATCAAAATAATCCAGATGATATAAGGTTTCCTGTTGGAGCAGGAGGTTGGACTAGATGGCCTCCAAGGTCCTTTCCAGCCCTAGATTGCTGTCCTGTTTCAAAGTGTCTTCTGAAGCCACGTCTAGTGCCAGGGTTTGTGGTCCTTCCTTCCTCTTCTATCTCTCTCTCTCCCCCACCCCCTTCCTCTTTCTTTCTTTCTTTCTTTCTTTCTTTCTTTCTTTCTTTCTTTCTTTCTTTCTTTCTTTCTTTCTTTCTTTCTTTCCTCTCTCTCCCTTCCTCTTTCTTTCTCTTTCTTCTTTCTTTCTTCCTTCCTTTCTTTCTTTCTCTTTCTTTCTCTCTCTCTCTTTTTTCTCTCTCCCTTCCTCTTTCCTTCTTTCTTTTCCTCTTTCTTTCTTGTCTCTCCCTCTCTCCCTTCCTCTTTCCTTCTTCCTCTTTCTTTCTTTGTCTCTTTCTTTCTTTCTCTTTCTTTTCTTTCTTTCTTTTTCTCTTTCTTTTTCTCTCTCTTTCTTTCTTTCCTCTCTCTCTCTCCCTTCCTCTTTCCTTCTTTCTCTTTCTCTTTCTTTCTTTGTCTCTTTTTCTCCCTCTCTTTTCTTTCTCTCGGGCTTACGGGCAGCGGGGAAGGGAGTAGAGGAGGCAGGCTGGGATGGGGGGGGAGCAGGGGCAGCTAGGTAGGCCACGACTCACAGGCTTACCTGGCAGGTAGATCAGGGCCACTCAGTTGGGGCGCAGTGCTTTAGACAGGCAAGCTGCAAGCAAGGACCCATGAAGTAGACGTGAGGAGTGACTCGGTGGAGGGGGGCGAGTGAGCAAGCGTCGGGCAGCCAGGGCCAGCAAGCGGGGACTGGTTTGGGGGTGTGGCCAGCCAGTGATCACTAGTGGTTCAGCGACCAAGCCCAAATTACCGTTACCAATTCTCCCGAACCGGTGCAAACCGGTAGCAACCCACCACTGCATTAAGTGTATATATGGCAGGCATTGCATCATTAATGTATCATTATATAATGATAGGCATTTCATATTTTAAGGAGTTTTTATAAAAACACCCAGTAGGCAGTTTTCAACATCCCTATTTATATAATGTGCACACATATATCATATGTACATACCCTTTGCTCTTTGTACTTTCTCAAAACGTTCTTCAGTCTCTGTCCCATTCCCATTTTGAATACTGATGCTGGTGAAGTATTTATTTTCTATTTGACCATACTGTTCTTCTTTTGGTCCTTGGGTGGTCTTTAAAATTTTGTTTTGCACATTTTTCCTGGATAATTCTGAAGGTTGCAATAAATCATTATGTTTCAATCCAGGAAACAGAATCCTATAAACAGAAAAGGAACAAAAAGTGAATGTTTAGTTACACAATTTTGAAAATTATACCCAAGGAGTCTTTAATTCAGATTGTTATACCATTATGCAATTTAGGACTTTCTGATCAGCTAAGGCCTATGGCAATTACTATATCAATTACTTCTCATGAAGAAGAATTGATTTTTGTACCTGTCAGTTATCCCTACAGCTTGCTGATAGGTGTCTCCTCGATCCAGGTTGTCACATTTTTCTTGCAAGTTTATAGGAGGATAAAGATTCAATTCCCCTATGAGGATGGGGAAAGACACTGTTTAGAGCTGAATACTACAATAAATTACTTATTCATAATTGAAAAAATAATGTTTGCATTTAAACAAATGTCTGCATGTACATATTCTATGATTTAAGAAGATCTAGTAGCGAGTCTTGCCCTGCATTCCTCTGTCACTTGTATATACATCCCATTAGATCAGGGGTAGGGAACCATGGCCCCTTTATGACCTGTGGACTTCAACTCCCAAAATTCTAGAGCCAGCTTTTAAAATTTCCAGCTGAGCTTTATAATACCAGATCATTCAAAGCATGGCTGGCTCAGGAATTCTGGGAGTTGAAGTCCACAGGTCATAAAGGGGCCACAGTTCCCCACTCCTGCATTAGATGTTTGCACATAGGCTTGGGTAAGAGGTTGCTGAAACAAAGACAGAATGGCTTAATTAGCAAATCAGAATGTGATTGCATCCAAGCTTATTTTCATTGTTTGTCACATGTAACAAGGCATGTTGTCACAACTCTAACAAGCCATGTAGATGTCAAAATAATAAGTGTATCAGGCATCAACAAACAGTCCCACAAAAGGAATTAAAGTATATCACTTACTTTTCAAAAGATTTAAAAAGGCCTGGCTAAACCTCAGAACATATGGCAATTCAAGCTTATGAACTTTGCCCATCTGTAATAAGTGCTGCTCCACTGGAACACTGGAGAGTTCTGTCATTTCTGAATCATCAGTTTCACTGCCAAGGGCCAAGGTGAACATGGTGAATCCTTGGCATTTGGCTTCCAATGACATTTTTAGAAGTTTTTCTCTATCCCAGGCGCTTGTCTTACTTCCCAGTATTGTAAAAATGATCTTGTGCTTTCTTGGCCTATCAGCTTCCAAAAACACATTATTAATGGTCCATTCTAGAGCATGACCCACAGCTGATGAACCTTCCAGCTGGTGAAGTGATTCCTGAATATGCATTTTCATCAGATCCTTAGTGCTGTATGTAGTCAAGTCAAACTCTAAAGATACTGAGCTTGATAATTCAGTCCCTGAGAAATTTGGTGAAGCATGTTGTACCAGAGCCACTCTTGCTCCTTTGTCTGACTCAACAGGCAGGGAAGCAATAGCAAAAGAATCCAACATTTTGCTCACAAACACCTTCATTGTTTCAAACTCCTCACTGCTGACATCCCGAGAGCCATCCATGATGTAAGCTACATCCATATTTATATTAATTGGAGGGGGATCCACTATTTCACATTGTGAAACAGGGTTACATGTATCTGTGGAAGAAGCACAAAGTAATGACAATATTTTGCTTGGCTTCTCTTTTATAAATGTTTCTCAACAAATGAATTTGAAATTACCCTCACACAGAGACACAAGTTCATATTGGTATGAACACTGAAAATTATAGTGTTATTAAATTTAAAGAGACCTAGTTTGAGAAGGTATTTTAGGGTAGCTGTGATTAGAACTTGATTCATATTTTAAAAATCTGTCTATATGATGAACTGTATGATGAGAATATTCTGCACATTGAATGTATTTATTTCTTATGATTAAGAAACTAATTGATTGATCAGTTCAACATTATATTAAAAACTATTAGCCAGGAGCATCCAAGGGCAGGATTCGGGGCTCCAAAAAGTCACAATGGTGCCTGTGCAATTGAAACCATGTCCCTTTTTCAATTGTGTTACCTGCACAACACATGTAAAAAAGGGAAGGGGTTCAAGCACAGAGTTGTAGCTGTCTTCTTATTTTTAAACCCTGCTGCTAATGCCTCTGGCAGAAGCAAAGGACATAATGAGTATCAAGGTATTTTATAAAATAAAAATAAAACAACAGACCAAACAAAAACAATATACTAAAGTAAATTAAAACATATCAAATTGCACGAAAATATTAATAATAATTCATCCTATTTAACTTAGCCATATTTTCTGCTCATAGTGAACTACTTATGCCAGTGATGGCAAACCTTTTTCTCGTGGCATGCCGGAAGTGTGCATGTGCGCACGCAACAGCTCGTGTGCGTGCCAGCACCCATAATGCAATGCGACCCTCCCACATGCGCATGCGCACATGACCCTCCCCCGCACATGCGCCCCACATTGCGCATGCGCGCCCTGCACATGCACTTCGGGCACCCCTCCATCCCATTTTGGGCCTGGAAAGTCGTTATTTTGAGGGCAGTCCAGGGCTTCCCTGTCTCCCCGCCTGATAAGACTTCTGGCATAGCCCCAGGCCTCCGGAGGGAAGCCCCGGCCTGCTGCTCAGATCCCCTGGTGCCGCCCATGTCCCCTGCCCTGCAATAATGAAGCGCTTTGCCAAGAAAAGCAGAGCCTCTTGGTCAGGCGGGAGGTGAGATCTGGTGGCTTCTCCATCTCCTGGCTGCTCCAGGAGCAGCCTGTCTGTTACCCAGCGGGAATGGTCTGTTGCCATAGCCTGCCCCCGCCCCCCCCTGCCCCGACAGCTGGTCTGGGGGTTCTGCCAGAGAAGTGGCAGAACCGTTGTTGCTGGGGGAAAGGGGGGGTGGAGGCAAGGATAGGCGGTCCAGGGCTTCCCTGTCTCCCCACCCGAGCGGGCTTCTGGCATGTCCCAGACCTCTGGGGGAAGGGATTGAAGCCCCAATCTGCTGCTCCTTCCGTTGTATGGAAAGACCAATATACTGCTTGAATTATCTGTTCCCTCCCTTCCCTCAATCCCATTTCATGGCTTCCCAACTTCCTCATCTTCTGCTTTCTTGTGTGTTTTCTCCAAGCAGCCAAGAGAGAATGGGCTTGCAAGGCTGTCAGTCTCCCATGCCTGCGATGCCAGATCTTGCCTCCTGCCCGACTGAGAGACTCTGCTTTCTTTGGCAAAGCACTTCATTATTGCAGGGCAGGGGACACGGGCAGCACCGGAGGATCTGTGCAGCTACTATCCCACCCCTCCTCAGCCTCGGTCACGCCGCGAGGCTCCAATTCAAAGAGAAGACGGAGGAAGAGGGAGGCGGGGGAAGTCTAAATGGCGGCTACCTCAAGCAAGCTGCAGTGCTATTACGCAGGGCTCTGAGTGGTTGGAGAAGAGGCAGAAATAGCAGCCAGGGCTGCGCTTTCAGCAGGTAAGCAACGCTGCCTCTGCCGTGAGGAACTTTGGAGAGAGAGGCCGGGGGCAGGCTGTAGCCATTTTTGCCAGCTAAGAGACAGGCTGCTCGCACAGCCTGTCCCCGCCCTCTCCAAAGTTCCCCACGGCAGAGGCAGAATTGCTTACCCGCTGAAAGTCCAGCCCTGGCTGCTATTTCTGCCACTTCTCCAACTGCCCTGCATAATCGCGCTGCAGCTTGCTTTAGGTAGCTGCCATTTGGACTCCCCCCCCTTCCTACGTTTTCTCCTCCTTGAGTTGGAGCCTTGCGGTGTGGCCGAGGCTGAGGAGGGGTGAGATAGTAGCTGCACGGATCCCCCGGTGCCATGCATGTTCCCTGCGCTGCAATGATGAAGTGCTTTGCCAAGGAAAGCTGAGTCTCAGGCTTCTCCTGGAGCAGCAAGGAGAAGGAGAAGCTGCCAGCGGGGAGGTGAGCTGCCCCAGGAGGACCGGAGGAGAGTGCAGCTTCTCACTCTTGGAGATCTACCAGTTGGGAAGTGGGCGTGGTAAGAGGTGCGCTGACCAGGAAGCGGTCATGCTCCCTGGCCAGAGAGGGTTGCACAAACCTTTGCTGAAGTGAACGTGCAACCCTCTCCTGCCAGGGAGCATGACCGCTTCCTGGCTCGCACATTTCTTAACACTTTCTGTGACCATTTCCCCACCTGTGGATCTCCATGAATGAGGAGCTGCGCTCTCCTCCAGTCCTCCTGGGACAGCTTGCCTCCCCGCTGGTGGCTTCTCCTTCTCCTGCCTGCTCCAGGAGCAGCCTGTCTGTTACCCAGCAAAAACGGCCTGCCACCACAGCCTGCCCCCACCCTCTCTGCCCCGGCAGTTGCTCCTGGTGCTGCCGGAGAAGCAGCAGCACAACAACCGCTCTTGCTGAGGGCAAGGGGGTGGCGGTGGCAGGAGCAGCAGGCAGGGGCTTCCCTCCCTCCCTCCCTCCCTGCCTCTGGAGGCCTGGGGCTATGCTAGAAGTCTGCTCAGGCGGGGAGACAGGGAAGACCCGGACCACCCATCCTTGCCACCACTGCCCCCTCGCCCTTGGCGGCAGCTTTTCTTGCACAGCCACTTCCCTGGCAGTAGCAGGAGCAGCTGGCAGGGGAGAGGGGATGGTGGCAGGCTGCGGCAGCAGACAGTTCAAGCCAGCTCAGAGGCAACGTTCTTCCTCCTGCCAGCCCCGAGCTCAGCTCCAGGCAGCATCCAGCCAGCCATACCTGGCCTCCCGCTGCAGCAGACCACGTGGATTCCAGGCAGCGCAACTTTGGGGCCTTTCCTCATGGTGGCGGTGACGAGGCAGGCAGGCAGCCAGGTGCATGGGAGCGACTGGTGGCAGTGCTCCTGGCTGGCAAAGGGCGGAGTCCTGGGGCTGCATGCGGGCAATGACGGCATGCTGGTGTGCATGCGCACTAAGACATTAAGGCCAGCTGATCGTTGCACACGCATGCATACCAGTAACCAGCAGACTAGCTGGCTGGTGCGCATGCGTGCCCTGGAAACCCGGAAGAAGAATGGGCAATGCCACGCGTGCCGGTGACATGGCTCTGCGTGCTACTTCCGGCACCTGTGCCATAGGTTTGCCAACACGGACTTATACTATTTCTTTAAAAAATATTTTAAATAATATATAAAAACCAAACAATGAATCATGGTCCACAGGTAGAATACCTTCTCCACATAATTCCTTGTTCATGTCCATGTTTATACTTATACCTGTTATCTAGTACATGTTCGACAAATAAAATAAATAAAATAAATAAATAATAATGTAGATTACACTTAAAATTATGGTAACCTTCCAGTTTCAGACTTTCCACATGTGATTACAATTCCCTTTTTTTTTTCTTATTAGCACCATTCCCCAAAAGATTTTGATCACTAAGCCAACTAAGCAAGATATCTTGGTTTCTAAATTTCCAGCTGAGTTTTATAGTGCCAGATCATTTAAAGTCTTAGCTTCCATCTTAGTCATAAATATCTGTCAGGTGAGCAAGAGGAAGAAATATCACTGAAGCTATTTAACCTATGGACTTATATCTGATGACAGGATGCAGATACGAAAGGCAAAGAACTGCATTGTGTTATTTGAATTAAGAACTTTGTTTAAATGTTAAATTGGTATATTTTCAAGATTAGAAATAAGATTTAAATTTGATGAAGTAATAATTAAATAAAGACTTAATGAATATTATATGAAGTAATAAATAAAATGTAAGGAAGTTCTAGAAATGGAAATAAGATTTAGAAATATAAACATGTTTGAATTGTATTTTTAATAGTGAATCTGGGGTAAGAATTTTTGAAATGTACTATGAGGTATTAATTGAATTAAGATTTAAGGTGGATTAATAGAAGGGTAATTGCTTTGATTAAATTAATATGAGTTAGCTTTCTATAAGACAGTAATAGTTGAGATATATGATAAGTGTTATGGCAAAAATAGAATATATAAAATTTTGTTAAAGATGAACAAAAAGTTGAACAAATTTATGACCGGATCAATGCTCTGTTCTGAAAAGATGTATTGTATGTTTATTTGTGTGTTTTTCAAAAAAAAAAAAAAATCCCCCCAAAAAGGCAAAGAACTGCATTATAAGTGTGCACTATCCATTCTATCATTTTTCATCATCATTGTTTTTACCTATGATCTTAACATGACATCTCCTTTTTGTTGAATTTTACCAGAGAATATCTGATGCTTGCTAGATCCATATACAAACAGATGAAGAAAATTTGAGTTCTGAAATTAAAAGACCTAGTGTGTGCATGTGCGTATTTATGAGACACACTGAGAAAATAGTGTATATATAACCATTTTAAGAAATAAGAGAATCAATGAGCTCACCATAGCAGAGAGAACAAAGTGAAACATAATTCAATCTCTCTTCCTCCTTGGATTCCCAAACAAACAATTTAAATCGACCAGTATCATCTGTCTAGATAAAAGAGAAGATAATACAGGAAGAAATACATTGAAAATGTTTTCTGAACTGCAAGGTATTTTATTTACACATGCACATCAGGAGTGAAATGCTCCCGGTTCGGACCGGATCGCCTGATCCGGTAGCGATGGAGGCGGGTGGTTCGGAGAACTGGTAGCAAAAATCCCTGCCCCCCCCCCGCATGCCCAGCTGAGCCGCACAATCATCAGAGACTTTTTTTTACTTTTAGAAGCATTTTTTTCTACAACCTCTTCAGTCGAAAAAATGCTTTTAAAAGTAAAAAAAAAAAGCCTCTGATGTTCACGCAGCTCAGCTGGGATCGTCAAAGGCTTTTAAAAGAAAAAAACCCTTTTTTCTTTTAAATGCCTCTGACAATTCCAGCTGAGTTGCCTGATTGGCAGAGGCTAAAGCCTCTGCCGATCAGGCAACTCAGCTGGGATCGTCAGAGCCTTTTTTTTTTTTTGTTATTGAAAAGTTTTATAAGAAATACAAACATTTTCTCCCACCACCACCCCTCCCCCCCCACCCCCCTCCCTAGACTTCCCAGAACAAGCACAGGGTATAGACATTCACAAACGTAAAACTAAAATATGCTAACAAATTATTGCATTCATATTTTCCCTAGATCTTTAACTCCTTATAACTCAAAAAACTATAAACATAAACTACTTAAAAATATTTCATTCATAAGCTATATGAATCTTCTTATTCGGATACTTCTTTTGTATATAGTCAATCCATCTTCTCCATTCCGATATGTATCTTTCATTAGAATGGTCTTTAAGATATGATGAAATTTTTGCCATCTCAGCCAAATGCACAACTTTTAGTGTCCATTCCTGAATGGTGGGTGGATCTTCCTTCTTCCAGAACTGTGCCACCAGTAACCTGGCAGCTGTTATTAAATTCAAAACCAACTTAGTCTCTATTACAGTACAATCCGTGACTATTCCCAACAGAAAAAACTGTGGTGTAAATTTAATTTTTTTCCTTAAAATATTTTGAATAATCCATCATATTTTTATCCAAAAAGCCTTAATTTTTTTACATGTCCACCATATATGAAAATATGTAGCATCTTCACACTCACATCGCCAGCACTTAGGTTGCAAATTTGGATACATACAGGCTAGTTTTTTTGGGTCTAAATGCCATCTATAAAACATTTTATAAAAGTTATCTCTTAAATTTTGAGTTTGTGTAAAACTTACATTTCTAACCCATATCTTTTCCCATGTTTCCATCATTATTGGTTCACCTATATTCTGTGCCCATTTTATCATACAGTCCTTAACTAGCTCTGTTTCTGAATCTATTTCCACTAATACATTATACAACCTTTTTATATGCATTTGACCTTTATGCATTTGCTTTATCAAATTCTCATCCTGTTGCAAAATACCAGTTTTTTTATCTTCTCTCCATCTGGCCTGCAGCTGTCCATACTGAAACCAAGTCCTAATAATTCCTTCTTCTCTTAATTGCTCCATAGATTTTAATTGTAATCTGACTCCTTCCTTATAAAGGAGTTCCTTATATGTAATCTTATCTTGCTTTTGCTCCAAATTTATGTTCTCTATCGCATGTCTGGGTACTGTCCATATTGGTAACTTATCATTTAATTTATATTTATACTTTTTCCAGACCCGCAATAGAGCATTTCTTAATATATGACTTTTAAAAGTCTTATCTACTTTCTTGTCATACAGTAAATAAGCATGCCAGCCATAGACCCTTCAATATTCAATATTTTTTCCTCCGTTAAATTTATCCAGTCTGTAATTGCTGAGAGGGCCGCAGCTTCATAATACAATCTTAAATTGGGCATTTTAAGACCACCTCTTTCTCAAGTATCTTGCATTATCTTATGATTAACTCGCGGTTTCTTCCCTGCCCACACAAACTTGTTTATGCCCTTCTGCCATTCCTTCAAATTTTCATCTTTCTTAAGTATAGGTATCATTTGAAAAAGAAATAAAAATTTTGGTAAAATATTCATTTTTACAGCGGCTATCCTTCCTAGCAAAGACAGTTGTAATTTTTTCCTATTTTCCATTTCTTTCTGTATTTTTTGCCATAACGGTTCATAGTTATACTGATACAATTTCATATTTGCAGTCAAAATATAAACCCCTAAATATTTAACCTTCTTAACTATTTCAAATCCTGTTAACCTTTCTATCTCTTCTTTCTGGCTTCTAACCATATTTTTAGCTATTATCTTTGTTTTAGCTGTATTTATTTTAAAACCAGATACATATCCATATGAGCAGATTATATCCATCAAGGCTGTAAACGATTGTACCGGTTGGGCTAAGGTAACAACCAGGTCATCCGCAAATGCTCGTAGCTTGTACTCATGCTGTCTAATTTTAATTCCCTTTATTGTATCCGTCCCACGTATTTTACTTAATAAAATTTCCACCATCAAAATAAACAGTAACGGAGACAAGGGACAGCCTTGCCTTGTTCCTTTTTTTATATTAAAAATATCTGTTAAACCACCATTAATTATTATTTGTTTGTTTTTGATATATTGCCTTAATAGATTGTACAAAATGTTCTCCAAGTTGCATCCTTTCTATTAATTTTAATAAAAATTGCCAATTCAATCTATCAAAGGCTTTTTCAGCATCCAAAAAAACTAGCACTGCGGGGACCTGGTTGTTCCTTCCCAAATACTCTAATAAGTTAACAATTTGTCTTACATTGCTTTTCATTTGTCTACCATTTATAAAACCAGTTTGATCATGATGAATCATTTGCTGCATAACTGTCATTAATCTATTTGCTAAAATTTTAGCAAAAATCTTATTTAAAAGTGAAATTGGCCTATAGTTTTTAGGATCTAGTATTGTCTTGCCCATCTTTTGGAATCAACGAAATAAATGCTGTCTTCCAAGTTGGAGGTACCCCTCCTCCCTGTTGTATATTATTAAATAATTCCTTCAATGGTTCCACCATTTCTTCCTGTAAGCTTTTATAATAAATGGCTGTCAAACCATCAGTTCCAGGAGCTTTACCCACTTTCAACTGCTTAATTGCAAACAAAATTTCCTCGGAAGTTATCAATTGATTTAAGCTATCCCTCTGCTCTTTTGAAATTGTATAAATGTTCTCTTTCTGCAGATATCTATCTATATCTATATCTTTAATTTTATCACCAGTATACAGCCTTGAATAAAACTCTAAAAAAGATTTTTTAATCAATTCTTGCTCATAAACCTCTTTACCCTTATATTTTATTTTCTCTATTGTCCTTAATTTCTGCTTTTTCCTTAACAAATATGCTAACCACCTGCCTGGTTTATTAGCATTACAAAACGTATTATGTTTTGCATATTGTAAATTAGTTGCCACTTGGTCTGCTATTAATATATTAAATTGACCCTTCAATAAATTGATTGCCTCTTTAATTTTCTTATCTGTTGGGTTGGCTATTAAAGCCCATTCCTATTTACTAATCTCATCTTCTAATTCTTTTCTTTTTTTCCCCTGCTTCTTTCTATATTTATGGTTCAAATATATCAAAATTCCTCGCATATATGCTTTACTTGCATCCCATACCATTTCCATAGATGTACCCTTTTGCATGTTCATAGCAAAAAATTCTTTCATAAATTTTTTACACTCTTTTACATTTTCTTCGTACCTAAACAAATTATCATTTAACCTCCAGGACCTCCTAGGCCCTTTTCCATACTCCAATTCCAGCCAAACTGGACTATGGTCTGTCAATGTTCTTGAGCAAATCTTCGTATTCTTCACCCTAGATAAGAGATCATTGGAATTAATATAAAATCGATCCTTGAGAAAGATTGGTGTCTATCCAAAAAAAAAAGTAAAATCTTTTTCTTCTGGGTTTCTTTCACACCAAATATCCCTCAACTCCCAGTCGTCCATCATCTCCCAAAATGCTTTGGGCAATTTTGCTCTTGTTAAAACATTTTGTTTGGGTCCCTTCTAGTCTTTCTTTACGTCCAAAACACCATTCCAGTCCCACAATAGGATGCAAGTTTTATATCCCCATTGTGTCAACTTTGAATGTAGTAGATTATAAAATTTTTCTTGTTGTTGGTTCGGGGCATAAACTCCAATTACAAGTATTTTTTCTCCTTTTATTAAAAGTTCAATCGCTAAAAATCTTCCTTGATCATCCGCTTCAACTAATTTAGCAATTAAGTCTCTTTTGAAATATATAACTATACCGTTTTTCTTCTCTGGTGCTGCTGCTACATAGTGTGTACCTAATCTTGAATTTATCAGATATTTTTGATCTTGTATCCTGATATGAGTCTCTTGTAAACAATTTACTTCATTCTTAAATTGTTTGAGATAGTGAAATATTTTCCTTCTCTTCTGTGGAGAATTCAAACCATTGAGATTCCAGATCAAAAATCTAGTTCCCATCTCTGGGCCTCTGAAGCATCTGGAGCAATTTCTGATGGTCTTGCCTCAGTTGACCTTTAAGTCTTGCTCCCCCCACAGCTTCTGTTTTGGTAGTTTCTTGGGTTGCCATCTGAAGTTGTTGCTGTCTTAATTCTTCCTTGCACTTAGCTGTTGCTGCTCTGGTTTGTCTTTGATCCTTTGGTTCTTCTAATATGTCAATTAAGTCCAAATCTTGAACAGCCATCTGGATTTGTAACGGTTCTTCTTGACCAGTCGAAGCTCCCCCCTGAACTACTGTCAATAGCTCTTCTCTCTCTCCTTCCATTACTTCCTTCTTTCTTTTTCCTTCTGGTGATTTGGGTGTCCCAGCCTTTAATACATTGGTATAAAAATCTCTTGCTTTCCATATTGTGTTAAGCCGATATCTCTCTCCCGAATAAGTCACCACTAGGCTGGCTGGCACCTCCCATCTATACTGTAATTGGTGTTTTTTCAATTCATCCACCAGAAAAGCATACCCCCTTCTGGCTCTCAAGATCTTGGGGGGGGGATTTCTTTCATTGTCATCACCTCCTGGCCTTCAACCTGAAGCTTATTTTTAAAAGTAGCCTGTAAAATTTCATTACGTAGTCTCCTTGTGGTAAAATATATTACAATATCTCTTGGTAAATGTTTCTGTCACCCAAGAGTTAACACGATATGCCTTGTCAATCTGCCAGCCCAGCTCATTTTTTGTTTCCCCCAGCAGCTGTGCTAATGCCTCTGACATCATTTCTTTCCAATTCTCTTGTTTATTCGCCTTCATCCCTCTAAATCTTAAAGCAAATTCCATATCTCTGTATTGTACCATCGTTACATCAGCTTCAGCCCTTTCAATTCTGTTCTAAGTTTCTCCTAATTTATTGTCCAAAATTTCCGTAGATTGCTTAATTTCTTGAACTTTATCATCCATCATTTCAATATCACCTGCCAAACATTTGAATGCCAGTAATATATCTTCCCTAATTTCCTGATTCCGAATTGAGATTTCATCTGAAACAGCCTGTATTTTTTCATTGGTTTCATTAATTTTTTCATTGGTTTCATTAATTTTTACATTAAGCACAGTAGCAATTTTATCTTGTGTGGCTTGTAGGGCTGCTTGTATCATCTCAAACGTTAGAGTCTGTGGGTCTGTTGGGGGGGCAGAGGCTTGCAATCTAGAAGTGTGAGCTGGGGAGCTTCCAGCGCTCCCAGTTCCTTTAATAGGAACAGTCTTTACAGATTTTGAGGCCATTTCAGTTTAAATTAGTCTTTATATTTTAGTCAGAAGCCAAAAAGAAAAGTTCCTCAAAGTCAAAGGGTTTCCCCAATCATAAATTAATGTATTAAAATCCTCCTTCCCTCAGTACAAAAGTTCTTATCAAGCGAGAGGCTGCCAGCGAAATGAAACTTCCCTGTAACTTTCACTATCCACGCCTTTTCAAGCCTCAATCGCCATTTTGTTGCAAATTGTATATTGCTTAATTGTTACTTCCGAAGGAGGCTATAAAGACTGGAGTTAAGTGTAAATACTTGCAGTCTGACTTCTCCTGGCTTGTTCTGCCTGCAGCAATTCAAAATATAAATCCCTCACTTGTATTCAGCAGAAACTGGTCGCGGCTTCTAGCTCTGCTAATTAGTGGTCGTCCCAGGTCCGGAGCAGATTGACAAGCTTCTAGGGAGTTCTCACCCTTCGCACCCCAGGATTTCTCCTAGGGCACTTGGGGGCTCTACCGCCGCCTGTCAGCTCTCCTCTCTCCCCTTTGCCCGGGGAGAGGTTTCCAAGCTGCCAGACAGCTGTTTTTGGCTGTTCTGGCAGCTTTTACGGTGCTGGGGATCGGACACCCACAGAGGCATGTCAGCAAAGCTTGCGGAGCCAACCGGAAGTCGTCAGAGCCTTTTGAAAGCATTTTTTTACAACCTCTTCACCGAAGAGGTTGTAGAAAAAACGGTTTTAAAAGTAAAAAAAAAAATTGTCCACGCCCACTCAGTCACATTATCCCCCCACACCAAGCCACACCCACAGAACTGGTAGTAACAAATTTTAGATTGCACTACTGATGCACATGCACACACAGAAACATAAATTTATGTAACTAGAAAGGGATTTCAAGGGTTTGTTAAAGCCCAAAGCTGGGAGGATATCAAAATATTAGAATCAAAGGAAAGCCCCAATCCGTTTAATAGCAGGAAGGCAAATAATATTAATATGTATGCCATATTTTAGAAAGTGGAGTGGATATCAAAAACATTCAGCTGGTGCTAACAGCTTCCTTTTATTTTAAATCTTAATCTGACAATCTGGAAGTAAAGAGGATGTCCATCTTCTCCTACAGACTTTTTCTAATAAACATTTTAGAATTACTATTTGTCAGATAATTGTACTGCAAACTTCATAACATTCTAAATTTCAGATAAAAAGATTCAGTTGTCCCTTGGTTCAAAATGGAGAGTCACATAAATTTAGCTTCAAGTATGAATTACTGTATTTTTCAGAGTATAAGACGCACTGGAGTATAAGACGCACCTACCTTTTTTGGTGAGGAAAAGAAGAAAAAGAAATCTGCCTCTGCCTCTGCCTCTGCCTCTGAACAATTTTGCCTCATTGCAGCAAACAGCAAACAGCCTGCTTTACTTTCATTTTCATTTTCAGCATAGCTTGATTAGCACAAGGGAAAAAAAATCTGCTCCAGCAATTTACCTCTTTGCAGCAAGCAGCAGAGCCCTGCGCAAAACAGCTGAGAGCAAATCAGCTGAGAGTCAGGAGGCCGATCCAATCAACTTGTACTAATTAGGCTGTGATGAAGCTGAAAGGAGCTGTTTTTTCTTGCATCTTATACTCCGAAAAATGTGGTAATGGCATATTTAGACTTTCTTGCAGCTAGCTTACCATAGATGCCAGGGAAAGGGTGTGATTTGCCTCCAGATATAAAGCCAACTGATGTCTCTCCCCCGTCCATTGCTGAACATCCCAATTCAGAACTCAGATTGGACACCAATGGTCAGAATAATGCTAATATTTGCCACTGCTGGGAACGTGATAATGGAAGAAAGAAACCCACAAAGACATCTACACTCCCTTCTATAGAATTCCATCCACCAGACAGAAACAAGCACTATGTTCTAATTTACTCCTAATCTTAATTTAAATGAATGGATCTGGATATACAGTACTTTCATATTTTCATAAAGATGTCTTATGATTCCCACTCTTTTGAAAAAAAAGAGCAGATTCACTCAGTGCTATAGAAAAATCAAAATTTTATATTCATGGAGAACATGATCAAAGGCAAAACAAGATCACACAAGGAATTATTCATAGGAAAAAATATATGCCTTACTAATACCCAAGCAAAATAGTCTCTTCAGAGTTGGCTGGATATCTTTCAATATGGCCTGCTATTTTACAGCTGGTTCAAAAGCAATTAACTATTTCCTCTACTGCTCTCAATTTACAATTTCTGAAACTAAACCAAAAGGATTTTTAAAACGGGCAAGAAATCAGAGTAAAATTCAAGATTCTGTAAAAATCATTATACTTTGGAATGGGAATCTAGAATGCAATTTGGCTCTCTAAAATGCATCATACAACAATTAAAATGCAAGAATAATACTGGATTAACTTTTATTTTTGCTATGCAAAGCATGCATTAGTTATCTCATAGTTCTGCATGTTTCTGAATATCACAATTTTTTAAAAAAATTAGGTCAAGTACAGTTTCTGAAGTTGAAAGAGATTTATTTTTTTACTGATTTACTGCCCAAATCTTATAATCAGTAGCAATGAGTTTTTTCTTCAGATTTTCTTTTCCATATAACTAACTACAAATGACCAAGTGAAAATGAATTAAGCCTTGTGATTACTAATTATATATTTGAAATAAGAAACTACACAACACAAACCAAGTTTAACAATCCATTGCCCAACATACAGATATATAGACCAATGTTCTCCACCCCTGCATTATTTTTCTTTTTTTTCTGGATTTTTAAAAAGTGATTCTATAAACCAAGTACACTTTTGGTTTTCTGAAATCAAGTGGCAAAAGATTTGACATTTTAATAACTAAATAAAAATATGGTAGTCTTCCAATTTCACTATTCGGACTTTGTTGTTGAGATTATACAGTATTTGCATATTTGACATTCAACTTAATGCATAAATGTGAATTTGCCTGTTTTCCATTACCCTAAATGATATTTGGATTACTTTTTTTGAATTATTCTGCAGCAATATAGCTATACTGGTTCAATTCCATGTAACCTTTCTCTACTGCTAGAGATTTCCTGCAGGAAATAAATCTAGCCTCAGGTATGTGCAGTGGGTTTTTCCTGCTACTTGACATTTGGGAGGAGAGAGACAGAAGAAGTTAAATTTCAGAAACAAGATGTGGGGTGTCAGAGATTGAATGGGGGTCTCACTCACTTTGGTCTCTGGATCGACACTGTTTCAGCTGACCATTTTGGGAAGTGAATGATTGTAATTTATTTATTTGTATTTATTTGTATTCCACCTTTATTATTTTTACAAATAACTCAAGATGGAAACATATCCAATGGTCCAGGCCCGAGCCAGAGAGGAAATAAGCAAACAGATAGAGGAAACACTTCAGCTCATGAATCCAGGTTTACTTCCCTCAGAGGCCGGAGCCTTGGTACACATCAAGTATAATGCTCAGAGCCGCGCAAAGTCAGCACTGAGAGCACTCACCTCCCAGCACATTTTGTAGTCCAAGTCCCTGCCCATGGTCCAGCCAGCCACACCTGCCACAGCCCAGCATCCAGCCTCTAACTGGCATCTGGTTGCAGGCCGACGGCCAAAAGGCCCGAAGCCTGGGAAGTGGCACCCACACGGAAGCGCAGGGACAGCTTCAGGGTGTAGAGCTGATGTGTGGCCATAGCCAACAGCCCCGTATGCCGCCGGTGTCCTATCTGTGCCAGCTGCATGCCTGCCGCTCAATCCAGCCGGGAATACCCACTTTGATAGCTGGCTGATTGGCACTGTCTTGGCGTGCCTTGCCACCACCACCGGTATCAGCCAAGGCTGACAGTGTCCAGAGAAGCTCCCCGCCACCACCAATGACTTGGCCCATGCCGCCACCGTCGCTGCGGATGTGGGACACTCCACCGCCACTGATATTGTCATGGCCCGCACCACCAGTTCCACAGCCCCTCGCCTTGGCAGAATCACCTGGACCCTACATCACCACCTCCACCACACCCAGGTATGGCAAGCCCTGACTCGGGGCTCAACATTTATTTTTATTTATTTGAATTTCACCTTTATTATTTTTACAAATAAGTCAGGATGCAAACATATCCCACACAATGTCAACTGTCCAACTAGTGAACCCAAAATAAGGAAATACTCTCAGGAGCTTTGAATTCCCAAAAGTAAAACTTTATTGGATATACCATTTTGGTATTGAAGAACGACCACTGGCTATAACAACATAGGAGTTTTCCCTGGCAATTGCTTCATTGACGTGCACACCGGGCAGCTGGTTACATAGCTTTCTATATCTTTCTTCATCTTGGGCCACCAGAATTGCCTCTTAACCAAGTGAATGGTCCTTACAATCTCAAAGTGGCCTGCCGGCTTTATGTCGTAGCTTGTTTATGGGCTCTGGATTCTCTGGCTGGCTAGTAGATACAGTTTGTCTCCCTTCCATGCAGGTCCTTTCTCATCATCAGCTCATTTTTGTGGTCCTCTTGTGGAGACCTGCGTTGCCAGTTGCCAGGAGGGGATAATGGAGTTAACTATTTCCTCCCAGGTACTTTTGTATTGGGGCATCTTAGAGAGTGCATCAGTGAGGAAATTCTTTCTCCCCTGGCAAGTACCGAAGGGTAAAATTGAACCAATTAAAGTTCTGAGCCCATTGTAATAGTAACAGTAACAGAGTTGGAAGGGACCTTGGAAGTTATCTAGTCCAACCCCCTGCTCATGCAGGAGACCTCTACTAGGGATTCAAACAGCTGAACTGCCGACCTTTCTGATCGACAAGCTCAACATCTTAGCCACTGAGCCACCTAGCCATTGTACTTGCTTAGGGGACAGGTTCCTTGGGGTTTTTAGGGCTGCTAAATTCTTATGGTCAGTCCACACTTCGAAAGGATCTTATTGCCCTCCAGTAATTGCCTCCAAGTCATCAGCACCCATTGAACAGTATATGTCTGTTGGTGTCGGTCAATTTCCAGGAAGTGTAGGCACAGGGTTGTAGCGTCCCTTTCACATTTCCGTGGAGCAGAACAGCCCCCACCATCTTATTGCTAGCATCAGCTTGTATTACAAACAGTTCCTCCAGATTCAAGTTTTAAGGCAGTGGTGAAATTCAATTTTTTTTACTACCAATTCTGTGGGCGTGGCTTGGTGGGTGTGGTGTGGTGTGGCTTGGTGGGCATGGCTTGGTGGCCATGGCAGGGGAAGGATACTGCAAAAACTCCATTCCCACTCCACTCCAGGAGAAGGATATTGCAAAATCTCCATTCCCACCCCACTCTGCGACCAGCCAGAGGTGGTATTTGCTGGTTCTCCGAACTACTAAAAATTTCTGCTACCAGTTCTCCAAACTACTAAAAATTTCTGCTACCAGTTCTCCAGAACCTGTCAGAACCTGCTGGATTTCACCCCTGGTTTAAGGGTTGGCTCCCCTACCAAAAGCCATATGAGCTTTTTGAAAGCCACTTGGCATTCTATAGTCCAGTTGTGGCTGGCTTAGCTTGGGTTTCACACACACACACACACACACACACACACACACACACACACTGCCCATTTTTAGTAATTCAGTGATGGACAGAACTATCTGTGCAAATGAGGAGATAAATTGGCAATAGAAGTTGGCAAAGCTCAAGAAACTCTGTAGTTGCCTTTTTGTCCAGGGGTCTTCCCACTCTAGTATGACTTTCACCTTTCCAGGATCCATCTCCACTCCCTCACTGGACATGTGGTACCCCAAGTAGTCCAAACTGGTTTTGTGGAAGTTGCATTTGGATAGTTTAGAGTAGAGCTTGGCTTTCAATAGTTTTCTTAACATTTCCTGCACTAACTTTATGTGAGCTTCCATCACCTCAGAATAAATGAGGCTATCAATCAGGTACACCAGCACTCTCTTATACAGGTACTCATGCAGTACTTAGTTGATTAGTTCCATGAACACCGCAGGTACTCCCTGCACCCAAAAAGCATCACCCAGAATTGGTAACACTCTAAGGGACAATTGAAAGCTGTTTTCCACTTGTCTCCCTCTTTAATTCTCACTTGGTAGTATGCTTCTGTCAAGTCCAGTTTGGTAAACATCATTCTCTTGGACAAGTATCCTTTATAATGGGGAGGGGGTACATGTTTTCCACAAAGACTCCATTAATCCCCAAAAAATCCACACATAATCTCAAAGACCCATCTTTCTTTTCATTGAAGCATAACGGAACTGCCATCCCAGCTTTTGCCAATTGGATAAAACCCTTAGCTAGTTTTTTTTTTATCCACAAAGCTTCTGAGCTCCTCCATCTCCCTTGGAGTCACTGAGTACATCTTTGGTTTGAGTCATTTTGCTCCAGGCAGTATTTCAATGGCACAGTCAGTGGAGCAATGGGGAGGAAGTACGTCTGATTCTCGCTCGTGAAATGCTTCAGCTAGGTCCTGGTACTTCTTTGGGATGGCCAGCCCCATATGGCCACTCTCAGCTAATGCATTCACAGGTTCTATATTTCCTCTCCTCACCAATGGTGTTTCACCACCTTTGTGTGTTGTCCACATGAATTGCAATCCACCTGCTTTACTCCTCAAGCGCCATTGTTGTCCTTCCAGTCAACTCCTGGATTCCACTTCTTCAACTGCACCAATCCCCATTTCATAGTCTCTGCCATTTGGGGGGGCTACTATAAACCAAATAGTTTCCTGGTGGCTCGCTACTTTCAGGGTTACTGGCTTGGTAACCTTGCTCCAGAGTGGGGTACTAACATATCCACTGGGATGGTCAATGGGGCAATGGTTCCACTTACCATCGGATCATCATCCCCCTCACTGTCACTCTCATAAATCGGGTTGGGCTTGCTGGGGATCAGAATTTTATCTCCATCACTGGAGGGGGGAAAGACCTCCATGACCTTCTACTCCTTCTCCCTCCTGGATGCCTTCTTGGCCTTTGGTGCTCGGAACCTTCAGTGCTGTCATGGGTTGCACGCTGGGCAATTGGCAGCCCGATGGTCCTTTTCCCCATATCAGAAGCAGGCTCCAGGAAGGTGCTGCAAACTCTCCTTTGGGTCAAGGAAGTGGCTGTCAGTCCCTTGTGCACTAGCAGGCATCTCTCTTGGCCTTGTTAGGGATGATCCTCATGTGCTGCATGTTGCCAATACTCCAAGAGGTCTAGCTCCACTATGGTCACCAACTGATACCATGCCTCAAGGTTGTCCAGAATTCCCCAGGGCAGGCAGTTTAGGTACAGTTTCTTGTTTAGTCTGTCTCGGAAGTGATAGATCAGCAAGTGTTCTGGCCACCCCTTCAGCTTCACAGTCAGGCTGCAAAACACCCAAATGTATTCAGCTACTGGCGTACTCCCTTGCTTTATGGTGTGGATCCCAGATTCCACTTGGCGGGCTTGTGCAAGGTCTCCAAATCTAGCTCAAAGGTCATCATGGAATGCATCCACATTCCCCAACTCCAGGGGCCTATCATCATGGAGGAATACCACCCACTCTGCTGCCTCTCATTCTAGATTCAAAGTAATTGCATTCACACAGGCAATTTCATCTGAGTACATTGTTCCATATAGCTCCAAATAGTTCCACACCTGGTTCAGGAAATAGGCTAGCTTCTCCAGCTGCCCATCAAACATAGCTTTCAGAGGGAGGGGTTTTCAGTCATCCCAAATTAGCACATAACATGGTGGCAGCCCCACCGCCTGTGAGACTGCTTGAGCCTGAGTTCCTGCCACTGCAAGGATCCCTGAGCTTGTCCCACAACTGTGGGGGGGACAGCAGCCCCCACCCAGGGACCCCAGCTATTTGCCCATTGCTCCCCAGCCTCACCAGCTGGGGTAGAGACAGGATTGCCAACACTTGGCCTGTCCCAAGTCCTGCTCCCAGGACCAATGATTTCATCAACATCATTCCCCACATCTCCATTCTGACAAATGTCTCATACAGCTGCTCCTCTGAAAGGCTACAGCAGACTGTCAGGAATTTCACTCCACTGGTTTTTCCCAGTCTGCAGCGCCCCTGGCCTTCCATTTGCTCCCTCAATTCATGACCACTCGAGGCGGGATCAAGGGAAATTCTGCTTCAGCTGCCTTCCCCAGTCCACTCAGCCCCAATCACATCTTCAGGTCAAGACAAATGGATCCTGCCATGGCTCCTTCCTCATGCACTGGTGGCTGCTCCATCTTGTCCACCATCACCTTGGATCAAGTCACCACTGTCTACATCCCAGAGTCAGCTTGGGCTGCTGCCAGTGCCTCCCATGGAGGGACCAATCCAGGCTTCACCACCACATCAACTTTCCACTCCATTCCAGACATCATTCGGTCACAGCTCTCTCGGATGCATCCAAGTAGGCTGCGTTAAGTTAAGGAGAACTAGTTTAATGTCAACTAGTCCAACTGTCCAACTAGTGAACCCAAAAGAAGGAAACACTTTCAAGAGCTTTGAATTCCCAAAAGTAAAACTTTATTGGATACACTATTTCAGTACTGAAGAATCAAAATCACTTCTGGTTTTCCTGCACAAATGCTTGCTTACTTAAACAATAGCTTCCCTTTCTCTCCACCTCTGGATGATCACATTGTCCAATTATGAGATGTCCTTTTATTATGGGAACAGTCCATCTGTTTCTCAAACACCTGCCACATCAAGCTTTGCCAAGCTTTCACAATCCTCACACACATTCTCAACATTCTCTTTCCCCTTCCCTCCCACCAGGTCATTGGCAAGTTGAAAACCATTAAGTTTGAAAGAAGCAAAATGGTTCAATCTTGACATACATCTTCCTCCTCCTCCAATTTTCCCCATAACAACCCTGTGAGGTGAGTTGGGTGGGGAAAAAGTGACTTGCCCAAAGTCACCCAATTGGCCTTCATACCTAAGGAATTGTTAGTACAACATTCACTCACATCAAGAAAATATTTTTGAGAGCCCTCCCATCAGGAGAAAATATTTTCTAAAAACAAACATCTGGGGAATATATCTAGACTAGAGAATGGAGAGGAGTCAGTTGCCATGACTCAATTTCCAGGCAATTCTGACTGGATCACTGAGAATCTTCACAGACATAAATCTGATAAAAGATGTTGGTCACAACCACACCTATGGCATCATTACATTGCTATTAACACCGCTCTGGCTGCACTCCTTCATCAACCTGTAAGTTATTTTTTTCTGATAATGACCTCCTTACCAAAAACGCTTCTCTGACATTTGATGCTTCTCTCAAAGCAATGACTGCTGGGATGATATCTAAAGCACTGAATTCCAGCACAGCTGTATTGATAGAAGCAGCATCTTGTGATGGGCCAGCCGTAAGGAAAACAGCAACTTTTCTGATAAGAGCCCCTTGGCGATGATGTTTAAAAGCATTCCTGGCAACAAAGCGCATGGCCCTTCCAATATTCCGTTGGCCTGAAGTCCTCTCCAAAGGAATTCCCTGTACTGCCTCCATAAGGAGATCTTTTCTCTGAAAGTCGGAGAACCGGATAACATACTTTATATTGGTATTATACGAAAGCACTGATATCCGAGCACCAGTTGGGCAATTGCTTTTGCTAATGTTCAAATCCTTCAGCAAAGACATCATAATGCCTTTCATCCTTTCAAAGGAAACTGGAGTAACATCTTCAGACATGTCAAGAGCGAACACCACTTCAGTTGGGTAAACTGGACATTTGCTCTTGCCTTGTAAGAAAAGTAAAAATGTATCAGAATGTTTCTTGGGCTAAGAGAGCACAACTTTTTTTAAATTAATCATTATCTAATTCAAATAACTTACCTACACAGCAAGCTGGATGGGATAAAAGAAAGTTGTTTTAATTCAAATTGTTATACTTATTTGACCAACTATACACCATCAATAAATACAACAGGGAACTTGCTCTGAGCATGCCCTTTGTTTCAATATCCAATATCCAATGAAAAATTGGCTTCAGGTTTGGATAAAACACTGAAAAAAAATTGATATCACAATAGTAATATACTATATTTTTCAGAGCATAAGATACACTTTTTTCCCTTCTATAAGAGGCTGAAAATTTGGGTGCATCTTATACTCCAAATGTAGCTTTTTTGAAGGTTTTTTTCAGCCCTAAGGAGGTGCTAGATTTACCTCTGACTCTCAGCTATGCTTTAGAAGCTTTTTTTCAGTGAAACTCTCAGCTGTGAAGTTTTTTCAGCCCTAATGAGGCCCTAGCGAGTGAAGCTATCTCTGTAGTTTGCCTGCTTTTTTCATTGCTTCTCTCTCCAAAGATCAATTGTGCTTTAGAAGCTGTTTTTTATCCCCAAGCAGGGGATAAAAACCAGCAAACTAATGTGCTAAAGCTGACCAGACTAAGGATGCTAACCAGATGAATATCTGGTAGGCAGCTTTTTTCCCCCTATTTTCCTCCCCAAAAACTAAGCTGCATTTTATACTCCAGTGCGTCTTATACTCCAAAAAATATGGTACCTTTTTAAAGCCAAAGGATATGTTAAAATTTAACTGAGCCATGAAATGGCTTTGAAAAAATTGCTACTGTTCTGTTTAAATGTAAAATATTAATGTAATTTAATATAAAAATTGATTTTATTTTTATTTATTTATTTTATTTATTGAATTTTTATACCACCCTTCTCCCAAAGGACTCAGGGCGGTGCACAACCATGATAAAACCAACAGTAAATAAAAGTTAAAATTAATTAAAACAAATTAAATAATCTGGTCAAGAACATAATTAAAAACTAAAATTTCCGACTTCCGGTGCAGCTGTCAGGGCGGAAGATCAGCGCGGCGCAAGCTCCGTTGTGCCGAATGATTTTCTGGAGTCTCCACGGCTTTTTTTTTTTTTGCCATTCTCAATGGCAAAAACCCGGAGAGGTTGGGGAAGCAGAGGGGCTTTCTTCGGAGGTGAGGAGGGGGAGTGCGACCCCCCCACTGCAATGAAGTGTGAGCTCCGAGGACTCAGAGGACAGGAAGAGGGCCGCGAAATAGTGACCCCGAAGCCAATGACGCTGCAGTTTTGACCGGTACGGGGAGACAGGACAGAACGAGGCAGGACAAGAAGAAGAAGCAAATTGAACTTAAAATTGCAGGGACTGTGCAGCGACCTGAGAGAATAACGGCAGCCTAGATTATAAGTGAAGGAAGCTTTTACTTACTAACTTTCTGGCCATCTCGCTGCTGAAGAACTGGAGGGAAATTGAAGTATAATTTAATTGGATTACGTGATGGAGTTTATTGGATTTAGTGAAATCTTTTAGCTGTGATAACTGAATCTCAGCGGACAAAAGAACAATATATTATGAACTATTAACTGTATGAACTGGGTGACGATTAAGGGGTAAATCTTTTCCTGATCCCCCTTCCTCCCCAGGAGTTCAGTGTGACAGTGAGCCCTTTCCTGTTTACTTAACTACTTTGACAAACTGAATTAAGATTGGAGACTAATGTCCTTCTGAAGATCTAACTGATAACCTATATCGTTAATATTTATTAATTGTATATAATGATTGTTGACTAATTGATTGATTATATAATTATCTACTTAGATTTACTATTTAGCATAATTTGGTATAATAATTTATATATATATATATATATATATATATATATATATATATATATATATATATATATATATATATATATATAATTGTAGATAGACAAGATGAACTTGAATTGATTTATGGCCATAATTATATAGAATTGAGATTGAATAATAGTAAGAGTTAAGCAAGGAGAAAAGCGGAATTGATTGTGCAAACCTAAGTAGACTACATAATATCAGTGCATGATAATTTGGAAAAGTTTCCTCTGCCTAGCCAATATGTCTACCACAGTAGCCTCTACAGTGATGTCTTCGCTGATAACAACACCTCCAGGGCTAAGAAAGTCATCTGAAATAGCAGAGAAACCAGTTATGATGCAAGGAATTCAGGCGATGTTCCAAAATATTCAAGAAATAATGGAGAAAAACCAAGAATCGACGTCTAAAAATTTTGATGACTTGAAAACCAAGATGAATGAACTAAGAGGAGAGATGAAACAAATTAAAGAGACACTGGGAGAGATGAGAACAACCCTCTCTAAACACGAGGAGTGATTGATAGAGGTTGAAAAAACCACTGAAAGAGTTGAAACCCAGATAGATAAATGTGAAAGGAGATGTGCTCAAGTGGTTGGGAAACTCGAGGATGAAGTAGTATTTTTAGAGATGGAGAAGTCTGCTTTTTTCTTACGTCTTCAAAATGTGGTGGAGGACAGAGAGGAACAGCTGGAGGAAATCGTGGGAGAAGTGATCGCAGAAGTAGTGGGAAAAGGAAAAGAAGAAGTCTATGGCGATATAGATGAAGCCTATTGCGTTTATACCAACTATGCGAGACATCATAACTTGCCCAGGGAAATTCACGTAAGACTTACTAAAAAGGCGCTTAGAGATTAAACTCTCCACAAGGCTAGGGATCAGAACGTTACATATAAAGGGCGTCAGATTACAATTTTAAAACAGATCCCTAGAAGGGTGCGATAGCAGAGACAGAGCTATCAATTCATAACCTCGCAATTGAGGAAACACAGTGCACCATACCGATGGTTGCTACCTGAAGGGCTTTTGGTGACACGGCAAGATCGGAAAATTAAAATCAAAAATATACAGGATGCACAGGACTTTTGCGAAAACTTCTTTGGAGCTACTGAAAGTGAAAGAGACAAAGAAATAGTAAAAGAGAATCAGAGAGACCAGAAGGAGGAGTGGAGAAATGAGAGAGGAACACAAGCATATTATGGAAAGGGGAAACGAGATGGGAGGAAGGGTGAGGAAGGAAGATTAGAAGAATACGGGATAGAGACTTGTTTAGCAGCTAAAACTAAAGGGATTAACAGATAGAAATGGCTCAAGGAGTGAGACTATTGACGGTAAATGTCAACGGCCTCAATGCTCCGACAAAGAGAAGACGTATACTAACCAAAATTGTTAAAGCCAAAGTGGATATAATATGTATTCAAGAAGCGCGTATTAAATTATCACAAGCTAATTTATTGAAATGCCCTAAAGCAGGGAAACTGTTTGTAGCAGCTCCACAGGAGAGAAAGAGAGGAGTAGCAATGTATGTAAAGGAACATCTCTCGCTGAAACAACTATTCTCAGACGAGGAGGAAAGAATACTAATATTAGAGGTGGAATTACTACAGAGCAAAGTATTATTGATAGGAATTTACACCCCGAATACTAAACACAAATCATTCTTCCGAAGAATACGAAGAGAAATCCAAGACTTGGAATACGAGCAGGTATGTCTTCTGGGCGACTTTAATGCAGTTATTAATAGGACACAGGATTACAAAACAGGGGAAAACTCAAAAAAAAGAAACAGAGGACAAGATAAGAAGATCTTACCAGTCATTTGTAATGAAATGAGAGATGAATTAGGATTGAAAGATATCTGGCGCGAGCACAATCCGATAAGTGAACAATTCACTTATTATTCTCCCCGGCACAAATCGTGGTCCAGGTTGGACATGATTTGGATGTCACAAGAACTTAATTCTCAAGTGGCAGAGATCAGAATTATGCCAAATGACTGGGCGGATCATAACCCAGTATTAGCCGTATTAAAGAAAGAGGGGAAAAATAGAAAGAGATGGATGATGAGATCAGAGATTTTAAAAGAAACCGAATTTATACAAAAGCTCAAGATAGAAATATCCCTTTTCTTTCAAGAAAACAAAACACCAGGAATGCCACTTCAAATAATTTGGGATACTGCCAAAGCTTTTATAAGAGGTCTTATTATTAAACACACGGCCATTAAACACAAAAAAGAAGAACAAGAAAGGGGCGAGTTAACAAGTAAATTAATAAAAGCCGAGGAACCACTACAAGATAATCCACTATCCATAGGAGCAAAAGAACAGATAGCACTCCTAAAACACCAGTTTAATCTCTTGGAGCTGGATAAATTGAAAGATAAGATAAAGGCAGCAAAGCAAAAACACTTTGAATCAGCTAATAAATTAGGAAGATGGCTCACATTTAGATTAAAAAAGGAAAAACAGAATAGACAAATTGACCAATTAGAAGACAAGGAAGGAAATTTAATAAAAGACAAAAAAGGGAAAGAAAAAATTGCAGTGGATTTTTACAAATAATTATATAAAAGAGAGGAGATCTTAACAGGTGCGATAAAAAATTATATAGAGAACTCGGACTTACCCAAGATACCCAACTTAACGAAAGAAATATTAGAAGAGGAAATTACCTTAGCTGAGATTGAAAAAGCAGTGAAGAAACAGGGAAATTTGAAAACGCCTGGCACAGATAGACTTCCGGCTGAGTTATATAAAACAACGTTTGAGGTAATGGGAGAGCATATGAAAGATTTATTTAATGAAGTCCTGGGAAAAGCAGAAATTCCCCACTCATGGAGGGAGGCCAATATCAGTTTAATTCCTAAAGAGGACCCCCCTCGACAGATATAAAAAAATTATAGACCAATATCCCTTCTGAATTCAGATTACAAAATTTTCACCACAATTCTAGCAAGCAGATTAAAAGGCTTCCTGAATGAATTTATACATAATGACCAAAATGGATTTCTACCATCACGACAATTACGAGATAATTTAAGAGTCATGCTAAATGTATTGGAATATTACGAAGATCACCCAGGCAAACAGGTCACACTAGTTTTTATAGACGCCCAGAAGGCATTTGACAGAGTCAACTGTGAGTTTATATTATTACAGTTAGAACACATGGGCTTTGGACAGAGATGTATAAACGCAATTAAAGCTATCTATTCCAAACAAAAGCCAGACTACTGATAAATGGGGACCTGACAGAAGAATTCCCTATTGGTAAATTTTGGGTATTCAATCCATTTAGAAAAATGGCAAGAGATTTGGGCTGTCCTTTATCCCCTTTACTTTTTATCTTATCACTAGATAAGATATTATTATATTATTGCGTAAAATAAGGAATGAAGAAAGAATAAAAGGCCTTAGAATTGGACAACAGGTATATAAAACCCAGGCCTTCACAGACAATATGGTTTTTATCTTGGAAGAGCCCATAGAATCTTGTTTATATTTATTAGAGACAATTGAGGAATTTGGGGCGGTAGCAGGTTTATTAATCAACAAAAAGAAAACAAATATATTAACTAAGAATATCTTAGAGGAAGCTAAGAAGGGCTTACAGGAAATGACTGGATTAAAAGTAGTTAACAAAATTAAATATTTGGGAATTTGGCTAACTGGCAAATGTTCGAGCATGCAAGAAGACAATTATAATAAATTATTAATTCAAACAAGAAAAAATTTAGATAAATGGGGTAAAATACAACTCTCACTTCTAGAACGAGTAATAACAGTAAAATCCTACTTTCTACTGAAGTTCAACTTTTTGTTTCAAACCACCCCAGTGAATTTATCCAAAAAGTTTTTCATGGAGTTAAACCAAATAATAACTAAATTTATCTGGCAGGGAAAAAGCCACGGATTTAAAAAAAGATGATGCAAGAGATAAAAGAAAGAGGAGGCCTGGGCCTACCTACCATGTTGGGAGAACTACTACTCAACCGCTCTGTTAGCCTGGGCAAAAGAATGGATTACTTTAGGTAATAGTCGTCTTCTTAAAATAGAAGGTTATGACCTACAACAGGGTTGGCATATGGCACTTTGGAGAGATAATACTCCACAAAGCAAATGGTTCACCCGACATTACATAAGAAATATTTTAATTCTAAACTGGGAAAAAGTTAGTAAAAAATATTATATTAAAACACCGTGCTGGATATCACCTCTAGAAGCATTGACATACCCCAAACTTTATAACCCTGCGAAAAAAATTAATATATAAGGATTTGCTGAATGTACAAGGAAAATTAAAATCTAAACAGGAATTGAACTCCCAAGGACTGCAAGTGGATTGGTGGACCTATCTACAGATTTAATCTAAATATAAAAAAGACAGAGATAGGAAAGGTATAAACGTTGACTTACAAGAATTAGACAAAATCCTGATGGGCCAAGAAAAAGGCATGATTTCGAAAACTTATAAATTGTTGATGAGAATAGAGATAGGTGACGAGATAATTAAGGATACAATGATTGCCTGGGGGAAAAATTTTGGATATTCAATCCATTTAGAAAAATGGCAAGAGATTTGGTGGGGGAATATGAAATTAGTAGTTTCTACGGCATACAAAGAAAACATCTACAAGATGATATACAGGCGGCATCTCCCCCCCGATAGACTAGCTAAAATGTTCACTGGACAGTCTGCTGAATGCTGGAAGTGTGGGTTTGAGCGTGGCACCTACTACCATCAGTGGTGGACGTGCCCGAAAGCAGTAAAATTCTGGGGAAAAATAAAAAATGGCTTAATGAGATTTTAAATCAAAGGATTGAATGGCGACCAGAGACATGCCTGCTCGGCTCCAAACCAGAAAATATTTAAAAAGACTCATGGTATCTTGCATTACATATTATCACAGCGGCGAGATTGACGTACGCTCAATTTTGGAAAAATCAAAATATCCCATCAGAGGAGGCAATTATAAAGAAGATTTTAGAATGTGCGGAAGCAGATAAATTGACTAAAAAACTAAAAGATAGAGACCAAACACAAACATGTTTATCCTGGGAAAAATTATATGTTTGGCTAGAGAAGAGGAAATTATAAAACAAACTAGATGAGGAATTGTATCTATTGAGAAATTTATACTATACAAGTAAAGTGAGGTCGGATAGACATAATTGATTTATAAAGGTATACAAGTTGTTCTGTCTTCTCCGGAATATAATATAGATACACTGTACCGAATACTAGGTTATTAAGGTACTACTTATAGGTATGCTTGTTTTTTGTTGTGTTGTCCTGTATGTGATTTATATGGTGTGTTGTCTTCTGTTTTTAATGAAAAATGTAAATAAAGATTATTTAAAAAAAAAAACTAAACTAAAATTTCTCAATTAAAATTCAAATTTTTTAGACCAGCCCAGCTTGCTGGAATAAAAGCATCTTGAGGGCCTGGCGAAAGGTGTGAAGGTCAGGGATCCTCTGTATCTCCGGGGGCAATTCGTTCCAAAGGGCAGGTGCCCCCACAGAGAAGGCTCTCCCCCTGGGGGTCGCCAGTCGACACTGTTTGACCGACAGCACCCTGAGGAGTCCCTCTCTGTGGGAGCATACTGGTCGATGGGAGGCTATCGGTGGCAGAAGGCAATCTCGTAGGTACCCAGGTCCTAAGCCATGGAGCGCTCTAAAGGTGGTAACCAACACCTTGAATCGCACCCGAAAGGCCACCGGGAGCCAGTGCAGCTCGCACAGGCAAGGTGTTACATGGGAGCGCCGCGTCGCTCCCATAATCACCCGCGTAGCCACATTCTGGACCAGTTGAAGCCTTCGGGTGCTCTTCAAGGGGAACCCCATGTAGAGAGCATTACAGTAGTCCAGGTGGGAAGTGACTAGGGCATGAGTGACCGTGCGATCCAGAAAGGGGCGCAACTGGCGTATTAGGCGAACCTGATAAAAAGCCCCCATGGCCACAGCCATCACATGATCGTCGAGCGACAGCTGCGCATCCAGGAGGACACCCAAGTTGCGAGCCCCCTCTGAAGGGGGCAAAATCTCACCCCCAATAGCCAGCGATGGAACCAGCTGGCTATATCGGGACGCCTGAAACCACAGCCACTCAGTCTTGGCGGGGTTGAGTCTGAGCCTGTTTCTCCCCATCGAGATCCATACTCCAGATCCCATTTAATTTGGGAATCAATTTTAATTTAAAAAGCTAACATTGTTTGCTTTAAAACAGGAGAATTGTATTTCTAAAAGTTTACATTTTCCTTCTTTTTTATCTTCATTGTGGCAATTCCCATTCATCATCTACTATAACCAACGTGTCTTTTTATAATATCATCAATGACTTATTCCATGGCTTGGTTGCTATAGTTGTCTCCCTTCAAAGTAAACTCAAGGAATATGTTTTCTGTTGGGGATTAAATAATTTAATACAACTAACCAAATAAAAATTAGTAGGTTTCTTAAACCTGATAATAGTTTTAATACTATAGTAATAGTAGATACTGGTAGCCTGAAGTTATTACTTACGGCAGTTTCCTCTTGTAAGGTTCACAAGTTGACAAGTCTGCAGACAACAGGCAAAATAGCATGATTAGTAGCATATCTCTGTGTATATATGCTCAGAAATCTACAGAATTACTGTATATAGAAAGTATCCTATAGTTCTTGAGATTTTCTTCTTAGTTTTGAAGTCAGTTAAATTTAAATAATGTTCCAAAGTTTTCATTT
The DNA here is from genome assembly GCF_059756535.1 of Pantherophis guttatus. NCBI lineage: Eukaryota > Metazoa > Chordata > Lepidosauria > Squamata > Colubridae > Pantherophis > Pantherophis guttatus. Next base: position 102,027,456 of record NC_142066.1, read on the forward strand.
AGGCTGTTTCTCTTCTCCACATATGGTCTGCTTAACTCATACTTGGCCAAATCAGGAGAAATTTTGAAAATCAACAGCTGTTGAAGACTGTTTTTATGCTTAAATATATATTTTTATAGTTAAATTAATCTTGTATACAGAAAGGTTAGTAGTTCACAATGTCAAATATAATAATACATACTGTCATAGCAGTTGTGCCTTTTGGACCTTTTAAACCCTGGAGAGAGAAAAAATAGATTTATAAAATCACATTAGAAAGAAGATAATGAGACATAGATAGATAGATAGATAGATAGATAGATAGATAGATAGATAGATAGATAGATAGGTAGGTAGGTAGGTAGGTAGGTAGGTAGGTAGGTAGGTAGGTAGATGAAAAGAAGCAACATTAGATATTCTAAAACCAGTACTTTTTCTATCCCAACAATTTGGTATGCTTCATCTTCATTCCATTTTTTAAAGTTATTTTTAATATAAAAAATATCAAATCAATGCATGAACAGTTTGGCACCTGGGTATCATACATTCTAATACAAATAAAACTAATCAAGTTAATCATAATCCTTACATTTAATCTGTTTATGTATTTTTAATAATAATACACACTTGTATTAAATTATAGTCTATTATTGTTCAATTATTCCACGTTTTCTCTTGTTATTACTTTCATTTTATGATATAAAAGTGTATACTAATATTCCCACTTCTCTTATTTTTATCACTTATTCTAGCTTTTAATCATATCACCCTTCATTAAGAGACTTTTTCTTTCTTTCTTCAATACTTTAATTGCTATGCTTTAAAAGAAAGATAAGAAAAAAGAAAAGTGAATCAAAACAACAATATAAAAAAGAAGAAAATCATCTATCCATCATCCCTTACCCGTTTTAATACTTTAATTGCTATGTTTGTTTTTTTTACTTGCCTCCCAAATTCCTCTCTTAAATCTTTGCCTCTATCTATATCTGCATGGATGTTTAATCTAGGTATTCCTCCCACCTCTATCCCAGTGGTGCAATCCAATTTTTTTTACTACTGGTTCTGTGGGCGTGGCTTGGTGGGCGTGATGTGGCTTGGTGGACATGGTGTGGCTTGGTGGACATGGCAGGGGAAGGATACTGCAAAATCCCCATTCCCTCCCCACTCCTGGGGAAAGGATATTGCAAAATTTCCATTCCCACCCTACTCTGGGGCCAGCCAGAGTGGTATTTGCCAGTTCTCTGAACTACTCAAAATTTCCGCTACTGGTTCTCCAAACTGCTCAAAATTTCTGCTACCAGTTCTCCAGAACCTGTCAGAACCTGTTAGATTTTACCCCTGCTCTATCCTCTTCCACTGCCTAATTTCTAACATTTCTACCCAGGCCCCTATCTTCCTTTCAAACATATCTTCCCAGTCTCTTAATAATATTTTTCCCCTGGTTTAATTCATCAATCATTATTATTTTCATTGTTGCCTCCTCTTTGTCTTCCTCCTTCTTCATTCCTTCTGTTGACTCCTCCTTTTCCTGGGCATCTTGGTCTTTACTCATCATCCCTCGTATGGTATCTTCCATTTTTTCCATAATCTCCTTGAATCTTTTCTCCATGATGTCTTTTGTATTTTGAAAAAGTAAGTCCATCTTCACAATTCCACTCATCTCTTCCTTATTAAGTATCTTGTTTTGTTTTTAAAAATTCAATTTTTATCCAGCACTCCAAAATGATTTATTCATTCTTTAAGTTACCTTCAAGGAATGCACTAGTCCCAATTCTTTATATCCCATAGGTTAACAATCAGTTCCATTTAAATAGTCCCAGTGGTTATCAAAAGCCCCTTTATGTCCCCTTTACAGATTCAATCTTCAAGTATGTGAGGATGTGATGGCGATCTGGCTGCAACATCTGTCACCTCATTGATCGCCAGGGTTGATTTGGCTGATCTGGCTAGCTAGACGGGTGTCCCTTTCCTCCCTCACCGCTCCATGTGTATCCCTCCCAAAGCTGCGCACTTGGTGGAAGAAGATGACCATCCCAGATAGAAGGAGTGTACCGATCTTCGATCAAAGGTATATGATAGCTGCGCTCCCTTGCTAGAACCTCCAAACAAGCTCTCGTATAACATTCAAATGTCTCTTTAATTGAATAGCTTTCTCATTTTCATATTTATGTCTCAGTAGTCATAGGGTATCTAGAAGTAATCCAATGGGTATTTTCATTGTTCTTCATATAGGTATTCCCAAATTTGTAATGTTGTTACAGTGGGCTCGGGCACTTAGATCATTAGAAATGAGTACTCCAAGGTCCTTGACAGAGTGAGAGTCATCTACAAGGTCATGTCCATCTAATTGGTATTTTATGTTTTGATTTTTTTTTTTTTTTTGCAATTGTGCAAGACAGAGCATTTGTTGGTTGATATTTGGAGTTGCCACTTGTTAGACCAATCTGATACATAGTCAAGGTCTTTTTGAAGGGTAGTTGCATTGTCGGTGGTGTTGAATAGTTTAACATCATCAGCGAAGAGAACACAGTTGCTTTTAATATGAGCACAAAGGTCATTTATGTAAAGTATGAAGAGTGTTGGACCTAAGACACTGCCTTGGGAAACACCACTATTAACATGTACAGGATTTGATAGAGCACTTCCTATTTTGACCACTTGTTGTCTGTTTGACAGGAAGGCAGCTATCCATTTATGTAGGAGTCCAGAAATGCCATAGGATTTTAGTTTTAGAAGTAATTTGTGGTGTACCACTGAATCAACAGCTTTACAGAAGTCTATGTAAACTGCATCTATTGCTTTGCCCTGATCGAGATGTGTAGTCCATATATTTTTGCAATGTAGTAGTTGTAGATTACAGGATAATTTTTTTCTGAAACCGAATTGTTTGTTAGAAAGTAGGTTGTTTGTGTCTAGATGTAGGGTAATAGATTGGTTAATGATTGATTCCATCAATCATTCTTTGCAGATGATGCAACATAAAGAGATTGGTCTGTAATTTTCAACTAGGCTAGGGTCTCCCTTTTTGAAGATAGGGATGACCCTGGCTTGTGACCCTTGGTAGGGCAAGGTGCTGGTACTGAAAGATTTTTCAAAAATTATGCTTAGAGGTTCTGCAATTGCAGTGGAAAGCTTTTTTAAGAAGTATGCACATAGTCTATGAGGTCCAATAGATAGAGATGGTTTTAGATTGCGTAGTGCCTTTTCAACATTGTCTTCTGTAAAATCAATATGTATAAGATCACCATAATCATTGTAATTGTCTGTAGTACGACTGGGATATATTGGGTATGTGTTGCTGCTGTTTACAAAGACTGAGCCAAAGAACATGTTAAAGAGATTGGCTTTAATGGTTTCGTCAATATAATCTTCATTGTTTGGTCCTTTTAGGGGTGGGATGGATCTCGAGTCTTTAAGTTTGTTGTTTACAAAATTATAGAAAGCATGGGTGGATTTTGTGCATAGAAGGTTTTCTTCTTGCTTGATGTGATAATTGGTGCATTCAATCTTTATTTGTTGACATAAGTTTTTATAGCGGTTTTTGAAGTTAGTTACATAGTTTGTTTTGTTTTTTCACCAAAGAGATTTTTTTCTGGATTGTAATTTCCTTATTGTTATTGATAGTTTATTTTTTCTGGTTTTGTGGGGTATTAGTGGTACGTAAAGTTTAATGATTCTTTTGAGTTTGTGCAAGAAAATGTTGTAATGGTCATCAGCAGTATTACAGCCAGAGAATAGATTTTGCCAATCAAGATATTAGAGTTCATTGTCTATGAGATCATAATTGGCTTGTTAAAAGTTATAACTGGGAATCCCATCATTATGATTTTTGAGAGGGGGTAAGTTGATACAAAAGTCAATCATGCATAACTAATTATGAGAAATCAGCAACATCTGGAAGACAAATTCCCAATCTTAATTTGGATCCTCCCAAAAAATATTTCAAATAAATTGAAGAATAATTTTAAATGCATGTGAAATCAGCTAATCTTGAAGGAAAGCTTCCACTTTAGTTGTCTCCACATTATGGCAGATGAAACACTTACTTAATTTGTATATACATGTTTGATCAGCATTTGCTTATACTTTTGTGATATGTCCCACACTGGGCTGTCTTTGAAGAATATTCAGAAACTGCAATTGGTCTAAAATGCTGTGTCATATATTGGTGAATCAGAGTCACTATAGTCATACAGCACCTGTTTTACAATAACTGTACTGACTACCAATACATCCAGGTACAATTCCAATTGCTGACTTTAGCTTAGAGTGCCCAATATAGTTTAACATATAGACATCTGCAAGACAACCTTCTTCACATACAAACTGGCTGATCTAGCATGTACATCTCATCTTCTTTTCAACCTGTGAGACGCAGGGGGCAAGGACCTTCAGACAATATTTTTTCAACTACAGCTCCATATTATGGAATAGTTTTCCTCTTGAAGTCTTCAATGTTGACTTCCCAGAAATTACTTAAGACTAAGTTGTTTCATATGGTATTTGGAAAGAAGCTATCATCATTGCAATACTTTGTATTTCATCTCCATATTTGTTTTTAATTATTACTTTAAGTTGGTTTTATGTTTGACAATGTTTCATATTGTATGATATAAACTTGTAGGAGTGTTTTGGAGTCTAGTGATACAGAAAATCAGTCAATAAATTTAATTAATTTTGGTAATGTAGTTTGATCAATACTGAGTTTCAGATATCAATATTAGGTTAAATTTATATTCATATTACCATTCTTCCAGATGATCCTTGACTGCCTGGATTACCCCTTGTCCCCGGTGTTCCATTTCTGGCCTTAAATAAATACAAAGAGCATATTTACTCTCCAATGACAAGGCAACTTAGCTTAATTTTCATTACAAAAATTGCTTGAATGTTGTTTATTAGGTATACATTAAAGCAATTGGACTCTTGTTTAAAATAGCTGAATCTAGGTATTATAATTACATACATCAGTCTCTTTGTCTAACCTAAGATGATAATCAAACAATAATTGTTAAATACAGCCATACTAATACATGCCTTACAAATAATTTTCACAATGAATTCTACTTAGGAATACTTTTGAAAAGTATGTAGAAATTGCAATTGTTCCAAAATACTGATAGGGATTCACATGCAAGATCATGTTATCATATAGTACTATTGTCATATCCAACCATGACATAGTTATTAAGTTGATTATTACTAGTTTTTGCAATCATCACTCCTGAAGAGTTTAGGTCCAGGTTATTTTAGAGACCACTTTTTCATATATGGACCTGCCATTACTCTAAACTCTAAACTCAGACTATTGGAGAACCTTAGGTGATCTGAAAAGAACGCTTTTATTCCCCAGTATAATGGTATGTGGGAATGACCTTGGCAGAAAAAGGGAAGAGCCACAGACCGTAGGTAATAATAAGAAGCAACTGAACCCATAGAAAGAATAGGGACATGGCATATATCTCAGAAGGGACCGTCTCCAGTATTTTGAATATAAAGGCAAAGGGGGAGAGGTGTACTTTCAGATTTGCAAGATTGTGATCATGAAACATTGCAATAAAGTTAGAGCTAGTACTTCTATGTGTGCTTCTTGTCTGCATTATCTTGCAAGGCAGACACACATAGCATTGCAGCTCCATTTCCACATCCAATGTCTTATTTTGAAACTAAAGGGGGCATCATCTGCATAACTTTTTTAAAAATGGAAAATAAGGAACAGTCATTTGTAACCAAAAAGTAAGAATAATTTCTGAGGCAGCAAGTGACTCAGAAATAAATGAGACCAATAATCACACTGAAACAGATATTTCCTAATATGCTGCTCTTAAATCTGCTGTACATACAAGAAAAAAGAAAATATACAACAATGTTGAAGGCCATTAGAACCTCCTGTCTCTGCAAACCAGAAGCAGCAATAAACATGGATTACCCTATGTTCTTTAATTCCTTTGGCACCTTTATTGCCAGGATTGCCTGGATCACCAACTTCTCCCTACAAAAGAAGCAGAAGCAGAAATTGTAATCAGGGACATGCAATCTTAGAGTCCCATGACCCCACCTCCCTTCTAAAGAAATAATAATTTTGCTACAGTAAATTGGTATTTTTTAATAAGAGGTGAGAACAGAGATAATAGAGAATAAATAAAGTTACCTAGTGCTGTAGCCCCAACCCAAAGTTTAAAACTTCACTGTCGCAACATTCGCTCTTGCATACCTGTCGTCCAGGGTTTCCAGGAGATCCAGTCAATCCCTGATATTAGTAAAACAAAAATACCATGTTGGTTTTCAAATTGCTTATTCATGGTTTTAAAAAAAAAACCAATGGATATTCTTCTTTTTAATTACTCTTTGGTTAAATAAATGTGTGGCACCAGCATTGCTTTACTCAACAGCCATCTTGGAAAGCCAAATCCATAACTGAAATAGCTTACACCTTTTAATTGATTCAATAATTGTCTATCACAATCCTTGATGTCCGAAATAGGTTTTCCTACAATACATCTGGTTTAAGACTTATTGCAAGCCATATATCCAGGACAAAGGAAGTCACCTTTGACACAAAGGAAGTCACAGTCACCTACTTAGAATTGCTTCTATGCTGACATATTAAAGAATTATTCAGGTTAACAATGTTAACCACATAAACTAAAATAGCAGTACTTCCTGCACAAAACAAATGGAACACAATCATGGTTTAACCACCATTTTTCTTCAAATACATAAAATTTCATGAAAAATATTGCCCAAATAGGTCGCCAGCAATTAAGATGCAGAATATAAATATTTCTGTGCAATTCTTTACATGTTAGTTTACCAACAGCATTATAGGACATTACTCTGGCAATTAAGATAAAATAGCGCAGATCCAATCAGTTCTGCTACAAGGCCCATTTAAAAACAAACTATAAAACAGTTGGCTAGTCTTCATCTGCAGTAATAGTTCATGTAAAGACAATAGAGTCTATCCATCTTGTAAAAGCATTTTTCCAATCTTTCAAGAAGAAGGAATTTCTAATGAAGGAATCTTTTTATATCTCCTGATGTATAAATTAGATGGTCACTGGAATGCTGCATATGATGTAGGAAAGATTGGCTTAGTTTCTTCCAAACACAAACTATCTTTTCTTTCAGTTATAATGTCATTAGAACTTAGAATTGTTTATACTTCCTCCCCACTTCATTTTATGGTATCCTAAAATTGTTTGCTTTTGATAGAGAAAACCCTGATGGTCAAAATTAAAGCTTATTCTAGTAAATGTTAGATAAAATTAGCATTTTAATGTTAATTTGGAATGGAACTGATTTCCATGACTACTTCAGCCAAAATGTTTAGAATTTTTAATTTAGTTCTCCATTGATGAACTGAATTTTATTGCTTTCTGTTGCTTGCCATGAAATGGTTTGGATGCATAGACCTGTGTTTTCGATAGTGGATTGTGGATTTTGCAAGCATGGAATGAGACTTTTGTTTGCAGCAAATAAAAACAACCATTCCCTACTTAGATAAAAAGCTAATGTAATATATTACTTATTTATTTTTGAAGAATTAGATCCTCATAACACACTCAAAATATAATTACTAGGAATGTTAAGCCCCATGGAATCAGAAAGGCTTTTGTAGGTTGACTCCAATTTATTTTTATTGAGGGTTCCATAAGATGTATTCTCAAATAGTTACAGCCTTAATGTTTAGTATTATCACTGGATTATGTTTATTTGTCAGGAAGACTAAAGTATGATTCTTACCTTTGTGCCTTTTCTTCCTACAAGGCCATAGCCATTACTACCATCAAAGCCCTATAAAATATGGGAAAAAATAAATAGCTGCTTAATCTTAAGGTATTCTATTGGGGCAAGCCTAACATTAACCAATAAGAGCTAGTTTGGTGTAGTAGTTAAGGCATCAAGCTAAAAATTGGGAAACCCCAAGTTCTAGTCCTGCCATGGCCATGAAGCCAGCTGGTGACTTTGGGCTAGACCAGCGGTTCTCAACCTGGGGGTCGCGACCCCTTTGGGGGTCGAACGGCCATTTCACAGGGGTTGCCAAAGCCCTCTCTCGGCCCCCCCCATGCCTTCACTCACCCTCACTCTCTGCTCTGTTGAATCGCCGGCCGTTCACTTACCCCGCCCACTCCCAATCTATTGCTGCCTCCTGAGTCCCAGCTGATGGCTAGAGGAAAAAAAACTGTTTAAATTCTTGCCACGGGGCTTCAAAGCCCACCCCTTGCCCCGCCCCTCCGCACCACTATTTATTGCCAATAAATAGTGGTGTGCGAGGTGCGGGCGAGCCAGCAATTTAACAAAGGGTTCGGTGTTTTTTTGTAATTTTATTGGCCCGCGGAGCTTCAGCATAGGCTAATTAGCCCTTGATTAGATCGGCTCCTGACTCTCAGCTGATTTGCTCTCAGCTGTTTTGCTCAGGGCTCTGCTGCTTGTTGGAGCACATTTTTTTCCCCTACCTATGCTGAAAAATGAAACTGAAAGTAAAGCAGGCTGTTGGCTTTGCTGTTGCTGCAACGTTGGAAAATTAGTCAGGTAGATTTCTTTTCTTTTTCCTCATCAAAAAAGGTAGGTGCAAACAATGGGAAATTTAGGGAAAAAGAGGAGAGTTCAAGATTTTAAAACACAAAAGAAAAAAAGCTCTATTTAACTAGGGAATTGTAATAATTGAGATACTATTAATTGTATATTGTGTGGAAAGCAGAAATGGTTAAGTTGTGGTTTGGAGGAATATATGGGGGAAATTATTTGGTTTATTATTATTGGTAAATATAATTAATTGATTTGTAAGAAATTGGATTGCATGGAAATAATTGGAATATTCATGTTCATATTGATTAATATACAAAAAAGGTAGTTATATAACTAATTGATTTATATTAAAATGTTGAATTTATATTAAACAACTGTAATATTACATAATTAACCAATGTGAGGATGGATATAAAAATAGATGACAATGGGAAGGGGTACAATATAGAATAGAAGGGAAAAATTGAATTTGATTAAGATTAGAGATGAGGATGAAGGGTAATATTGGTTTTTTACAAAAATAGATAAGGAATAAATATGGCAAAAAGGAAATATAGAAATTGTAAATTTAATTGAAATGACTAAACACTGTTTAAATTTGTGAACCGGCCAAATACTCTGTTCAAAGAAAATACATTGTATGTTTGTATGTGTGTTTCTAATTATTGTTATTTATTCATATTTGTTCTCTTTTATTCTTTAAAGTTTAACAATTCATTCTTTATCTTAATATCTTTATATTTGTTTGGGGTTGGCTTTTTTCCCTTTCATCTTTTTTATCGTACAGCAATCTTTCTCCTCAAACCTACCACCTCTCTCTTTTCTTTCCTTCTTACTTTCTCTTCCTCCCCCTCTTCTTCTCCTCCCTACTTCCTCTTCCTTTCTCCTTCTCCTCCTCTCTTCCTCCCTCTCTTATCTTCACTCCTACTCTAATTTCCCTTCTCTTCCTTCATCCCTCTCTATTGCTGTATCCTTTTATGCATATGGACTACTCAGAGGGCTGAAAAAGTTATTTCTGACTGGCCCTTGCACTTTTGACCAGTCCTTGAACTTACGACTGTCCTCACATTTTACGTTTTTGCCCTATCTTGTCACCATGGTGAAGAGAAACAGTTTTGAAATGAGTGACATGGTTGTTAAGAATGCTACAATGGGGGGTTCTGGTTTGACTTCCGTCGCCATCAGACGGTCCTTTGAGACCGCCAGCCCCATCGCTCGTAAAGAGCCGCCTTTACATCTGAAAGGCGGCTCGAAAAACTCCATTTCCATAAGGAAATGTGAGATAGAGCAGGCGAGGGCAGGTAGAGCCCTCTGTGAAGTCCCCAGAGTTTTTTTTTATTCTTGGGGACGAAGCAGAATGAGGCTCCCTATTTCCTTCACTGCTGCTCCGGGCTTCGGGAGACCTCTGCCTCTTGCAGAGCCAGGCGACGAGATCAAACCTTTCAATGAAAACAACAGATTGCTTAATTAAAGAGGATGAGATCTGGACTTGGGACCCTAAATTGCAAGTATTTTTAATGATTTTATAAGCGTTTCTAAGTGAAGGAAAAAAAAGCTTAAAATGGCGACCGCTGAGGCTTGAGAGGAAAAAAAAGCCGAAAGTGAAAGTCCTTCCGTAACAAGTTACAAAGTAGCGGAGCAAACAGTGCTGGCTAGAATAGAGAAAAGAAAAAATTTCTATTCTAAGTTTCTTTTTTTTCTTGGAGATCTGATATTGATCTTGTTGGAGAGAAGTCCTCTTTCTTCAAAAAGAGTTTGTCTGTGTGGCAGGATGGCGTTAAAATTAACAAAGCCAGACAAACAAGCAGCGGGGGGGGGGTTTCCCCCATTTACAATTATGTGAATAAGTTTTGAGTTTACAGACTCAGAACAATGGTTTTAATTTAAAAGAATTTGTTTTGAAGGAAATGGCAAGACACGACGAGATTGTGAACCAGAATTTTGAAAAATTTAAGCAGGAAATTAAAGAATTCATACAATTAAAGTATGATAACTTACAAAGAAAGATTGTAACAGTGACTAATGCTTTTTCAGAAATAGTTATAAAGATGGATACAAATATCAAGTTATTAGAGTCTAAAATGGAGGAAGTTGATAAGATTTATAATTTGAACAATAAAATACAAAGAATGGAAAATGATTTGATAAATATTCAAGACAATAGCTCTGAAGTAAAGTCTAAAAAGGAAGCTGATCACGAGACTTACAATGCAGAAAATATAAAACAAGGGATTGAAAAAGAAGTTACAATGATGCAATACAGGCTCACAGAATTTGCGGTTAGAATGAGAGGGTTATAGGAAAATAATAGAGATGATTTAAGAAAAATATCTGCTGAAGTTCTGGCTGGGATTTTAAAGATTCATCCAGAGGAGGTATCTTGTAAGATCGACAAGGCCTATAGAGTAAATTCTTGGATTGCAAAGCAAAGGCAATTGCCTAGAGATGTGGTGATTTATTTTACAGATAAAGAAATAAGAAATGATATTGTGCAAAAATCTTTTAATTCCACTCTACAATTGTATGGAAGAAAGATCTGGATATATAAAGAGTTGCCACCCAAGATATTAAAAGATAGAAAGAAATTCGGATTTTTGGTGACTGAGCTAAACAAACAAAACATCTCATTCAGGTGGGATGTCCCAGTTGGCATAATACTGAGATATCAAGGAGAAAGATACCAACTAAATTCTGTTGAAAAAGCGGAAGAATTTTAGTATAAGGTTCTTAAAATGGGTTCAACATCTTCATGTATAATACATGAGTGGAATAAAGAAAAGCAAAATCAACAAGAGATAGAAATTCAGGATAAGCAGAAAGAGATGAAAGTAATGGAAAAACAACAAGTTACAGAGGACTTTGTAGATGAGCAGCTTCTGGATTCTCCTTCAGAGGTTACAGCTGGACTATTTATAAATATAAGAGAGGCGGCTTTGGATTCTAATGTGATGATTCATCAAGTTACAGACCAGCATAGAAATCAATCAGTTGACATACAACTCAAAGAAAAGAAACCAGAATGGAGACTTAAGCCACAAAAGCAAAACCAACAAGATCAAGTTACAGATCAGCATGAAAACCAAATAGTTGATACACAATTTATAGAAAGGAAATCAGGATGGAGATCTAACCCACAAAAAGTCAAGAAAAGAAGAAGCAGGTCTTACAACAACAAAAACTTTTAAACTAAACAATAGTGCAATGCCAGTTATCTAAGAGATGATTGAATATATGACAAGATAGCTGAGGCAAAGTATTGATTTATATTATCCTGAGGAGAGTGACAGACCTCTGCAGTGCTCTACTTTTGGGATGTGAAAAGGGCCTTAAACTGAATGGATTGGAATTATCTATTTTGGATTCTTTGATAAATGTATTACGTTTATGTTGAGCTACAAGGCAAGAGAGTTATGGGATTGGGGCACGCAGAAGATCTGGTTGTTACCCTATTAATGGTGGTTGGAATTAATAATTTAGATGAAAGACACTACTATAGACACTATATGGAATACAAATATAAAGTCACTCGGGTGGTTGTTTTTTATATATCAAGACATCTATTGTTGACGGGGGCAGATGGTAATTGAAGATACCGAACATACTGTTGGAATTAGGATGTGATGTTACCTAATATGTGTGATGGAGTTAACAATCCAGCTGAAAGACACTACAAAAGATATTATATGGATTACAAGCTTAAAGTCATTTGAGGATTTTATTTATATAAGGGAATACTTTTTAGTGGTGTGGGCAGAAGAATAAAGATATCAAGAACTATTATGTATGGTAGTTCTGTAGGAAAGTGGGTGGAGATAGGTTAGCTTATTGATTGTTTAGTTGAAGAAAAGGGATATTATGTTTAGATATGAATATATGTAAAAGATTTGAGTTAAGAGATATATCTATGGGGGTGGAGGAAATGGGCAGACTATGAGTTGAATAAATGTTAAATTAGGATTTATTATATCGTTTTATAGTGGAAGGTTGCTTTGAAATGTCATATTAATATACAAAAAAGATTTGATTTAAGAGATATATGTATGGGGGAGGAGTAAAAGAGTAGATCATGAGTAGAAATTGTTAAATTGGGGGATATAATAATATTACTATGCTAAATTAGGAATTATTATATAATGTTATAGTAGAATGTTATTTTGAAATGTATAGTATAAGGGGGATATAATAATATTACTAGAAAGAAAGCATATGGGGGATGGAGCAAGGGGATGGTAAAGTATTATACAATCTGTTATGAATTTGGGTTGTACCTTGAAGAAGCCACAGGGGGAGGGGAGGGGGAGGGGGGGTTAGGGAGGAGGGGGGGAAGGGGGAAAAATTTGTATTTGAAAAACTTTTTCAATTAAAAAAAAAAAGAATGCTACAATGGGCATAAATGATGACCAGTCATAAGTGCGAAGACCGGTCAAAAGTGCAAGGACCTGTCAGAAATCACTTTTTTCAGCCCTCTGGGTAGTCCTTTTGTGCATATGGACTACTCAGAGGGCTGAAAAAGTTATTTTTGACTGGTCCTCGCACTTCTGACCAGTCCTCAAACTTACGACTGGTCATCATTTATGCCCATTGTAGCATTCTTTTTTTTTTTATTGAAAAAGTTTTCAATAAAAGTTTCATTTGTTAAACTCCTTAAATGTTGATTATAATTCCTAATTCTTATTTAAATAATAATAGTATAAAGATTCAGGATTGAAGCAAATACACTGAGTACATTGATGTAACTTTCAGAATTCAGGTTTCAGATAGGTTATTGTTCTCTTTTATATAATCCTTGACAACTATGAAGAATCAGTGATGATAGCATAGCTGTGGCAGTGTAGCTTTCTGAATGTAGGCAGTCTGCATTTAGTGACCACAATTGGGACCAGCAACTTGGTCTTTAAATGAAGTGGTTGCTAAGTGAAACTATGACTATGCTTATGATTTTACTTTCCTTTGCCACTACCATTCATTACCATTTGTAACTGCAAATGATAACTAAAAAATATAGTCATTCAACTAGGACTGCCTGTATGGAACCAAACAATTTGTCCCCAAGGCAAGAAGAGAAATTATGGTATTTTCAGACTTTTCATGGTTTCAGTTGCTTCATCTAAAATATACCCAATTATTTGTTACATATTGTATCTTGCTATTGCAATCAGTACACTTTTGGTCCCACATCCTTCTTGAAATGTCAGTGCTCCAAGATCATATGGCCATGATGGCGAACCTATGGCACGGTGCCAGAGGTGGCACACACAGAGCCCTTTCTGTGGGCACGTGTGCCGCCACCAGCTGCTCTTTTGGTTTCCGATGCACACATGCGCACAAGCCAGCTGGTCTTCACGCATGCCAGAATGCCAGAAACCCGAAAACCAGCTGACCAGCAAGTGCATGTGCACCGGCCAGCTGGTCTTCAGGTTTCTGGCACTTTGGTGCTTCGGCACATGCACATGCCCACACGTTCCAGTTTGGGCACTAGGTGCCGAAAATGTTTGCCATCACTATCATATAGTGTCAGTCAAAAACAACAAAATCTATTTATGAAAGGTCTAAGTCAGAGATCTTCAGACTTGGCAGCTTTAAGACTTGTGGACTTCAACTTCCAGAATTCTGGGAGTTGAAGTCCACAAGTCTTAAAGCTGCCAAGTTTGAAGACCTCTAGTCTAAGTCAACACCCTTATTGTCTTTTATCTATAATACAATACTCTCACTAGATTGTTTGCCTTCCCTTGGGAACAACCAGATAAGGTTCCAAGGAGTTTGGGGTGGCAATCGTCAAGCTTATGCCTCTTGCAACTGCACAAGGACTTAAGGCTAGTTCCCTGCTTGATCCCTCCTGCTTGCCTGACTGGGAATTTTCCAACACATGGTGCATTCCAGTGCATTTGGCTGCTTGAAATGTAGCAGAATCTCTCTGTTTAACGTGTATGTTATTTTAGATTTATTAAGCTATTTTGGTACCCTAGACAAAACATCCAAAAATATCTCTATGTCTGGCAGTCATAAACAAAGTAATAAATGAAAGAAATATTAATTCTCCATCTTTTCTTGTCACCTAGAACTAGCTGATTAAAAATGTTGTCTCATGTTCAACTGCCTGGACAAGTCCTTGCAATTTTTCTTGGCAAGGTTTTCAAAAGTGGTTTGCCTGAGAGAAAGTGTCTAGCCCAGTGGTTCTCAACCTTCCTAATGCCACGACCCTTTAATACAGTTCCTCATGTTGTGATGACCCCCAACCAGGGGTGGGTTCTAATTTTTTTTACTACCGGTTCTGTGGGCGTGGCTTATTTTGTGGGCGTGGCTTGGAGGTCATGTGACTGGGTGGGCGTGGCTAGCTGGTCATGTGACCGGGTGGCCATGGCTATGTGTATAGGTTCGCCATCATGGCCATATGACCTTGGAGCACTGACATTTCAAGAAGGATGTGGGACCAAAAGTGTACTGATTGCAATAGCAAGATACAATATGTAACAAATAATTGGGTATATTTTAGATGAAGCAACTGAAACCATGAAAAGTCTGAAAATACCATAATTTCTCTTCTTGCCTTGGGGACAATGGTAAAGGAAAGTAAAATCATAAGCATAGTCATAGTTTCACTTAGCAACCGCTTCATTTAAAGACCAAGTTGCTGGTCCCAATTGTGGTCACTAAATGCAGACTGCCTACATTCAGAAAGCTACACTGCCACAGCTATGCTATCATCACTGATTCTTCATAGTTGTCAAGGATTATATAAAAGAGAACAATAACCTATCTGAAACCTGAATTCTGAAAGTTACATAAATGTACTCAATGTATTTGCTTCAATCCTGAATCTTTATACTATTATTATTCAAATAAGAATTAGGAATTATAATCAACATTTAAAGAGTTTAACAAATGTCTTGTTATTACCAAAAATCAAATATCCTAACTCCAGTGACCAGTTCTTCTTTCAGAATATTGAGCTTTGCATCAAGTTAAAAAACAAGATGCATTGGGAACTTAAGGAGTCCAGTGCTTTATAAATAGGATTATTTCATAAAATAATTTAGAAGACAACTGCACGTGCTGCTGGGATGACCACATATAAGAGATTTAAAAAGGCAACCTGACAGCCACAACCATATGATTAAAGCTCTGTCCTTTTTTATTTCCATTACAATGCACTTTAAAAGGGGCATGAATTTAATTGCATGATTATGGCTGTCATCTTCATTTTTTATCCTGCTGTTGATATTCTTTAATGCTGCCCTTTTCCTTAAATGAAACAAATTTTCTTAATACTAAGATAAAACTCTTCCAAACAACAGAAATGTTCACGAACTTGAAATAAAAGATAAAGGAGCATCAGTCACATAAACCAGAAAAAAAAAAGAGGAATTCAGAAGCAGTCAGGTAAAACTCACAGGAAAACCTCTTGTTCCAGGTAGCCCCTTTTGTCCTTTTTCTCCAGGATCACCTTGCTCACCCTTTCATGGAATAAAAGAGATATTAGCCACACAACAGCATAAACTACTGCTATAGTGATCCAATTGCAGTTTTCTTGCTCCCACCAAAGCAAGAAATATGGGTCTAACTGTACTTACTTCAGACTCCGAGGAGGGTTTCATGTAATGAAATGACAGAACCATATATAATACTGTCTTTTTCATAGAAAGCTAAATGCCAGGAGCAAGAACCTGACTCAATGTTCTGTCTAGGAAGGTATGAGTTATGGTAAATGCTGAAAATTCTCTGTACAAAAAGTTTAGGTACAGCAGAATTATATTAATACTTATTCCTAGCATTATGCCACAAAAATACCGCCTCTGAAGCAATGGGATTTAGCTGATTGGAAGATAACATCAAAGACAAGAATCTCTGTACAAAATGTTCACTTTTTGTACCAATAAGATTGGACATGGAAGTCTTAGTCAACATAACTAGCTTGGATTTACAAGTCAGCCAACATTTTGAAGTTAAAAGATTTGCTGCTGCTTCTTTCAAAAGAAAACTTCAGTGAACCCAGCTCTGATGATTCTCATCTAACATATAATAAATGGGATTTTAGTGTATATAGTGATGTATTTTGGAATATGATTTAGAGAGACCAAAGTTCTTACTCACTCTTCTCATATTTATACTTCTATAAGTATATCATAAATATACTTATTATGGGAACAATTAAAGAGAGAATTTTATGTATGACATCTTGAACTCCTGGATGAAATGTGAGCTATAAATCAAATGAATAAATAAATAACCACTTACTACTGTAGGTAAGTGGGTATACAGTCAAAACTGATTAAGTGAGTCTATGATAAATATACAATCTCTAAAGCTTTTTCTTCATTTCTTCACATTTTTGCTAATCTTGGGAAACTCTACATTCCTTATATTTATTTAATATAGTTTTTAGCATAATTTTCCACCTTTCTCCTTTTCCATGACTATTTTTGCAATGCTAATGAAATTCTACCTTCCTTATATTTGTTTAATAGACTTTTTATCCCACATTTCCACTCAAATCATAGGTTATTGTGAGTTCCCAAAAATAAATGTATATAATAAAATATTTAAAAAAATTAAGTAAAATGCTAATGGACAAAAGCAACAGGCCCCAAAACAATCAAACTATAATCAGACCAAAGATTTCTGAAATCCAATCCATACTTGATGGAATATGGATTTTAAAAGTACATTGATATCTTGGCGTAAGAAGTTCCACACATACTGACTCCTCAGACAAGTAGTTCTTTCCCAATATCCCTTCCAGCTGCATTTTACAGTAGATGGGCCAAACTTATGCCAAGAAATGATCACTGCTTTCTCATTAGTCAGGCAAGAGAGAACAGGAGTTTAAAGGAGAGAACCAACTTTTCTAGATAAATCCAGCAAATAATATACGGTACATGTAATCTTCATTTAACAGCTGTTGTGTTTAACTATCATTAAAAGTTACAATGGCATTGAAAAAGTAATTTTATCTGATCTTTGCACTTATGACTATTACAGCATCCCTGCAGTCACATGATTGAGATTTGAGTGTTTCAGAAATAGCAGATATTTATGATCATCATAGCGTCCTCAGTCATGTGATCACTATTTGTGTGCTTCACATCTGGATTTTGACAAGCAGAGTCAATGGAGAAATCAAAGTTAAAATAACAAATCATGGTCATGTGATGTCTTGTTTAATGACCATGTTGCTTATTGAAGTAGATGCTGATCCCCATTGTGGCTGTTGAGGATTACTTTGTAGTTCAAACATGAAAAATTATGCTTCAAGACTCATTCTTATATTGCACCAAGTAAAAAGGAATGTGCTAAACAATTATTTATACTGCATTAATAAGGATGTCAGCTGCATTTTATTTAAAAAGAAACAAATTTGTACCTTGTCCCCAAATCATTGAAAAATCAGGAGTGCTCACCTTTGGACCCACATGGCCTACTTTTCCTCTAGCACCAGATTCGCCTTTGATTCCTGCATTACCCTACATTCAGAAGCACATATTGAAAGTTAGTTTTAAAAGAAAATGGAATTCCAGACATTTATGGCACAGAATAATGGCATTTGTTTCAAGTACAGAGCTAATGGACCTGCTGCCACAGATACTACTGGCAACCAGTTAAATAGTTTGTGTGTTTTTTCTGTAATCATATCCAAGTTTAAGCAATGTCTGCTAAATCATTATGCAGAGAGACACAGACATCCTACTTGCTCTACAGATGAAACTGAAGTCATTTGTTTCTTTTTTAAAAATGCCAACCCATGTCTCATGAAATAATCCAGGCCCACAAATAATATTTTGGGGAACTCACTTATCCAAAGGAATGAAATTTCAGGGAGAAAGGGATTTTTCCCAGAGAAAAAAAATGTAATAGAATTGATAAGATTGAAGATCTAAGGAGGGAAAGATAAAGCAATGGTATTGGTAGTTGGATGCATTCCTCCATTAATCAAAACCTTTCTATGTCCCCACAAATTTATATGTACAGCAAACATGATTTAAATCTGAAGTTTGGTGAATGCTCAATTGTCTTGCAATTTATGTGAATGGTGCAATGGCATCAGTGTGCAAAGTACATTATTTGTGTCAGTTGATCTGATTTGTAGAATAATATTATTGTGAAGATAATATATTTTGAATAACTGACATCATTGCAATGACATGGGAGATAACAGATACTCCTCTTTCCCCCAATCAGTTCATTAAAGCAAGATTCACTCTGCAAGAAACACAAAATTATTGTGGTGATTATTATTATTCTGTTGCTTTGCATGTACACTCAGTGCTTCTGTACCAGAGACAAATTCTTTCTGGGTCTAATCACACTTGGCCAAATGAAGCATTCAATTCAGTTCAATTTAATTCAAACAATCCATTTTAGGTTGTTCAAAATGGGTTGAAAGTTTGATGCACGTTACTATGTAACCAGTCAAATCCTACATAACACCAAATCACACACACACAATTTAGTTCACCAAAAGTAAAATAATTTCTATTTTACCTGATGGCCAGGTGGACCTTGAGGTCCTAAGGGTCCAGGTATTCCTTGTAACCCTGAAACACCCTAGTGAGGAAGAAAGAGAAAAATTAGATTCAATATTAATGAAAATGTGTGGACCTCAAATCCCACAATTCTCCAGCCAGTTTGAAAATGGGAGTTGAAGTCCATATATTGCTAAGGTTGAGAAACCATCTCACAAAATTGTTGTGAGGAAAATAGAAAGAAGAAGGTGTATTATATATATTGGCCACCTCAAGTTATTTATAAAAATAATAAAGGTGAGGTACAAATATATACATACATATTGTTGCATAATATAACTTAAATATTACCTTTTGTCCTTGTAGCCCGGCTTCCCCAGGATAGCCTTGGTCCCCTTCATTTCCTAATTCACCCTTTCAGATTAAAAAATGAAGAAGTAAAAGAAATATGTATTTGATATTAAAATGATATTGAAAGGACATATTGACAAGAATCAATTGCTCTTTGCTTCTGTTAAAGAAGTTGCTTGTACTATTTTGCTATGCTAGGAATCATTTGTTAGGAATTCATTCTGTAAAAGAATTGTATCCTTTTCTATCTGGTTTCTCACTTCTGTAATTTGCTTCAGAGCTAGGCACATCCTCGGAAACAGTTCCCAGGAACATCCTGTTCCATAGATAAGGGCGGCTGCCTAGGAGCACGAACAAACAAGGACAAGGGATACTCTGTAAGATAACAAAGCATGGACAGAGCATGGACAAAGAACGCTCCATGGATAAGGGGCGGGGGGAGGGCATGGGCAAGACATTGCCCACATTGAATAAAGAATTTTTGTCTCTGATTGGCTAAACAAATATATAAGATCCTAGACAAACTTTACCTAGATGTGGCTATTCCTTATATGCATACTGTCTGTATGTTTTGGATATAGTTTTGTCACCCAGCCTTTTTACTTTGGCCATAAATAAAAAGCTGTTACTTTTTGCAAGCCTCGTCTCAAGTCTCACTCTCTGTGGCATCTCAGTGGCTCGGGGAAACTTCTGTGATCTTACAATATTATTGTATTCTTGCCAAGCACTGATAATCAGTGCTGCTAACCATATTAGTCACAATTCCAAACAGAAGAAGGCAGAACTACACGAGTATGGATATTTAAGGCACTTACTTATCTCTATTGCACCTTTCTTCAATCTGATACCTTCCAACACCACTGGACTGGAAATGCTATGATTTACACCAGGGGTGTCAAACTCAAGGTTCGTAGGTCTGATACTGCCTGTGGGCAGTGGCGGATTACCCCCAGTTTGCACCGGTTCTATAGAACTGGTAGTAAAACCGGCAGGAGGCTCCGCCCACCAACCCCGACATCATCAGAATGCTTCTGTGCATGCGAGCGGCCCCATTGCGAACCAGTAGTAAAGGTAAGTAGAACCCACCCCTGCCCATGGGGTACTTAGATCTGGCCCCTGGGGCCGGTCTGGAAATAGCAAAGGACCGGCTAGTGGTGCCTCTGTTAGCAAAAATGGGGTGTGGGTAGGGGGGCATCCCCCCAACCACTTTTGGCCTCCAGAGTCCTCCAGGAGGCCTTCCAAAACAGGCCCTGCAGAAAGCTCTGGGAGGCCATCCAGGTCCAAAACGGGCCTAGATGGTGCTTCAGGAAGCCATCCAGGCTCAAAATGGGACTCTGGAGTGCTCCAGGAGGCCGTCCTTGACTCAGAAGGTTATAAAAAGGAGGAAAAGTAAAATATTTTACCTTTAGGCTTGCAGTATTCTGCTACTATAGCCTATGTCAATAATTTATAGTTCTAGTCTTCCTACGGAGTCAGTTTCTTGATCTGGTCTCTCTCTCATAAGATGATCAAGTAAGTATTAAAAAAACAAAATCACAGAAATGTATGCCTCCCTATTTTTATAAGTTTATAAAACCATGTTTGCGGACGTGCAATCCTGTGTCACGCCCACCATGGCCACAATAACCATGGCCATGCCCAGCCCCCAACCCCCCACCCAGCCCTCCAAGGTCAAACCCAATCCTGATGTGGCCCTCAATGAAATTGAGTTTGACACCCCTGATTTACACTCTACAGTAAGCACCATGGCTGGGAATTATGAGAAATACAGTACAATAGCTCTGGATGGCAGCAGGTTGAAGAAAGCTGATGTAAAAAGTTTGATAGGCTGTAGGATGCATTTATTCATTAGCAATTTAGAAAAATATCAAAGCCACAAGTTTCTGTTTTTGCAGTGAACATTTTTTGCAAAATTAAAAAACAAAACATATCTCATTTTGACATTACTCATCTATATATACACATCTGGTTTTCAGGGACTACATTCAGTTTCAGACACTCTTAATGAACATTACTGCCATGCTCTATTGCTGGAAATTCGGTATGATATAAACCCCCATTCGTCTGGTTTATTCAAGGCTACTGCAAATGTAGACTTGAATTTAAAGTTTCTGATATTTCATTTGAACATTTATAGAAAAAGGGAGGGAGGGAGGGAGGGAGGAAGGGAGGGAGGGAGGGAGGAAGGGAGGGAGGGAGGGAGGAAGGAAGGAAGGAAGGAAGGAAGGAAGGAAGGAAGGAAGGAAGGAAGGAAGGAAGGAAGGAAGGAAGGAAGGGTTTTCACATGTTAACTCCTATTATTTAAATAGAAATCAGGACATGTAGTCAATCTGGCTACATGTCCTGACTTCTATTTAAATGATAGGAAAACTGCCATAGAGTAAAATTGCCATAGGTTGAAGCTGAGTCTGTCTTAATAGCTCCTCTAGTTTTACAATACACCTTTCCTTTCATCATAATTGGCTATGTACATATATAGAAGAATCATTGGGAATAGCATTCACAGCATTGATTGAATGTTTATGTTCTTGACATTAATATTAGTTTAGTTTAGTTTAGTTTAGTTTATTTGATTTGTATACCGCCCTACTCCCGAAGGACTCAGGGCGGTGAACAGCCAACAATAAAATACATAGATACAAAAAATTTAAAAACCAGATAAAATCAAATTAAATCATTTTGGCCCAGACAGATTAAAACACCCCAATAATATTATTTAAAATATGGAAATTAAACTTATTATTTTCAGTTTTACTTCATTTGCAAAGCATCAGGCACCAGGAAGCTGCCTTTGATAATTCAGTTGAAATTTTAGAACAAAGATGTGAGCTATTCTAAGAAATTACTTGAGTTTAGAAACTGAGGCAATATTTAATAAGAAAAGAGTCTAGAAATAAATAAAGGAAAACTAGATATAAATAAAAGAAAACTAGTTATACAAATGATAAAAATTTAATGGAAATATATTTTTCTCATGTTTTCTCATAAAGTGAAGGAATAGAAATGATTTAGAAAAATGTCAAAGCGGGGCCCTTTAGGGTTTTATAAGAACATTGCCAGTGAACAGCGGGATTGTAAGGCAGATGAAAAGGAAATCATACTAAAGTCAATCCAGATCACAGGGTTGACTTTAGTAAGGAAGGTAAGGAAATTTTTTCAAGTTTATTTTAAACCACTACAATATAAACCTAATTGACCTACTGAATTTCAGAGGGAGCTTCACTGACGTTTTGTTATATGATTGGATCAATAGAGCATCTGCATGTCACTGTCAAAATTATTTAGGATAAAATCACTCAGATTTACTCTCACTTGAATTCTAGCATGAAGGCACAGTATTGTGATGTTATCTGGGATGGTTTAAGTCTATTAGTCCCAAAGATGTGAACACGGTCCTCGGAGCATGGATGCAGCCACTTGTATTTTAGAGCCATTTCCCACCTTGTTTATTAAGAAGAGGAATGGATCTATTTGGTGATAAATGCTTCTCTTGATCATTCCACTGCTTTGAAAGTGATGGGATAGCATCTGTCTCCAAGAGAAGATAGCTGGATCCAGTCAACCTGGATAGTTATAATCTGGTTTCCAACTATCTTTTTCGGGAAGGTAGTTGAAAAATAGTCTACCTCCAGCTCTGGGAACATGGATTATCTTGACCCTTTTCAGTCAGGATTTTTCAGTTTACTCTGTATCTTAATTTATTAGGTCAGTCTTTCTCTTTTAGCCCTATAGCGTTGTTGTTTTAATGGAGATTTCCATACATGGCATTATCTGTTATCACAGAAAATGTAAAATATAAGTACAATAAGGGAGTGTGATGGCTCAGTGGTTAAAGACACTGAGCTTATCAGATGGAAAATTGACAGTCCAGGTTCAAGACCCGAGAAAATGGGATAAGCTCCCATTCCTGCCCCAGCAACTGCCCACCATGTTCAAAAGCATGAAAATAGGAACTTCTGGTTTGGTGTCACGGTGAGATGATGAAGATAATGGGGCTCCATGAATTCCTGGTTGATCCTTCATCGTTGGGCAGCCCTAAGGGGTAAAGTCACTTTGGAGGGGTGATAAAGAAAGGAGGGATCCCTAGCTGATCGCAGGAGAGAGGGCTCTCTCGCTCAATCCTAGGTAGCCTCCCGATCAACAAGGAAAAGAAACGGCCATTATGGCCAGAACAAAGCTGGGGCAATCAAAAAAAGAGATGAGCTGGAGCCGTTTGTGAACAGAGGATTAGAACTGGGTGAGACAATTTTCAACTTATATAATAGAGACTTACACCCAAATAAAAGAATTCTTAAAAAGAAAGACTCTCCAAAACATTGAGAAAGTGGAGAGCTAACACAGAGAGACGGATTAGAGACCCTAAAGAGAAATAAATTTTAATGGAAGAGTACGAAGTTTTAAAATATAGAAAGACCGGACTGGAACAGGTAATATTGTGAAAAGTAATTTAATTTGTGGATAAAATTGTCTGAATGTGGGAAGATTATAAAGAAAAATGGGTTGTTGTTGTTTTGACATTCAGCTGTTATACTTTCCTTTTGTTTAATGCTGGAATTTAGAGCTGGGATGCCACCTACTGGTGAAAATATATATTATACTATTATATGGTGAGAAAAACCCTTGACAGACTATGAAATTTGATAACACAAGGGAAACAAAGGAGAAGAAAGAAAACAGTGAAAGACAAACAACACCTGAAAGGCCTTTTTTGTTGTTGTTGTTGTTGTTGTTGTTGTTGTTGTTCCATATTTACTTGCTACTTGGCTGCTTGGGAGTAACTAGTGAGCCTTTTGAAGATTTATAAGGCAATGTAAACTATAATTAACATGAATTACCTTGAAACTGAACACTTAACTCTGTGGATTAATGAGATTTGGCGAACTTTGGTGGGCAATTCTGGATTATCAATACTATCTGATAGAACATTCTACAAGGTGAAAGAAGAAAAAATAAACAAGATTTACAAATTTGGACAATTTAGAGGGAGCAAATTGGAAGACTTTGAGGACTATAAAAATTGAGAATTTTGAGTAACAGTTCCAGGACTGAGCAAATTTAACTAATATTGGCTTTTTTTGGTGTTTTTGGACATTTGGCATTTTGGTTGATTATTGAGTAATTTTAAGATCATTAAATTAATGTTTCAACAGGAAAAAACTAATACATTTCAAAAAGAAATACTACTGATACTTCAATGTATTCAAGAAATTTTGACAAGAAATCATAGGGAGATGATGCCAAGATACAAGATCCCAAGGGATGAGTATGGGAGATGTATCAAAAAGTCAATAAATTGAAATATTAAAAAGGGCAAGAGATTATGGATAGATATAGAATACTTCTTAATATGGGAATTGCTTCATTAAGGTTAGAAAATAGAGGTAGAAAGTAGAAATTAGGAAAACAGTATTATATACACTGATACATAACAGAATACATTATAATTACTATGTATACGTAAATGTTAGAAGTTGAAAGATTACTATTATGTATACCTAAACAGTATTATTATTATTGTTATTAGTATTGTGTATAAAGTACATTGACCCAGACAATACACTGTTCACTAAGCACTTACTGTATGGATGTTAAAGAAAAATTATAAATAAAATTATATTCAAACAAGTATGAAATACGAGCAGATAAATAGTTACAACTTCAGTAGGAAGGTAAGAATGTTCCGTGCACCTCAGCATATAGTCATGCTGGCCACATGAACACAGAAATATCTTTGGACAATGCTGGCTCCCTTGGCAAAGAAATGTAGATGAGCACCATCTCCTAAAGTCAGAAATGACTGAACAGAGGAAACCTTTACCTTTATAAATACAATAATTAAATAAATGTCTGAAAATGCAGCACATGTGGCTAAACAAAGGGATGAGAAATGCCATTAAACTTTCATTATTTGAAGTATAAAGCATTTGGCATTTTTAAGTTCATAGTGAACAATCATATTCAGAAAAATTAAATACTACCAAGGAAAATGAATTAATTAAAATTCAGAATGAACTCAAGGAAGGAACTTTCTAAGGGCAGGAGAATAGCTAGCAAAATACAGACATGAAAATGAAATAGGAGTTAAACTTTGTAATCAAATAATTACGCCCTTATTTAAAAGAATGGCTAAATTAAGATCTGGACAGTTTGTGCATTATGATTTTTTAAAAGTTTAATTATTAGCAGTTAAAGATTTGATCATTTTAATGATAGAGAAAGTCAACAGCTTTTCTAAGAACAATACATACATTTGTTAACTTTTTGTCAACTAGTTAACAAATGTATGTAGGAAGCATACCAGAGTAGTAATGGGAGACTTTAACTATCCAGCTATCAACTGGGAGACAAACTCTGCGGCAAGTGGGAGATCAAACAAATTCCTAACTAACCTAGCCAACAACTTTGTCATCTAAAAGGCAGAGGAGGGAATTAAAAGTAAAGCTATACTGGACATAATTCTTACTAATAGAGAAGAAGTGATAGAGGGAGTGGAAGTTGCTGGAACCTTGGGTAAAAGTGACCATGTCATACTAGAATTCAATATAATGCAAACATAAACAATAAAAAATAATCCCTCCAGTGTCTTAAACTTTAAAAGAGCTGATTTTAACAAACATGGAGAGACCCTAGGAAAGATTCCATTGATGAAATCCATGGGGAAAACAACTTAAGAAGCATGGGAAAGTCTGAAAAATGCAATCATAAAAGCTCAGTCCAGGACAATACCACTTTTGGTATTCAAGAAGAAATTCAAGAAGAAACCAGCATGGCTGCACAAAGATCTCTCTGAAAGACTGAAAGACAAAAAGGACAAGTACAAAAATTGGAAAGAGGATCACATAACTAAGGCTGATTATCAGAAGATAACCAGAGCATGTAAAAATGAAATCCAGAAAGCAAAGGCTCAGAATGAACAAAGATTTGCAACAAAAATCAAAGATAATTTTTAAAAAATTTCTTTCAATATATCAATAACAAGAAAAAAAAATCAAGGAAATAGTAGGTCCGCTAAAGAGAGAAGGTGGCAAGGAAGTAACAGGTAGTAGGGAGAAAGCAGGGCTGATTAACTTGTTCTTTGCCTCAGTCTTTATGCAAAAAGAAATTAAACCCCAATGTACAAAAAAAACTACTGTAAAAGAAAAACTAGAAATTAAAATTAAAATAAGCAAGAAAATAGTAAGAGAACACCTATCTGACCTTGACATATATAAATCAGCTGGACCTGACAGATTACATCTCAGAGTTCTGAAGAAGCTGGCAGATGTTATCCCAGAACCACTATAACATATCTTTCAAAAATCCTGGAGCACCAGGGAAGTTCCTGAGGATTGAAAAAGGGCTGATGTGGTTTCCATCTTCAAGAAAGGCAAAAAAACAGACCCAGAAAACTACAGACCAGTCAGTCTAACATTAATAACTGGAAAGATCCTGGAAAACATAATCAAGAAACAGATCTACGAACAACTAGAAGCAAATAAAGTTATAAATAGTAGCCAGCATGAGTTTTTTAAAAACAGATCATGCAAACTAACTTATTTTATTCTTTGATAAAGTCACTAAATTAGTAGACCAGAGAAATGCTGTGGACATAGTATACTTAGGTTTCAGTAAGACATTTGACAAAGTAGACCACAACCTACTTCTTTGTAAACTAGAAAAATGTGGAATAGGTAACATCACTACCAGATGGATTTATAGCTGCTGACAAACCATACTCAACGAGTAGTCCTTAATGGTACATCATCAACATGGAGAGAAGTAGTAGAGGGGTACTACAAGGCTCTGTCTTAGGTCCAGTACTCTTCAATATCTTCATAAATTACTTAGATGAGGGAATAGAAGGGGAACTCATCAAATTTGCAGATGACACTAAACTGGCAGGAATAGCCCATATCCCAGAAGACAAACTCAGGATCCAAAAAGATCTTGAGAAACTTGAACATTGGGCCTATCCAACAAAATGAATTTTAATGTGGAGAAAAACAAAGTTTTACATTTAGTCAGGAAAACTCAAAGGTATAAGTACAGATTAGACGAGACCCAGCTCAAAAACAATAACTGAGAGAGGGACCTTGGAGTCCTAGTGGATGATCACTTGAATATGAGCCAACAGTGTGCAGCAGTCGCCAAAAAAGCTAATACAATCCTGGGTTGTATAAACAGAGACATAGAATCAATATCATGTGAAGTACTAGTACCACTTTATAAAACCCTAGTAAGACCATACCTGGATACTGCAACCAATTTTAGTCACCATACTACAAAAAAGGTGTTGAGAGTTTGGAAAAAGTTCAGAGAAGAACAAGTAAGATGATCAAGGCCTGAAGAATAAAACATATGAAGAATGGCTGTAGGATTTGGGTTTGGCTTGTCTAAAGAAAAGAAGAATTAGGACTGGCATGATAGCAATATTCCAGTATTTGAGGGGCTGCCACAAAAAAGAGGTGGTCAAATTATTCTACAAAGCACCAGAGGGCAGGTCAAGAAACAATGGCTGGAAACTGATCAAAGAGAGAAGCAACTTGGAATTAAGGAGGAACTTCCTAACAGTGAGGACAATTAACCAGTGGAACAGCTTTCCTGCAGAAATCGTGGATGCTCCATCACTGGAGGTTTTTAAGAAGAAATTAGATAGCCACTTATCTGAAATAGTGTAGGTTCTCCTGCTTGAACAGGGAGGACTAGAAGACCTCCAAGGTCCCTTCCCTCTATTCCATTCTAATTAGAAATATCATTACCTTCATGAAGGTCAGTTTTCATTTAAATTATTAGTTCCCCATATCTGGAATGATTCAGCACTGGAAGGAGTCTATAAAAGAATTCATTAGTATTCATGAACTCAATGTGACTTCCCCAGGATCCATTGCTAAATGAGAGAGAGAGAGAGAAGAAAAATAAGCCTGTTTTCAATAAAGCAGTAATAAATGAATGCAATGGTTACTAACCATTAAACCAGGAGGACCTCTTTGCCCACTAGGACCCTAAAAGAAGAAGGGAGAAAAAGCAGCTATACCAACTCATACTGAAGCAAGTTATAAAATATAGGCAGTTCTTGATTTACAACAACAATTGGGCTTGGAACTTCTGTTGCTCAACAAGGCAGTCATTAAGTGAGTTGCATCCAATTTATGACATTTTTTTCTGTGGTTGTTAAGCAAATCAACACAGTTGATAAGTGTATCTACTAGCTGTTAAGCAAATTAGGGTTTCTCCATTGACTGCTTGACAAAAGTCAGCTAGGATGGTGGCAATGGGGATTATGTGACCATGGAATGCTGCAACCATTATAAACTGTATGCTGGCTGCCAAGTGCCTGAATTTTGATCATATGATCAAGCAGTGGCAGTAAGGGGGCAGGAGCCTTAGGTGATGCAGATAAAAAACGAGCAGGTCTTTTCCCATTTCGTCTTGATATTTTTGACATCTTCTATAGCTCTCCTCATAATTATATATTCTTTTTTTTTACAGTGATCAATGATGCACCTTTCTTAGACTAAGGCATCTTAAAACTGAAGGAGAAAATATAATGGGGTGATAAAGAGGAAAAGACCAGGCTTGTACAGAAAAGGATTTAATAAGCTTAAGAGGTTTTTTCCTATTTGCCCAGGGCTGTGGTTGCCAAACTGTGTGCCACATCACTCAAGGGCATTGCAGCAAACTCACAGAAGTGTTGTAACACAGCAATGCTTGACAACCATGAGACACTATGTGAAGTGCAAGCTGAGGTGCACCGTGAAAAAATTACTGAGATACTAGGAGCTCCATAAACTTTTGGCAACTTGTGACTTTACTTTAGTCTAAAATTTAGCTAATTTTAGAATATTTTTAAGAGAGATTACATTTGAGAAAGGGAAGAGATTGTTTCCTTAACCATAGCTCTAGTGCAATGATGGTTAACCTTTTTTCTTGGGTGCCAAAAACATGTGTGTGTGATAATGTGTGTGTGCGTGCCCACACCCATAATGCAATGCCCCCATGCACGCCCTGCCCCTGCGTATGAGGGCACAATCCTCCCATGCTGCCACGCCTCCCTGCACAGGGGTGTGCAACCCCCCCCACATTCCCCCACCCCCCATGCATGCACATGTGACCCCCGCACTCCATTTTGGGCCTAGCAGGCCTCCCTGAAGCCTCCAGAGGCCGGAAACAGCCCATTTCTAGACTTCTGGTAGGCCCGTTTTTCGCCCTTCCAGAGCCTTCACATGAGCCCTGTACTTATCTGGCATCCAAAACAGGCCATGTGGAGACTCCTGGGAGGGGAGGGGCGGCATGGGCATTTGTGTGCGTCTCCCGCATGCATGGCAGAGACCCAAAAATCAGATGGCCGGTAGGAGGCACATGGGCATGTGTGGTGGAGCTGATCTAGTGCGTGCCCGCAGAAATGGCTCCATGTGCCACCTGTGGCACACGTACCATAGGTTCACCATCATGGCTCTAGTGTTTGCTATAACCATTTACTTTTTCTGTATATAAGTAGTCTTACATTAGCACCATTCTTGCCTGCTTCTCCTGGTTCTCCATCAGTCCCTGGTTCTCCCTGCAAAGGACAACAAGATTATTTAAAACACATTTGTGTCTTTTTTAAGTTCCACAGTATATTGGTGATGAATTCTGACCTGTGATTGAAGCAAATGTTTACAATATGGCCTGACTTCCTAAACCTCCTCACTACATGTTGCATACATTTCTAACACTACAACTGTGAGTGTATGTATGTGTGACTTGCAAATACATTTGCTACATGAACATGTCATGTGCATATATAAATCTGGTTCAGTCTAAAAAAGCCAAGTAACAGACACTTGCAAATTCAGTTCACACTGCCAATGGCATCTTGATTCAGATTGACTTCAACTAACTCTGGAAACCTGCCGAAATCCAGAGGAAACAATGAAACATAGTGTGCTTCCAACATTCGGACCTGAGATAAGATGGAGCCACTAGCCAGTCATTGAGTGGCTCTCACTTTTTATTTCTGACACTTCTGATACACCTGAGTCTCAAAATGAATTTTAATCAGCATTAATAAATGAATAAATAACATAGTGATTTAGTATCATAAGAGAACAAGAGAACAGACTAGTCAAAATATATAACATTATATTTAGAAATAACTAGGTACGCTCTTAATGATTTCTAGATGCTTGGATACCTGCTGTCCCATATTTCCTCTTTTACCCGGAGGACCAAGTTCATTGTTGTCAGATCCAGGAAACCCCTGAAAATAACAAACAAGCTCTTAACTAGTTTCCCAGACTTCTGCTTTTTCTACAGCTAAAAAAAAATGGGTTAGTGTAATACAGTATAATCTACTTTCATCTTAGTATAAATTAGGCTTTCAGTCAAAAGCAACAGATTAAATCACTGTGGTTGGCAAGGAAATCTTCCAATACAATCTGAGTAGGTAGATTCATGATTGAAGGTATAAATACTTTCATTTAAAGCAATTTCTATTCCCTTACCTTTAAAAAAATATAGCAATATTCTGAATTATTGGACCAAGTAATTTATTATGTTTCCAACAATGGACTGGGATACATTATGTCTTATAGTATACCTCTGCAAAATTGTATGTATGTTTATATGTATACAAGAAAGGTATAAGTGAAACATCATGCCATTTCAGTGAAATGGATTTCAGCAATAGTAACCTCATATAGCAAGCTGCAGATCCTCTGAAATGACAGGCATTAGGTCCTCCTGAACATAGAGTACTCTTCTGAGCTTGGATCTTGATTGACTCATGAGGTTTTCAATGCTTTGATCAATTTTTATATACATTTTGGTGTTT
The DNA here is from genome assembly GCF_059756535.1 of Pantherophis guttatus. Taxonomy (NCBI): domain Eukaryota; kingdom Metazoa; phylum Chordata; class Lepidosauria; order Squamata; family Colubridae; genus Pantherophis; species Pantherophis guttatus. Next base: position 102,058,569 of record NC_142066.1, read on the forward strand.
CCGTTGATCTTAATGTAAATGAAGCGGGCTCTGATAGATGATCACTGGATAACTTTCTATTCACTCTATTCTAAAGGCAGGAAATGCATCCGGTTGGAAAAATTACAAACTCAGCCAAAATCCTTTTGATACCTCTAGGAGGCCTCTAAGTTGTCAGAAGATAGGAACATTCTAATGACATACAGCTTAAAGCTTGGTTAGGTCAAGGGGATCCACATGAGTTAAAAGTCATCTATCAACAGAAGATAATTTGAATCTATGCTCCAGTAATTTACAGAAGAATTATGATTGTTTGGCAAGAATAATATAAAACTTTAATAATTAGGAAATGTCAATTAAATATAACAAATGTATATGACCATATAAGCTGCTGAGTTAACAGAATCCTTTGTCTTAGAAGTGTATAAAACCGTTGTAACGGAGTTCTCTCCTTGTTCAAAGCTTCATGTATAAAACTGGCTCTGAACCTTGCGCAATATACTGTCTCTGACTAACCTAGGAATGTTGTTTGGTCTCATCATTCCACAACATTTATGGCACCCTGGCAGATGGGACTAAGGAACAAAGAACTTTTGTTCTGCCAGACAGCCTGCCCCAGCGGGAACTAACGCCTCCCCAAGGAAAATCCACTGGCCGGCCATTAGGACTCCTTTGAAGTCCACGGAATCTTTCAATGAGGAAGCTGCCGTAAACCTGCTGGCGAAACAGGCTAGTCAAGAATCCTTAAAGGTTAGCCAGACACAGAGACTCAACATAAATAAAAAGAAAGAAAGGAAGGAAGGAAGAAAGAGAAAAAGAAAAAAGAAAAAAGAAAAAAGAAAAAAGAAAAAAGAAAAAAGAAAAAAGAAAAAGAAATAGGAGGAAAACAGGTAAGTATAAGTCAGGGAGTTCAAGTCTCTCTGTTAAGAAATACCCACCAATTTAGTGGTGGAAGAGGGGCCTGATCACCCCCCTAGGAGACAAGGCATCATCCTAAAGTCTCTGGTGAGGAGTTCAAGTCTCCTATTGAGATTTCAAGTCTCTAGTAAGGAATTAAGGAACTAAGTATTGTGTGTGATTTTATGTGTGGTAAGAGAAAAGAATTAATTGCAGTGTTATAAACATTCTGATAAATTGTCATTTGTAAAAAGCCAGAGAACTCTGAAAGAACTAAGAATAAAGAAGAAATTGTTTACTGTTCTTCCCACCCGGGGTTTAGCAGGCAGTAAAAAGGTAAAGCCTGTCTAAATGGGAAGACTCAGATAATTTGACTTGATCAATTTGGTGTGATTTCTGTTAAAACAATTCCTGGATGTGCATCTATAATGATAGTGTGTAAAATTGAATGGGATTGAATTGATTGTGAGATGTTTGGCTGGCCAGCAAATTAAGTAAACTTGTGCTTGAAGCTGTGGGAAATGTTTGATGATATGTGTGCATGTGTATGTATGTAATCATTTCCAAACCTGCAGGGAAGATGAAATCCTCTAATAATAGTGGCTTGTGAAAAAGCTCACTGAAATAATTGTAATGATTGGTTTGCATGAAGTGGGATTTTTGTATGTGAAATTAGTTTATACAAGAAGTCTGATTGCAGTACAAATATGAATGTATGTGTGTGAGGTGTCCTGAAGCTTATAAGGAATGATAAAGTGAAGTGATCTTGAGCCTTGTGAATGCCTGTGTGTTGATAATGTGGGAAATTAGAGAGAAATGCAGAAGGTTGTGTTGTTGAAAGGATGCTGAGAGGCGAAAAGAGATGAGAATTCTATGTAGTTTAAACATTTTTTTCCTCTCCCTCCCCCCACTTCCTTTGGAGGAGAGAAGCAGGAAAAGGGTGGGTTACTGGGCTTTTCAGCATCTCCCTCTCTGCTGAATGAGCATGAGAAAGGAGGGGGAAGTGGGTGATCGCCTTATTTTCAGTTTCTTTAATTTGCATATGAAAGCTTTTCTGTTCTGAATACAATTTTGATTTTATTTTTTCTGGAAATTTTTGAGGTTTAAAACGCTTAATTAAACCTATATAAAAGAAAGGATTTTGTAAGATTTTTTTTGAATCTGACTTGCATTTTACTAAAGGCAGAGAATTGAAGCTAAAGTTTGATCCAAATATATTTCAGAGCATTGATCCAAAGTACCTCATTTAGATTGTTTGTTTTATTTTTAATGTCCTTATGTCTGTGTGCATTTTGAATGCTTAGGTGCTCCATCATATGGCATTGTTTGTTTGTTAGCAGCATAAGTGGTTGCCCTTTTAGAATTTGTTACAGAGATGGGTTACAATAGTAGAAGGGTGAGAGGAAGTTGCCTTTAAGTTGGTCCGCACAGACTTGTGCCGACTTGGAAATCAGGAGGAATTGAATGTTTTATAAGAAGAAGGAGTTAGAGAAAATAGAATTGATGGAAGGGAGAAGGTATGTAATTTGTTTTTGGAAAGTTATGGATGTTGTATAAGAGGAAGTGGTGTTTTTGGTTGACAGAGATCAGTTTAAGTGAACAAAGCATTTGAATACACTTAATTAGTGAAGGGAGTGTTGGAAGATATGAGAAGCTCAATATTAAAAGAGCAAGGAAATTCCCCTAAAGAAAATAAGCAGAAACTCAGGCAGAGTTTCAGCCCCCACCTTTACCAATGGGCCATTAAGAAGCTGAGACGGCCACCTTATTTTCCACAACAAAGAAAAAAAATTACAGGGGGCTGGGAGGAGCAGAGAGTGGACTGTGAAGCTGTTGCTTGTTTGCCAGATCCGGGACAGAGGAGCCTGATCACAGACAAGGACAGGATTTGGGCACCATGGAACGGTCACACACACAAATCAAAGAATTCACATCAAAAGACTTTAAAGGGTCACATAGAAAATCAAAAGATGTTTTAGAATAAAAAAAAAGGTTACTCTTATAGTTAAGACGGGCTGGCCTCGGGACTTCCTGTTGGCACCGCAGGCTCCGTGGATGGTCATTTTTGACCGCCAGCCCTGCGTCTCCGTAAAAGCCGTTTTGACAGTGCAAATCAGCTGTCAAACGGCTGAAAAAACTCTCCTTCAGGAAAAGAAGGAGAGGAGAGCTGGTGGGCGAGAGTAGAGCCCCCCGAAAGCCCTCTGGATCATTTCCAGAGGCTTGGAGGGTGTGAGCTCCTCAGGCAGCCCGCCAAGAAGCTCCGGAGCCAGGACGTCCCTGCAAAAGCAGGGAGAGAAGCCGCGATCTGATCCTGCTTTTAAAACGTGAGTTTTACTGATCCCAAGCGCAGGCAGAGCGGAAAACAAGAGAACAAGCCTTAAAAATACAGAGCTTAACTTCAAAGTTACTTTGTTTCGATCTGAATCTTGAGCTGAAGGCGGAAGATGGCGTCTTTGTCAGGGCTTTGAAAGTGAAAGCCTGAAACGAAAGTGCTTGAGAACTTTGCGCTGGGAGAGTGGATTGGCTGCCTATTAACTGCTGGGAACAGAGAGTGCGGAGGGAAGAGAACAAGGGGAAAAAAACTACTTTGTCTGGCAACTCAGAGACTTTAAATTAACATCATTAAAGACTTTGTCGTTTTCAAAGAAAAAGGGGGGGGGAGGAAAAAAAGAAAAAAAATGGCTTCTAAGCAAGTGAAACCAGGAGTTGCTAAAGGAGGGGGAGGCTTCCCAGTTGTGTAAGTGGTGACACAGAAAGCACAACTTCCAGCTGATTCACAGAGCCAGAGCCAGAGTCAAGAAGCAGCACTTAATGATTTTAAGGAAGCTATGAAAGAAGCCATGAATAATCAAGCAATAGCAATGAGAAAAGCAATGAACAATTTAACTTTACTTGTTGAAGGAAATTTAAGAAAATAGAGGAAGATATAGGTTCGATCAAGGGAGCAGTTGCAAAGGAGCATGATAAAATAAGAGATGATATCGTTTTTGCTGTATCAGGACTCTCAAATCTTGTTATCCAGCTTGATGGGAAAGTTGAAGAAATTAATGAAGCCAATTTAAATCTGGAGAGCAAAATGGGTGATGTCATGACTAGAACAGAGAAACTGGATGATGAATTGGTAATGTTGCAATACAGATCTATGGAGTTTGCTCTGAGACTGAGAGGCCTGAAGGAAAATAGCAAAGAAAATTTAAAAGACATTTGTGCTGATGCTATGGCTGAGATAATTAAAGAAAAACCAGAAGATGTGGCAATCCAAATTGACAAAATTTACAGGATTAATTCCTGGTTGGCAAAACAAAGACAGCTGCCACAAGATGTGGTGATTTATTTCACATCTAGGAGGATCAGAAATGAAATTTTACAAGCTTCTTACAATAATAAAGTTCAGGTGGCTGGGCAAGAGGTGGTGGTTTTGAAAGAAATTCCTCCAAAGATGTTGAGGAGCAGGAAAGACTTTGGCTTTTTGGTAAATGAGCTGAGAAATCAACAGGTGGCATATAGATGGGATGTTCCAACTGGTCTAATAGTGACTTATAAAGGAGAAAGATATCGACTAAACACAGTTTTGAAGGCAAAAGATTTTTATGTAAACGTGCTACAGGCTGGATACCCACCCTCACCGGGGGGGGAAGGAAGAAAATGGAGATGATACAACAAGGAAAAGATGGAAAACAGATACAAACCTACGCTGAAGCTGCAGCTGGAGGAATTATTATGGAAGAAGATATGGATCTTGGGGGTTTACCCCCAACTTTGGAACCACCTAAGAATGGAGAGCGAAAACACAACGACTGACCCGAGCAACCTATAAATTGCAACAACAACAACCAAAAGGGCAACAATCTCAAGATTCATCTCAAGTAGTACAAAAAACAGAAGCAGTGGGGGGAGCTAGGCCGAAGAGTAAGGTGGAGGAGGAGCTTCAGCTGATGCTTACAAGGCTTCAAAAGGCTAAAGATGGCAACTAAATTCCTATCTTGGAATGTTAATGGCCTAAACTCTCCACAAAAAAGAAAGAAAGTATTTCACTACTTGAAACAATTTAACAACGATGTTATTTGCTTACAAGAAACACATATTAGATTATCAGACTAAAAATATTTGATAAACTCAAGATTAGGTACAAATTTTGTGGCATCAGCGCCAGAGAAGAAAAATGGATTAGTCATATATGTAAGGAAAGGACTATCAGTTAATTTAATTGAGGCAGATGATCAAGGAAGATATATTGCAATTGAGTTATTGACACAGTCTGGAAAAATGCTTCTTATCAGAATATATGCCCCTAACCAGCAACAGAACAAGTTTTATAAATTTTTACATACTAAAATAATACAGTGGGATTATAAATCTTTTATACTAATGGGTGACTGGAATGGAGTAATTGATACGCACAAAGATAAAAAAAGCTTATCAAAGACTTCAGCATGTGCAAAACTACCTACATCTTTTTTTGATATGATGGAAGATATAGAATTGAGAGATATCTGGAGAGAACGTAACCTGGAGGAAAAAGATTTTACCTTTTTTTCTGATAGACATCGATCCTTCTCCAGGATTGATTTTATACTAATCACAAATGATTTTATTTCCAGGCTGAAGACGACAAAGATATTTCCAAGAACTTTAACTGATCATAGTCCAGTCTGGATTGAATTCGAACAGGAGAGGGGAGAAAGGAGGTCTTGGAGGTTGAATGAAAACTTATTCAGATATGAAGAAAATGTAAAGGAGCTTAAAAAACAGATGAGAGAATTTTTTGTTATTAACATGAATAAGGGTACTCCTATGGAAATTGTTTGGGATGCTAGTAAGGCTTATATGAGGGGTATCTTAATACATATGAATAATAAATATAGATCAAAACAACAGAAGAAGCTAAAGAGATAGAGGAAGAAATAAAAAAGAAAGAACAATTACTTATATCTAATCCAGGAGATAAGAAAGTAAAAGAAACAATAAACATACTACGAGGACAATTCAATATGTTAATGGCTGATCAGGTGGCAACTAGTTTACAATATGCTAAACATAATACATTTTGTAATTCCAATAAACCACGTAGGTGGTTGGCCTACATGTTGAGGAAAAAATAGAAAGCACGAGTCATTAGTAAGATAGAATATAGAGGTAAGAAAATTTACCAACAGAATTTGATTAAAAAGGTTTTTTTGGAATTTTATACAAAGCTATATGCTAGTGACTCAATACAAGGTATAGATATAGATAAATATTTAAAGGAAGGGAATATTTTGGAACTAACGTTGCAACAGAGGGAAGGATTGAATCAACCAATAACTTCGGAGGAGATTATTGCGGCAATTAAGCAGTTAAAAATAGGGAAAGCTCCAGGAACAGATGGACTAACAGCTGTTTATTATAAGAACTTATAGCTTGAAATGGTAGAGCCGCTTAAAACTTTATTTTGTAAAATTCAATCAGGGGGAGGAGTCCCACCCTCTTGGAGAACAGCTTTTGTTTCATTGATTCCGAAGGAAGATCAAAACTGTACCAAACCTGAAAATTTTAGGCCAATTTCACTTTTGAATACGGATTACAAAATTTTTGCTAAGATACTATCAAATAGACTAATGCCAGTTATGCAACAAATTATTCACAATGACCAATCAGGTTTTATAAAAAGGAGACAGATGAAATATAATGTTAGGCAAATTATAAACTTATTGGAATATTTGGAGAAAAATAATCAGGTCCCTGCAGTGTTTATATTCGTGGATGCAGAGAAAGCATTTGATCAATTGAACTGGCAATTTTTGTTTAAAATAGTAGAAAAAATGCACTTTGGGGAGTATTTCATACACTCAATTAGAGCAATATATCAGGAACAAACAGCACAAATAATAATCAATGGAGGTTTAACAGATGTGTTTAAAATTGAGAAAGGTATGAGGCAGGGTTGTCCATTGTCGCCATTGTTGTTTATTTTAACTTTAGAAGTCTTGCTGAATAAGATACGCGATTCTGACAAAATAAAAGGAATTGTAATTAGACAGCAGGATTATAGATTAAGAGCATTTGCAGACGACCTGGTTCTTACTTTATCTCAACCTATAGAAGTGGCTCCCTATATGTTGGATATGGTAGCTGAATATGGTAAAGTATCTGGATTCAAAGTAAATTTACACAAGACAAAGATGATAACTAAGAATTTATCTATAACTCAAAAGAGAAGAGTTAGGGAGGATAACGGGGTTTGAAGTAGTTAAAAAGGTTAAGTATCTAGGAGTATATATTGCAGCCTCAAATACGAAATTGTATAAAAACAATTATGAAATTCTTTGGCAAAAAGTACAGAAAGAAATGGAAAAATGGAAAAAGTTACAACTATCACTACTGGGAAGGATAGCAGCAATAAAAATGAATGTATTACCTAGGTTTTTATTTTTGTTTCAAATGATACCAGTGCTTTAAAAAGATGGAAATCTGATGGAATGGCAGAAAGGGGTTAATACTTTTATTTGGGCTGGGAAGAAACCAAGAGTGAAACTGAAAATTATACAGGTTATACGTGAGAGAGGAGGTCTTAAAATGCCTAATTTAAGATTGTATTATGAAGCTGCAGCTTTATCACAAATTAGTGACTGGTTTAACTTAACTGAAGAAAGAATGTTAAATATAGAAGGTTATGATTTGTTATATGGATGGCATGCTTACTTGTTGTATGAAAAAAAAGTGGATAAAGTGTTTAAGGGTCATATACTTAGAAATGCATTGTTGAGGGTGTGGAAAAAGTACCAATATAAGCTGAATTACAAGATACCTATATGGGCAAACCCCAGACATGTAATAGAAAATATAAGTACAGAGCAAAGAATAGAGGTGATTACTTATAAAGAGCTTCTTCTTTTGGAAAGGGGTAAGTTGCAATTGAAATCTCTAGAGGAATTAAAAGAAGAAGGGATAATTTTTACTTGGTTTCAGTATGGTCAGCTCCAAGCTAAATGGAGGGAGGATCAAAAAATTGGGGTTACGAAAATGAGGAAAATTTGGTGAAACAAATTAGAGATCAAAGTCAGATGCATATTAAAAGGTTGTATAATGCATTATTGGAAATAGACTCAGAAACTGAATTGGTTAAAGATTGTATGATTAAATGAGCACAAAACTTTCAGGAACCAGTGATGATGGAAACATGGGAAAAGATCTGGGTCAGAAATGTTAAATTTACGCAAGCACAAAATTTGAGAGAGAATTTTTATAAAATGTTTTATAGATGGCACTTAGATCCTAAGAAATTATCATGTATGTACTCGAATTTGCAAGCTAAATGTTGGAGATGTGAATGTAATTCTATTCTATTCTATTAATCAAATTTCTATACCGCCCTACTCCCGAAGGACTCAGGGCGGTGAACAGCCAAGATAAAATACAGATAATACAAATATTAAAAAATCCCTTAAAATTATTAAATATTTCGGCCGAAACACAGATTAAAACACCGAATTTGTAAAATCACGAATTAAAAAATTTAAAAATTTAAAAGATGGGAGTTAGGCCAGGCCAGCTTGCTGAAATAGAAAAGTTTTGAGAGCACGGCGAAACGTGCGCAGGTCCGGGATCTTCCGTATCTCTGGGGGGAGCTCGTTCCAGATGGTAGGTGCCCCCACAGAGAAGGCTCTCCCCCTGGGGGCCACCAGTCGACACTGTTTGGCCGACGGCACCCTGAGGAGCCCCTCTCTATGGGAGCGTACTGGTCGGTGAGAGGCTATTGGTAGCAGAAGGCGGTCTCGTAGATACCCCGGTCCGATGCCATGGAGCGCTCTAAAGGTGGTAACCAAAACCTTGAAGCGCACCCGGAAGACTACCGGGAGCCAGTGCAGCTCGCACAGGAGGGGGGTCACATGGGAGCGCCACGTCGCTCCCATAACCACCCGCGCGGCCGCATTCTGGACCAGCTGGAGCCTCCGGGTGCTCCTCAAGGGGAGCCCCATGTAGAGAGCATTGCAGTAGTCCAAGCGGGAAGTAACGAGAGCATGAGTGACCGTATTTAACGAGTCCCGATCCAGAAAGGGACTCAACTGGCGAATCAGGCGGACCTGATAAAAAGTCCCCCTGGCCACGGCCGTCATGTGCTCTTCTAAAGACAGCCGTGAGTCCAGGAGGACACCCAAGTTGCGAACCCTCTCCGTGGGGGCCAGTGACTCGCCCCCAATAGTCAGTGATGGCACCAACTGACTATATCGGGATGTCGGAAACCACAGCCACTCGGTCTTGGATGGGTTGAGCCTGAGTCTGTTTCTCCCCATCCAGATCCGCACGGCCTCCAGGCACCGGGACATCACTTCAAGGGCATCATTGGGGTGGTCTGGGGTGGAGATGTACAGCTGAGCATCATCAGCGTACAGATGGCATCGCACCTCAAAACCACGGATGATCTCACCCAGCGGCTTCACATAAATGTTGAACAGGAGCGGCGAGAGGACCGACCCTTGCAGCACCCCGCAAGCAAGGCACCTCAAGGTCGACCTCTGCCCCCCTGTCAACACAGACTGCGACCGGTCAGAGAGAAAGGAGGAGAACCACCGTAGGACGGTGCCCCCCACCCCTAACTCCTCTAGCCGGTGCAGCATGATACCATGGTCGATGGTATCAAAAGCCGCTGAGAGGTCTAATAGGACCAGGACAGAGGAACAACCCCTGTCCCGAGCCCTCCAGAGATCATCAACCAACGCGACCAATGCCGTTTCCGTGCTGTACCCAGGCCTGAAGCCCGACTGGAACGGATCCAGATACGACGATTCATCCAGGTACTGGGGGAGCTGTCACGCTACCACACTCTCAACAACCTTCGCAACGAAGCGAAGGTTGGAGACTGGACGATAATTTGCCAACACTGCCGGGTCCAGGGAAGGTTTCTTGAGGAGAGGCCTCACCACCGCCTCTTTCAAGGCGGCAGGGAAGACACCCTCACTCAAGGAAGCATTTATAATCCCCTGGAGCCAGCCTCGTGTAACCTCCCGAGAGGCCAGCACCAACCAGGAGGGACACGGGTCCAGTAAACATGTGGCTGCGCTCAGTCTGCCCAGTATCCTGTCCACGTCTTCGGGCGTCACAGAATCAAACTCTTCCCAGATAATACTCACAAGACCTGCCTCTGTCCTCCCCGCTGAATCTACCCAGTCAGAGTCCAGATGTTCCCGAATCTGAGCAATTTTGTCATACATATACTGTACAAAATCCTCGGCTCTACCCTCCAAGGGGTCCTCCCGCGCTTCCTGGTGGAGCAGGGAGCGGGTCACCCTAAACAGGGCGGCCGGGCGATTATCTGATGACGCAATAAGAGTGGCAAAATAGTTATACTTCGCCACTTTTATCACCACCAGGTAGGTCTTAATATGAGACCTTACCAGTGTTCGGTCAGATTCAGAATGGCTGGCCCTCCAACCACTCTCCAGGCATCTTTTCCGGCGCTTCATCTCCCTCAGCTCCTCGGTGAACCAAGGAGCCAGGCGAGATCGACGCCGGGTCAGAGGCCGCAAAGGCACGACCCGATCCAAAGCTCCAGCAGCCGCCCTATCCCAGGCGGCCACCAGCTCCTCAGTCGAGCCGTGTGCCAGAGCCTCAGGAAATGGCCCAAGCTCCGTCTGGAACCTATCAGGATCCATCAGGCGCCTGGGGCGGTACCACCTCAATGCTTCCGCCTCCCTGCAGCTGGGTGCAGCGGTTCGAAGGTCAAAGCGAAGGAGGGAGTGATCTGACCATGACAAGGGCTCGATCACTATATCCCCTATCTCAAGATCACTCAACCACTGACCAGAGACAAAAACCAGGTCTAGCGTGTTTCCCCCCGTGTGAGTAGGGCCATGAACTAACTGGGCTAGGTCCATAGCCGTCATGGAAGCCATGAACTCCCGAGCCACCTCAGACGCCTCACCGACGGATGGCAGGTTAAAATCCCCCATGACCATAAGCCTGGGGGTGTCAACCGCCACCGCGGCTATAACGTTGAGCAGCTCGGGCAGGGCTGCCGTCACGTGGCAGGGAGCCAGGTACGTAACCAGCACACCCATCTGCACCCCATGACCCCACATCACAAGGAGGGACTCACAACCAGCCGTCTGAGGAACAGTGACCTCCCTCGGACCAAGACCTTCTCTAATGACAACCGCCACCCCCCCGCCCCTCCCCTGTGTCCTCGGCTGATGGAATGCGCGGAAACCGGGTGGGCACATCTCAATGAGGGGGACCCCCCCTCCTGGCCCAACCAGGTCTCCGTAATACCCGCCAGGTCCGCTCCCCCCTCCTGAACAAGATCACAAATGAGGGGGGCTTTATTTACCACGGACCGGGCATTGCACAGCATCAGCCGAAGGCCCAGGGCCTGAGGGTCTGTGCAACCTGGGGAACGAGGGGAGCATTGGAGGCCGGAGCGCGCCACTGCTTGGAGCCAGCGGGCGCGCGCTCCCACAACCTGATGTGGCCCCCTGCTCCCGCCATATCTGCCCCTCCCACCCACAGTACTGATGTAATGACCATCCATAACACAAGCTCTAACCCCCTCCTTGACCCCGGTTCCCGCATCTCTAGTGCCGTGCTCTTCAGCCGGCTCTGGCCTCCTCCCCGACAGGTTCTCCCCCAAACCCACCGAACCCATCCCCCTCCCAGAAACCTTTAAAACCTTATCTAAAAATTTCCCCAAAAAACCCCACAACTCCCTCCTCGCCACATGCCACCTCTCGGGATTCCAAAATCCGTCATCAAGGTAGGCCCTCGATAGTGAGGAGGGCCAAACCTGCGAGAGGGGGGAGTCTCGCAGCGCAAGCAGGTCAGCAGCCGTAAACATCGCACAAAACAGAGATGGAGATTCAACTGGTCAGGGCTTCACCAGATCGTCCAATAATACTGGGTCAAAGTAGATCTTCATATCAGGAGCTGGTTCACTGCCCTCTCACGACAGTGAAAGGGGCCAGTGACATCCCCCCACGTCTGGATGATAATTATCCCAGTCACCCTCTCACAGTGACTGGGGCAGATGACACCGACAATAAAGTCACAATAGTCCATCCTTTCATCTGGCGGATGACAAACAGCCCCCTCAGCACCTGCACACCGTTTTGCCCAGTTCTCCTCCAGTTTGGGGTCGCACAAGAAGCCAGCAATTTGTAAAGTTATTAAAGACAATGATGATAATCCCACAGGCACAAGTTCTTCCCTGGGGCAAAAGTAGGGATAGCAGACAAAAAAACCCAGTCCAAGTCCAAGGGTGGGAGGCCATCAAAGGCCAACACCCACACATACCTGGGGAAAGAAAGTGGGGGAGGAGAAGCCACCTAAGGCGACCGATAGAGCCCTGGTCAGCCTCCCGCGTCTCCTGTCCCAAGACTCCCCAAATCCCCAGTCTCAGCTCTGATGACAAACAAACCCTGGATAACAGGGGTCAAGGCTCAAAAAAGAGCAGATGGTAATCCTGAGGGCAAGGCAAGGCTGTCCGTATTCCCCCATCCACCTGCTGCAAGTTCTTTCCTCAGCCGGATGATCTGTGGCTGCCATTGCCTTCCGCCGCCGCTGCCGCCACCACCGCCGCGGCCGGCTCGCAACCGGCACCCTGGGCTCCCCATGGCACCCCCAGGACCCCCGAAAAACGTCAGGAGAGCATCCCAGAGATCCGTGAGGGGCGAGGGGATGAAGGGCACCTCCAAACCGCCACCGCATAGCAATGCCGACCGCCGCCGAACGCTCCGGCTTCCATTCCTCCCGGCGCTGACAAGCCGGAAACAGCTGTTTTTAACAGGCTGCCGCCCCATCTCCCGCGGCGGCTTCAAACAGCGCGTCCCGCCCTGCCCTGATATTCCGGAGGGCGAAAAAGCCTTCAGCAGTCAGGGCGGGCATTCCCTCATTGGGACTGGAGACGGAGATAGTTAAAGCGGCTCCTGAAGACCCCTGACACCAGCGACCTCTCCATCTCCTCAGCGGAGCTCAGCCGACCGCCGCCATCTTGGGACACGCCGGAACTGATCTTTTTTTAATGATGCAACCTATTATCATATATGGTAGACTTGCAAGAAAATCAAGGCATTTTGGATAAAAATTTGGTGGGTGATGCAGAACATTTTGAAAAGAAGGTTGAAATTTACTCCTCAATTGTTTCTATTGGGTATAACTACAGACTGTACAGTTTCAGAGACTAAATTGATTTTGAACTTAATATCAGCAGCTAGGCTGCTGGTAGCTCAATATTGGAAGAAAGACTCTTTGCCTACTATTGAAGAATGGACATTGAAAGTAACAAATCTAGCAGAAATGGTGAAAATCTCGGCGTACTTGAAGGACCACACGCAAGAAAGATATGTATCGGAATGGAGAAGATGGATTGATTATATTCAAAATAAGTATCAGACAAAAAAATATCAAATAGCTTATGAATGACTGTTAGTATTAGAAGTATTTGGTTATCGATAGTGGAGTTAAGGTTTCAGTGGGGGAGGTAGTACTTTGAGGATAAGTAGCTTAATCTAGTTTATGTTTGACTAAATGAAACACCTTGTATTTTACTCTGGGAAGTCGGGAGGGAGGGTGGGATGAAAGGGGGCAAAGGGTGGGGGGTACGGGGGGGGGGAAATCTTTCTTTTTTGTAAAACTTTTCAATAATAATAAAAAAAAGACGGGCTGGCCTCGGAACGCTGTGCTTGTGTTTGTTTCTTGCCTGCCTTCCTAGAAACAATAAACTGAATCTCCTCTCGAGCAGCTGACCTCCAATCATTTCGAAGTAATCTCCCAGCCGGGAGTTTTGAATTCAGGAAGGGAAAGCTCTGCCTTTCAACAATCCTTAAAGGAAAAGGCTTCTTTTTTCCTTCCAACAGGAGTAGAAAAAAATTGCTCCTGATAGAATAGAAGGAGTGGCGTCTCAGCCTCTATCTATAAACAAGCAAAAATTAAGACAATTCTATGCAAAATTAATTGAATCTGGACCCTGGAGTTTAAAATGGGAGGGACATGAAAGGGGAAGCCTTGAAAATTTGAAACAAGCTTTAACCAAGGCTCCTGTATTAAGTTTACTAAATTTGGAAAAGCCATTCAATCTCTTTGTAAACACAGAAAATTGAATTGCACAAGGGGTGTTGGCTCAGAAAGTAGGAAATTGACCTTTGGGGGAGCCCTTATTGTAAGCACCCCACATCACGTCAGAACCATCCTTCAGCAAACAGCAGGGTGGTGGTTCACTTATTCCAGAAGTCTAAAAAAATGAAACAATTTTAATGCAGCAGACAGACTTGATTGTAACTACAGATCACAATTTGAATCAAGCACAGTTCTTAGCCAACACCAGATCAATGGATCAGTTTGGATTAGAACATTATGGTGCTGAAGTAATTGATTTACATACAAAACTAAGACCTGATTTGGAGGAACACCCCTGGAGACAGGAGAAGCAATTTGTGACACACTAAAGAGATCTGGAAACAAGGGGTTTGCCTCAAAATTGGTCTGCTCAAACCTTTGAATTGTATTCATTAAATTAAGCTCTATCGATAGGGAGCCTGGATAGCTCAGTAGACAAATGCATTGTAATTTAACTCCAGCTGTCTGTAATTAGTAAGTTCAAATCTCACCAGGCTCAAGGTTGACTCAGCCTTCCATCCTTTCTAAGGTACGTAAATTGAGGACCCAGTTTGTGGGGGCAATAAGCTGACTTTGTAAAATATACAACAGTATGAAGGCTATTGCTTAATGCATTGTAACCCTGAGTCTCCAGAGATCATTTGGCAAAATATGGGTGGAGTTATTGGGGAATTCAAGCTATTGTAGATGAACTTTTAAAAAGCTATGGTTGTATTGGGATATATCCTTTAGCAACATCAATTATAAACAAATGTTTGATTTGTAAAGAGGTGAATGAACAAGCTGTCAGGAAACAACAGATGGGTGGGAGACCACCAGCTTTAAGACCATTTCAATGTATTCATGTGGATTTTACAGAGTTACCAAAAGTGGGGAGAGTAAAATATTTATTAGTCATAGTGAACCACCTCACAGGGTGGGTTGAAGCTTTTCTCTGCAGTAATGATACAGCAACAGTGGTGTCAAGAGTTTTACCCTACCTAGAAAGATTATCATTATATGAACTGTTGTTTGGAGTAGTTTTCACTACAGGAAGCATATGCATTAATTCCCTGGAAACCAGAGACAAAGTATTGAAACAATATGTGTATAAATTGTCCAGATATTTTAAAGTTTTTAGGAAACAAGGACTATTAGCCCAAACACCACCTTTGAAGTTTCCAGTCCACAAATTCCACCACGATGATTGGATGTTGATCTGGAGCTGGAAGGAAGTTAAACCCCAAGTGAAAGGGCCCATGCCAGTCCCAAAGGAGTGGAAGGTGGAATCTCACCAAGGAGATCCATTGAAGTTGACGATCCGAAGAACCCAAGGGACTGGTGGGCAGTAACCAGTGGGAATAGCGTTCTTCATCATCTGGACTATTTTTGTATTTTTTTCTTTCTTAGGATTGAGTGGTTGCCTATGCTGTTTCCCAACTGAAGAGGACTACAACTGATCAGATTCCTTTGCGCACTCTCCCAGATGTATTGGTTTTGTAATTGTGCTTTTAAGACCTTAGAAGGAAGATCCTGGATCCACTGGATGAAACTGAAGCCTGCAGACCAGAGTGATCCGGTCACATACCAGGTAACAGGCCATTGGTGCAGAAGTTCAAGAAGAATACACCCTGCTGAGTCCTACCGGCAACGGACTCTCAACGCATGGTGGTGATCGTCAGCCTTGCTGAACCACCCCGGAAGCTGGTTCCCCACGCACAGCCGAAGCTTGGAACGGAGGAAGACAGCATTCCATGACTGTAGTTTGTAATGTAAAATCCATTAACTGTAATAGAATCCAGTGTGCACTACTTAAAGATACTCATGCTAGAGGAAGATTGGGTGTGGGGACTCTGGGCAACAGCTACTTTAGCCCTTCTGTTGGTATTGTTTTAATACGATTGATATTGCCCTACCCCAAGTTACGCATATCCCTAACCCTCTTCCTGACGTGGTGAATTTGTAAACTACGGGTCTTGCACTCTTAAGGCCTTGTGGGTGTTCAAGAAATCCCCCTTGTCCCTATAGAAGGAATTAAAGATGTCAAGAATCCCAGGGGAACTAACAGCATCAGGACACTGAATGGGGACACTTTGGGTCAAGTCCACTCCCGCCAACAACGTGGTATTAGAAGGTGGGGGGAAGCCTTAGACCTAAACCAACTCCTAGACCTGGGATCAAGAGTTTAACAATCCCGGTAGAGGAGAGAATAGAAAAGGAGAACAGACCCCTGCAACAATTGAAAAGAGGAGATTGCATATCAGGGATACTGGAATTGGGTCGAAACCTTGTTAAAGCATAGGGTCACCTTCCCTGTGTGTAAAGAGACATCAGAAACCTGGTAGGCCTATAGGATCCCTGACAAAAGAACAATGTCCATCAGAAGTGTACCTTGGTCCTAGAATGAACATTAGGGATGTAAAACTAACCAAAGATCTTTTTCCTTCTGCACACCACTCACTTTCTCATCACCACCAACTGCCATCATCACAAGATGGGGAGGGTGGAAGAGGTCCTGGAAGGTATCCAAGGAAAGGTGCACCAGTCTGTTCCAGCCCCCTCGCTTCACAATCTGGCTCTCCATTAGGTCCAACACAGGTTTATGTGTCTTCTTTCCCCCTGGAATACTACCTCCCGGTATCTTTTTGAAGGACCAATCCTCAGAGATAAACAAAAGGACCCTTCACTAGAAGTCCCATTGCAACCACTGGCAGGGATGTTTGTGGCAGGGACTTTGGGGGTCTGGACTAATGAAAACTACCGTAGGATCCATGCTTTCTCCATAAACATAGGAGGTATGTGTGTACTTTTGGGAGAAGACTGTTGTTTCTATATGAATAAATCAGGGATGGTCAGAGAAATTGCTAAGGAATTGCAGGATAGGGCATCCAAGATAAGTAAGAGGTTACAAACAACTGACATGTGGTTTTCTTGGTTGCCTGGATCCGGGTGGATTAATATGGCTGTGGCAGGCCTAGCTTTTATTCCTTGTGCAATCCCTATGCTGAAACAGCTATCAATAAGAGCAGTAAAGGAGATACAAATTGAAAAGGAACTAGCTTTGACAGAACATTTTCTTAATCAACTTGGTCCCTATCCTGTGGAAGAACATAAAGATTCTGAGGCAGACCCATATGAGGAAATGGAACCTGTAGAAAGAGGGAGAGAATCTCCCCAAGAATCAAGAGAGTAAAAATAATCAAGAACTACCTATCCTTTACCTTTATTAATTATATTTTGTTAGACCCTATATATGGTAGATTTGTTTATTGGAACCTTGTATATTCAGAAGTTAAACTTATAAGAGAATAGTGAAAGTTTCTGCATTGAAAAACTTTCAAAGGGGGGAATAATGTAAATGAAGCGGGCTCTGATAGATGACCACTGGATAACTTTCTATTCACTCTGTTCTAAAGGCAGGAAATGCATCCGGTTGGAAAAATTACAAACTCAGCCAAAATCCTTTTGATACCTCTAGGAGGCCTCTAAGTTGTCAGAAGATAGGAACATTCTAATGACATACAGCTTAAAGCTTGGTTAGGTCAAGGGGATCCACATGAGTTAAAAGTCATCTATCAACAGAAGATAATTTGAATCTATGCTCCAGTAATTTACAGAAGAATTATGATTGTTTGGCAAGAATAATATAAAACTTTAGTAATTAGGAAATGTCAATTAAATATAACAAATGTATATGACCATATAAACTGCTGAGTTAACAGAATGCTTTGTCTTAGAAGTGTATAAAACCATTGTAACAGAGTTCTCTCCTTGTTCAAAGCTTCATGTATAAAACTGGCTCTGAACCTTGCGCAATACACTGTCTCTGACTAACCTAGGAATGTTGTTTGGTCTCATCATTCCACAACAATCTTATGAGGATTGATAGGTCCTTATTACTGGTTTGTACCTTGACTCTGATTCTGTGTTCAGCTCTTTGCATGGACTATAAAGGAACCTATTGTTTTTATCAGATGATGAAAACAATATTACATCATAAACTCCACTCTTTTTATTGACATGTGCAATGACATGATTCATATATAGGAGGGACAGAACTTGAATTGAAACATTGCAATATTATTTTCATCATTCTGAACTCCCTGACACACATATGGTACATACCCCATGAATGCTGCTGGCCTCTTGGTTCTAACCAAGCACTGGTTTCAAGCCACTTCAAATATCATTCATTCTATCCAAATATACTTCAGAAACATTCTTGGGACTAAAACTGAAATCCACTAAACCTTAGATTTAGTTTTCCATAACTTTTGCAATTACAAATCTACATGTATAGATGTACTGTAAACTTATAATTATATAATTTAAATTATGAATAGATTTTTTGTGTTTCTGAGATTCAATTTGTTGTTAAATTGTTGTTAAACAATTGATAACTGTTCCTGGGAAGCTTCAAGGTCTCTCTAGCCTTTATTTGTATTTATTGTTATATGTTTTATGGTTGTATTGTATTTATTGTTATATGTTTCAAGCTTCTTCAGCATTAAATTAGATTAGAACAGAAAAATTTAGAACACTTTTAGACCAAAATTTAGGACACAAAATTTAGAACAACAATTTACACTAAATTTACAGTGTAAATTAGAACAGATAGCCACCTAGATAAGCACAAAGTTATATAAAGCATTCTTCCATGCTATTTCTAGTTTTTAAACTATGATCAGTTCCAACATACAGAAACTTCCTACTTAAAGAAAAAAAAACACCTTCTAAAGGGCTTTATGCCACCAAAATCAATTTTACAAAGCAGTTACAAAAGTTTTCATGTAAGCATGGAACAACAATACAGCACATCTGTGCCAAACTTGTACTTTACAGATAACTGGCTATTTGGAAAGAAGGTAGCTTTTCAGCCTTTTGCAGCCTTTTTCATATATGTATGTTCCTGTGTGATTAAGGGCATTGAAGATTGGACTTTCAGCAAGTTACTGAATGGATAACTTGCATGAATAAAAGGCACTCCATTGTCACACTACTACACCAATTGGAAGCCAGACCTGTGCTAGAGTTCAAGGTGCAAGACTCTATTCTATTTCCATTGAATTTAATGTAAGACAAACTATATCCCACAGTATTGTAAGAGGTCTTGAACCCATTCTGGTAAATTCCAAAAGAAAACCAACTTTTGTTGGTCATCATTGTTGATTGACAATAACTGTCAGGACTAATGCCTGCAGTTTTCTTGGCGTTGTTTTTAGAAGTGCCTGCTTCCTAGGGATAAAGAGAATGACTGGTCCAAGGTCACCCACCTTAGGGGGAACTAGAACTCATGGTCGTTTCTAGCCTGATGCCTAACCACTACATCAAACTGAGTCTTTTGAAAAATAACTCTCATCTCTCTCATACACCCACATACACATAAACCCTAAAAGCCCTATCATTCTGATTCAGAGAACTCCATTCTTTCTAATAACAGAATAACAGAGTTGGAAGGGACCTTGGAGGTCTTCTAGTGCAACCCTCTGCTTAGGCAGGAAACCCTACACCACTTCAGACAAATGGTTATCTAATCTCTTCTTAAAAGCTTCCAGTGTTGGAGCATTTACAACTTCTGGAGACAAGTTGTTCCATTGATTAATTGTTCTAACTGTCAGAAAATGTTTCCTTTGTTCTAAGTTGCTTCTCTCCTTGATTAGTTTCCACCCATTGCTTCTTGTTCTACCTTCAGCTGCTTTGGAGAATAGTTTGACTCCCACTTCTTTGTGGCAGCCCCTGAGATATTGGAACACTGCTATCATGTCACCCCTAGTCCTTCTTTTCATAAGACTAGACATATCCATTTCCAGCAACTGTTCTTTATATGTTTTAGCCTCAAGTCCCCTAATCATCTTTGTTGCTCTTCTCTGCACTCTTTCTAGTCTTTGTCCTTCTGACAACTGCAAATCTTGACCCCATTTAGTAAACATTCACTGCCCAATAGGTTCTCTATCTGTTTCAAAAATGCTACTTTGTCTGCCTGCAGTGAAGGAATTTGGGGAACCAAGACTAATGACCCCATTGCTCTTATATGCTTGCTTTGGTACCTTCTCGGCAGCTTTCCTTGCAAATCAGCTACTGGAAGAGGCCCCCAGACAGGTGCAATAACATGGCCGTGCCTCTTCCAGCTACTGCAAGATAAGGCTGAAAAGAGTGCAGTTCCAGAAAGGCAAAAAAACCCTCCCTCAAGTCTAAAAAAAAACAGACATATCAAAAGTATCTGTGTAATGGTAACAGCAACAATAAGGTTTGCTGTTTGTTTTTCCCAACTCCACAGCCAAAGCTCCATTCTAAAACCAAAACAATAGCTATTCCTACTTACATTATCTCCTCTTACTCCAGGCTGTCCAGGCTCACCTGATTCTCCTCTAGGGCCTTCTCTACCCTTTAACCACAAAGAGAAGAAAGAAGAGTTCACTAGCTCATATTTTCCAGTACCACTTATTACATTTGCAGATATCATCCCAGAGTCATTGTTTGGTGTTCACTATCTAGGTCTGTAACCATGTTCATAGTAGTAAAGTGGAAAGGAAAAAGGTTTTAAATCATTTAACTTTAAGCTGGGTTAC
This sequence comes from Pantherophis guttatus, assembly GCF_059756535.1. Lineage (NCBI taxonomy): Eukaryota > Metazoa > Chordata > Lepidosauria > Squamata > Colubridae > Pantherophis > Pantherophis guttatus. Next base: position 102,079,079 of record NC_142066.1, read on the forward strand.
AGTTTTGTATTTGGTGCCCTTGAGACAGATAGATGGGCGGTAGTCAGTCTCTCTGTGTAAATAATGCATTTATTTATCATATAATCATTAACTCACAGGACTTGGCAAAAGGTTTGAAGGTTGCTGACAATGCTGTATAGCAATTTTCCCCTCTTTCAGATGCATTGACCCCTATATATTGGAAAATCACCAGCAATAAATTCTGGGAGTTGTGGTCTCAAGACATCTGGGCAGTAGAGAAAGCTGCCCATAATTGCATTCAACACAGAATTCAGTTTACCCTTTGGCCTGAATAGCCCTTTTGTCCATGTGATCCTGGAAATCCTTGTTCTCCCTAGACCCCAAAAGAAAAGGACAGTAACTCAGTAATCTCATGAAACATGTTTCTTAAAAAGATCTGGATTAGAGATGATCTGGAAACCTTTAATCTTTTCTTTAAGTGGCTTTTACAAAGTATTCATTAGATTGTTACAAATTTAAACAGATGATTGGTTTTGTGGTTTTATTGAAACTGTTTTGTGACTTAATTCAATTCTGCATTTATTCAGACATTATGTGGATCTTTAAATCATCTACATAAAAATGGGCTCATCAAAATGTTCTGACCTAGAAACCAGGATGACTTTGGTCCAGTAATGTTTTCACAATCCAATCTACTTCACAAGGTTGTTTTTATGGAGAAAATAGGAGAAGGAAGAAATATTATGTATGTTTACCTTCTTAGTTATTTATAAAACACACACAAACACATACACACATACACTGTATGTACTGTATGTATGTATGTATGTATGTATGTATGTATGTATGTATGTATAGGATAAAAATTTATTGGATAAATACCTCATGTCCATCAATACCATCAACCCCGGAATTACCAGCTTCACCCTGTTGGAGAAAATGTAAGCCATATTTATTATGAAATTCTTTGTTACTTTTGCAGCATCAAATGAGAAGCCCTCCATTCATGACACATTCTTTTTTCTCCCTTCCTTTGATTATAGCTATGTATCCTCAAAGGCCTGATAAACCAGCACTGACTTACATAATGTTAGATACAACCAAATAGTTCTGATGAGATTCTGCTAACCTAAATAATAATAACCATCAGCATTGACAAATTTATTTTTAGTCAATTGCAAAAGGCAGCTTTACTTGGAACAGTTTACAGCCAGCAACAACATGTGTAACACCATCAAACATCAACATCTGCCTATCCAGATCCTTGGGAAGAACTTGATAGGCAGTTTAATGAAAAGAAGGACTAGGGGAGACATGATAGCAATGTTCCAATATCTCAGGGGCTGCCACAAAGAAGAGGGAGTCAAGCTATTCCCCAAAGCACCTGACGATAGGACAAGAAGCAATGGGTTGAAACCAGTGGTGAAATCTAAAATTTGTTACTACGGGTTCTATGGGTATGGCTTGATGGTGGTGGTGGGGGTAATGTAACTGGGTGGGCGTGGCCAATTTTTTTTAAACCATTTTTTCTACTTGTTGAAGGAGTGGGAACAGTTTATATTGAAGGGATTGGCGATATTGAGGGAGTACTGTTTGTACCACAGATAACCAATAACTTTTTTTTTTAAATTTGATTTATATGCCGCCCTTCTCCGGAGACTCAGGGCGGCTTACAATGCGTTAAGCAATAGCCTTCATTCTTTTCTATATTTTATACAAAGTCAGCTTATTGCCCCCACAAACTGGGTCCTCATTTCACCTACCTTAGAAAGGATGGAAGGCTGAGTCAACCTTGAGCCTTGGAGAGATTCGAACCAGCAGAAATTGCAGGCAGCTGTGTTAATAACAGGGTGCACTAAACCACTGTACTATCAAGGCTCTTATGCTACTTGCTGAGTAGCACAAAGTTATGCAGGGAAAATGGTATTAATATTAAACTCAAGGAAACTGGTGGTTATGTGACAAAACAAAATGTTATTGTTGCTAGTTTAAAACTGTTTAATGATTTGCCATACCTAATCCCACTTGTTAAACCCAAGGCTCTAGAGCAGTGGAGCAACGGGCAGAAGGAAGCCAGAGCGCAGATAGATGAAATGACTACCCAAAATGTTATTGAATCTCAAACATCTCAAGGTAACAAAAAGGTCAGTGAAAAAGAGCCCTCTAAGGGAAAACCACTTCATAGTAAGTGCGCTCATATCTTACACAGAAAGCTAGGGCATTTCAGTTTCCAGGTAATTGACAAGATGCCCCTATTTACTGAGGGTTTAGACCTTAAAAAATGTAAAGCACATTTGTAAAAAAAAATGCTTTCACAAGGCTCTGATGATCCCAGCTGAGTTGCCTGATCGGCAGAGGCTTTTTTTCTTTTAAATGCTTCTGAAAATCAGGCAACTCATCTTGGATCATCAGAGGCATTTAAAAGAAAAAAAGTCTCTGCAGATCAGGCAACTCAGCGGGATTGTCAGAGACTTTTAAAAGAAAAAATGCCTCTAACGATCAGGCAACTCAGCTTGAATCGTCAGAGACATTTAAAAGAAAAAAAGTCTTTGATGATCCCAGCTGAGCCGCGCGATCATCAGAGGCTTTTTTTTTTACTTTTAAAAGCATTTTTTCAGCCCAAGAGGTTGTAGAAAAAATGCTTTTAAAAATAAAAAAAACACCTCTGATGATCGTGCGGCTCAGCTGGGCATGGGGGGCGGGCAGGGATTTTTGCTACCGGTTCTCCAAACCACCCGCCTCCATCGCTACCAGATCAGGCAATCCAGTCCAAACCGGGAGCATTTCACCCCTGGTAAAAACTAATCAAGGAGAGAAGCAACCTAGAACTAAGAAGAAATTTCCTGACACTTAGAACAATTAATCAGTGGAACAACTTGCCTCCAGAAGTTGTGAATGCTCCAACACTGGAAGTTTTTAAGAAGATATTGGATAGCCATTTGTCTGAAGTGATGTAGGGTTTCCTGCCTAAGCAGGGGGTTGGACTAGAAGACCTCCAAGGTCCCTTCCAACTCTGTTATTCTGTTAAGGCAGACAAATCCAGCCTGAACATCTGGCTGACTGTGCAACAAACCATGAATAATACTATACTGATAAAGAAAAGAGAAGTAATAGTCCTACTCAAATTAAGCCACTTTCATCTAATAATTCTGTGCCACTTTGAGAGTAAGTCTAGACCTTCATGATTCCATGATTTCATCACTATATTTGACAGCTTCACTCTCACATTATCTCCTAAGTCTTTCAAGAGTAATGTGACTTGGTGATTCCGTAACTCACACTCATATGAACGATTTCATATGACAAACAATATGAAAGACGAGAAAGGAAAAGAGGTGTTACAATGAAGTAGTTTTTTACCTCGTTCACAGAGGTTAAGAGGGAAAGACAGTTTCTCAAGACTGAGGTGAAAGCGTAATTTTGTTCATTCCTTGTTCTCAGCATTGCAAGATAGCGGAAGTGGGGAAAAAAAGATAAAAGTTTCCCATCGTGTCCAAATCTAGGCGGTGGTGTTCACCTCTGTTTCTTAGCCAAGGGAGCCAGCATTGTCTGTGGCTGGCATGACTATATGCCGAGGTGCATGGAATGCTGTTACCTTCCCACTCAAGTGATACTTTTGCATGCTTTTGAACTGCTACCAGTGGTGGGTTGCTACCAGTTCACCCCAGATTGGGCAAACTGTTAGTGGCAGTAGGAGGCTCTGGCCACCCACCCGAACGCTTCTGAGCATGCATATGAGTGAACTGGTAGCGATGGGTTTTAAAACCCACCCCTGGCTAGATAGGCAGGAGCTGGGCAAGAACAGGGGCTCACCCTATCACATAGTATTTGGGTCTCAAATTGCCAACCTTCTAGAGATAAGCCCAGCATCTTAACTGCTAGACCACCACATCCCATACAGCAGAAGTAAAGGGGATGACAAACCCTATTTAGACTGATTTTGAAGGATGAGAAACTTTGGAGATACCCTTATGTAATGCTTTAGACTGCTAAAAGTCCATACCTAGCAACTACAAAATAGTAATAATAATCAAAGTAAATCTTTAAGCCATATCTTTTGAAGAAAGCAGTTTGTTTCTCTATTTTAATGTTTTTTTTTAAATAATTGCCTACCTTTTTTCCTCTATATCCTCTTACTCCCTGAAATGCAGAAAAAACTGGGTGTTACACAGAAGAAATTCAAACGTTCTGAAACGTATTTCCAAATATAGAGTATTTTTCTGCACTAGAAATTCTAGATAACCAGAAATGCAAATCAGTATTCAGGTGACGGGATCAGTAGATTTTTTTTCTATACTGCCTTACAGTATAGTGATACTTTAAATGCTCATTCCTAGCAATTGTTCACTTCACATTAGGAACTTGACAGCTTCTTTCCCATTTTTGATTGCTTAGAGAAGCACAGAAAGCAATGCATTTCTTACTACCCATAAAGTTCCTACCGATTTTTAATCTGAAGTTTTTATGTGCAAAAATGCTTCCCCTACCTAGGAGATGAGCATTCGTTGTATTCAAAACCCTGTGGACAAGGGTATCATATACCAAGCATATTTGTTGGGTGGGGAAAAAAATGTCCAACTCTGGTTTTGGTAGGAGCCAGCAACTCTAGCTGACAAATTAGAGCAGTTGAGTCATGTGTGAAGTTTCTATCTTGTTATATTCTTTTTGTTATTGTCACTACAGCTGGTGTTTAATCTTCCTTTTTTGAGAGAAGATCATCTTTCTCATCTTCTCAGGAACAACTTTCTTTTGATAAATATAAATATAATTTATTGAATAAAATGCACACATTATAACATGGGAGTCATCAGGTGTGGTCAAAATGTTTCAAAGGTAGCCACAATAGTGCAATTCAATCTCTGCTTGATTTTTTTTTAATGGGCATCACATAAATAGAGTTTCAAACACATCATTGTGGCCACTTTCTGGATTTTTTTGAAGGATACCTTGCAGGGATGTCAAACTGGCAGCCCATGGGCCAGATGCATCACATGCAGGCCCACAGAGGGGAAAAAACATCACAATACATCTCATGATGGCAACATGACATTGCGAGCTTGACACCCGTGCCTTACAGATACGCATGCATTCTCGTTTCTCAAAGTAGAAGACAACTATGAAATCATTCAAAAAGTAACAAGCATACCGTACAACCACACCAAGCAAACATATAACCACACAATCACACCAAGATGGTAAAATATGAAATCATGTAAAGTGTAATTCACAAGAACACCTAAGACTCTGGGTGATCCCTCTGGAAAAGGTTTGAAAACTTGCCTTGGGACCTCTAGCACCAGTACATCCAACTTCTCCTTGTGTTCCATTAGTACCCATCAGACCACGACTTCCCTAAGGGAAAAGAAAAAAGTGAAAAATCAGAAAATCTGCCCTTTGAATATGCTTAATGCCTTAGATACAATTGTCTTCGTTTTGAAGGATATATTGTTTATGTCTCTAATTGATATTTCTGAAAATTACTGAGTTATCTCCTGGCTACATGCTGTGAAATGCCTTTGCTGAATCAGGCACTTTCAAACCTAACAATGATAACTAAGTAATGTAAGATTAACTTATGAGATATGTAGACAAATATTACCAAACATTAATTCTGTAATACTATAGTGACATTTAGATTGTGAACTCATTCTTCAAATTTGAAAAAAGAAGGCAAATTTACTGTCTTTTCAAAATGGTGGAAGAACTAGTTATTCAAGATGCATGGTGAGAGATACATCCCAAAGAAAATCAATATTCATTTCATTCAAATAGACACATGTCTTGGTCAAGAATAGATATGATATGGATGACAGCGGAACTAAAAGCCAACATGCAAGAAATAAGTATAGAAATAAGTAATTGGGCAGATCATAACATGATAAAAGTTATATGGAAAGGACAAAAAAGAAAACCAAGATGGGTGATGAACCAAGAAATATTAAAAGAAAAGGAATTTATTCAATTTTTGGAAAGAGAACTAGACTTCTTTAAAGAAAATAGAAAAGAAGAAACATCACTAGAAAATGTATGGGATACAGCTAAGGCATATATTACAGGATTAACTATAACATACAGAGGAAAACAGAATAAAGAAAAAGACAAAATCAAAGGACATTAGAAGAATATAAGAGATTAGAGACAGAACTACAAAAAGATCCACAAAAAAGAATATAAAGAATCAAATGGACTTAACGAAGCATAAGTTGAATTTAAAATATCTTTATCTATTAAAACTAGCATGGAAAATTAAAAGTGTCAAACAAAATTTCTTTGAGAATGCAAATAAACCAGGAAGATGGCTGGTGTATAAATTGAAAAAAGAAAAAGAAATTGATACATAAACTAGTGGACAATGAAGGTAATTTTCACCATCAAAATGAAGCCTTCCCTGGACCCGGCTGAATTAGCCAACTACCGTCCGGTCTCCAACCTTCGTTTTGTGGCGAAGGTTGTTGAGAGCGTGGTGGCACGACAGCTTCCCCGACACCTGGATGAAGCTATCTATCTGGACCCATGCCAGTCGGGCTTCAGGCAGGGGTACAGCACAGAAACGGCATTGGTCACGTTGGTGGAGGGCTCGGGACAGGGGTTGCTCCTCTGTCCTAATCCTATTAGATCTCTCAGAGGCTTTTGATACCATCGACCATGCTGCAGCGGTTGAGGGGGTTAGGAATAGGGGGCACCATTTTGCGGTGGTTCTCCTCCTTCCTCTCTGACCGCTCGCAGTTTGTGTTGGCAGGGGGGCAGAGGTCAACCTCGAGGCACCTTGCATGGGGAGTGCCGCAAGGGTCGGTCCTCTCGCCCCTTCTGTTCAACATTTATGTGAAGCCGCTGGATGAGATCATCCGTGGTTTTGGGGTGAAGTGTCATCTGTACACTGATGATACTCAGCTGTACATCTCCACCCCAGATCACCCCAACGATGCCCTTGATGTGATGTCTCGCTGCCTGGAGGCTGTGCGGGTCTGGATTGGGAGAAACAGGCACAGACTCAACCCCTCCAAGGCTGAGTGGCTGTGGCTTCCGGCGTCCCGATATAGTTAGCAGGTGCCATCGCTGACTATTGGGGGTGAATCTTTGCCCCCCCACAGAGAGGGCTCGCAATCTGGATGTCCTCCTGGATGCACGGCTGTCTTTAGAAGAGCATATGACGGCGGTGGCCAGGGGGGGCTTTTATCAGGTTCACCTGATTCGCCAGTTGCAGCCCTTTCTGGACTGGGACGCCTTGCACACGGTCACTCATGCCCTTGTCACCTCCCAGCTGGACTATTGTAATCTCTCTACATGGGGCTCCCCTTGAAGAGTACTCGGAGGCTCCAACTGGTCCAGAATGCGGCCGCGCGGGTGGTTATGGGCGCAACTCATTGTGCCCATGTGACACCCCTCCTGCGCGAGCTGCACTGGCTCCCAGTGGTCTTCCGGGTGCGATTCAAGGTGCTGGTCACCACCTTTAAAGCGCTCCATGGCATAGGACCCGGGTATCTTCGAGACCGACTTCTGCCACCAATAGCCTCCCACCGGCCAGTTCGCTCCCACAGAGGGGGTCCACTCAGGGTGCCATCGGCCAAGTTATGTCGGCTGGTGACACCCAGGGGGAGGGCCTTCTCTGTTGGAGCCCCAGCCCTGTGGAATGAACTGTCCCTGGAAATACGTAAGATCCCCGACCTCCGGGTATTTCGCTGTGCACTGAAGACCCTGTTGTTCCGCCAGGCCGGGCTATCGACATGATAATTTTAAATTGGGGTATTTTAAATTTCTGGGGCTTTAAATGGAGCCAAATTTATTTAATAATTTTAAATTTTACATTGATGTTTGTCTTGTGTTTTTAAATAGGCTGTACACCGCCCTGAGTCCTTTGGGAGAAGGGCGGTATAGAAATAAAATTATTATTATTATTATTATTATTATTATTATTATTATTATTATTATTATTATTATTATTATTATTATTATGAAAAAAAGAAAGTGATTCAAAATTGCTACAAGAATTTATGTGACCAAGAGCAAATTTCAGAAGATAAAATAAAACAATACTTAGAAAAAGTGGAACTACCTAAAATACCTGAAAGCAATGTTAGATGAACATATATCAATGATGGAATTAACAGAAGCAATCAAGAGGCAAAAGAATGGGAAGACACCAGATCCGGATGGACTACCAGCAGAATTATTTAAAGACTTGCAAGATACTTTTATTCCAATGTTGAAAGTATGAACTTTTGTTAGAAGCAAAAGTACCAAATTCATGGATGGAAGCATATATTACTCTCTTACTGAAAGAAGATGCAGGTCTACAACAGATAAAAAACTATACACCGATATCTTTGCTGAATGCAGATTATAAAATATTTGCTTCAATAATTACATAAAGACTAAAATGATTTTTAAATTGATTTATACATTCAGACCAAAATTTTTACCTAAGAAACAAATTAAAGACAATATGAGAATAATCTTAAACACATTGGAGTACTACGAAGCACATCCAGAGAAGCAAATGGGACTGATCTTCCTAGATCAGGGGTCTGCAACCTTAAATACTCAAAGAGCCATTTGGACCCATTTCCCACAGAAAAGAAAACACTGGAAGCCACAAAACCTGGGTGGGCGTGGCCAACTCGATGTGACTCACTTCCACCAGTCAAATGACCCCTCCTTGCCATGCCTACCCAGCTGATCATTAGGGCAAAGAACCAGTTGTTAAAAAACACCAGGAACCACAAAATCCTTTTGACATCTCTCTCTTCCCTCCCTCCCTCTCTCTCTCCCCCCCTCTCTCTGTATCTCTCTATGTCTCTCTTTCTCCCCCTCTCTCTGTATCTCTCTGTCTCTGCCCTGGCCACTTCTCCCATCCCCCGCCATCGCCCTTACCTTCTCAGGCCAGGCGAGGAGTGACTGGGAGGGGAGGGCAAGGGGCGGGGCCAGGCAGTGGTGGGATCATCTAACAGGGAGCCACAGCAGAGGGCCCAAAGAGCCACATGCGGCTCCAGAGCCGCAGGTTGTTGACCCCTGTCCTAGATGCACAGAAACCGTTTGATAACGTGTACTGGCAATTTATGCTTGCAGAGCTAAAGGAGATGGATTTTGAGGAGAGATTTATTAGTATGATTAAGGTGATATAAACAAACTGCAGAAGTGATGGTAAATGGAGATATGACTGAGAAAGTTAGCATTAAGAAAGGAACAAGACAAGGATGTCAAGCATTTGTAGATGACTTAGTTTTTATTTTGGAAGATTCACAAGAAACAGGGCTTAAATTAATTAAAAAAGAAGAAGAATATGGAGAAGTGGCAGGTCTGAAAATAAATAAATAGAAAACTAAGTTCCTAGTTAAAAATCTTACAGATAAGCAGAAAAAAGAGTTAATGAAGAGAATAGATATTCAGATTGTAAAGAAAGTAAAATACCTAAGGGATTCAGTTCAGCAAGATGGATAACGACTAAGGAAGATAATTACCATAAACCGTTGAAACAAATTCAAATGGATCTGGAAAAATGGAAAAGTCTACAACTATTGTTGGTAGGAAGAATAGCTACAATTAAAATGAACATATTGCCAAGATTATTATACTTATTTCAAACAATTCTGATAAAATTGGGGGGGAAATATTTTGAGGAATTCAATAAAACAATACATAAGTATATTTGGCAAGGGAAAAAAGCAAGAATTAGCTTTAAAATGTTGCAAGATATAAGAAGCAGAGGAGGGGTTACCAAACTGGGAATTTTATTATCAAGCTGCTGTATTAAAGTGGATGAAAGAATGGATTGTATTGAGGAATACAAGATTATTGACATTGGAAGGCCATGCTTTACAACTGGGTTGGCATACTTTCTTGTGGTATGGGAAAAACAAGATACTGTATTTTTCGGAGTATACGACGCACCGGAGTATAAGACGCACCTTAATTTTGGGGGAGGAAAACAAGAAAAAAAGAATTCTGCCTCTGCCTACCAGAATCAGGATCACCGGCTTCCTCACTTCCATTTGGATTTTGATAACGAGTATCACAGATCTTTTTATCAATTTAAAGCAAATCCTATCTATTTAACTGGACTGGTAGGGTGGGGTGGGGGATGATTTTCATGGGGACAGAAATCTCAGGAGGTTAAGGAGAAGTCTGCTTCTATAGGGAGTGGGGATCTCCAGTCATCGCACAAGTTGTGAAGGCAGCCGTCAGAACTACTGGAGCTGCTTCCAGGCAGACCCTGGGAGAACTTGGAACTCTCAGTGGCTAAAGGAGAAGAAGAAAACTCTGGCCACGTTGAGAACACACACACTCCTGTTGCTGGAAGAAGGGGAGAAGGGCTGCTTCTCCTGCAATCTCCCCCACCCTTTGTCCTTGTGCCTTGTGCCTATACTCCTCCTTCCTCAGCCACCTTCTCTCCCAAATGGTCTTCATGCCCAGAGGAACTCCATCCACAGTCGAGGATGGAGGAAGGTCGAAGTTTGTTCCCCCCCCTTGCTCTCTTAAACTGAACTGCACTGAGCAGCTGGGAAGGGGGCCGTGTGAAGGAGAAATGTCTCAGCTCCCCACAGCCACTTGGCATTTTGACCACCCGAAACGGATCAGCACCAGCTGCTGCTTTCTCCCAGGATCATTTATCAACAAGTCAGAAAAGCAGTGCAGTTCAGTTTAAGAAAGCAAGTGGGGGGGAACAAACTTCGACCTTCTTCCAGCAACAGGAAAGTGTGCTTTCTCAGTGTGCCCAGAGTTTTCTTCTTCCCCTTTAGCCACCAAGAAGGAGGAGGGTGCACAGCTCTGCAAATTGCATTGGAGAATCAGGGAGGAAATCGCTGGAAAACGCAATGCATGGAGGCAATGCTCTTGCGAAGTGGGTGCTTCTGAATGGAGAGGCGTAAGGCAAGGTGCTTGCTGCCTGGTCTGCCCCTTCTCCAGACTACCCAGGCTGAGGGTGGTCAGCTTCTGCTCCTGGCCCGGGAGACGGATCTGACCAGGAGGGACGAGAAAGTGAGACTGCAGAAAAGGAGGAGGAGGGTGCACGGCTTTGTAAATTGCTTCAGGGAATTGGGGAGAAAAATGCTGGAAAATGTGATGCATGGAGGCAATGTTCTTTTTCCTCCCCTCACTTTCTCTTCCCTCCTGGCCAGATCCGTCTCCCGGGCCAGGAACAGAAGCTGACCACCCTCAGCCTGGGTTGTCTGGAGAAGGGGCAAACTGGGCGGTGAGCCACCTTGCCTTACAGCTCTCACGCAGAAGCACCCACTTCGCAAGAGCATTGCCTCCATGCATTGCGTTTTCTGGCATTTTCCTCCCCGATTCCCCAATGCAATTCTTACCGTGCCCTCATGAAAATGCAGCAGCGGCAGTTTTTAGCCGGTTCCAAGCAGCACCCTAACTGTTTTCGCCACCCATCTCCCAGCGTGCGGAGACTGAAAATGCAATGCTCATTTTTGGCAATGTGAGGATCCCCACCACCTGAAACCAGGGGTGAATCTAAAATTTTTTGCTACCGGTTCTGTGGGCGTGGCTTAATTAGTGGGCGGGGCTTGGTAAGGTGACTGGGAGGGCATGGCTTGTTGGTCAGATGGACATGGCCAAGTCAATGTCACTTCTTTGCCTTTTTTTAACCTACAAAACACAACACAACACAACTGGCTCACCCACAATATAAAAGCAGTCGTGCTAGGCCCAAAATGGCCCCTGCAACAAGCAGGAACCTCACACAGCCACAAAAAGCCCAAAAAACAACTTTCACACTTTACACACACACACAACACAACACAACACAACTGGCTCACCCACAATGTAAAAGCAGCTGTGCTAGACCCAAAATGGCCCCTGCAACAAGCAGGAACCTCACACAGCTACAAAAAGCCCAAAAAAATAATTTTCACACTTTACACACACAAAATTCCACATACAGCTTTGTGAGATTCTGTGTGTTTGTGTAGTTAGAGTGAAACACCACAGAAACACACTAAATCTCAGAAAGCTGCACAAATATTATTTTATTTTAATTTATTTTTATTTTTATATAAAAGCAGCTAAATTTAAAACTTCCTAAACTTTAAATGGCTAGGTCTAAAAAAAGAACAACCAAAAAACCCCCAATTAACTATTTTTTTTAAAGCTCCCAAAGGGGGAAAAAACTTACCCAATAGAACAGAGGTCTCCAACCTTGGCAACTTTAAGACTTGTAGACTTCAACTCCCAGAATTCCTCAGCCAGCTTTGCTTTGCTGGCTGAGGAATTCTGGGAATTGAAGTCCACAACTCCCTGACTGCTTGATTGCAGGCAGAGAGATTCAGTTGCTTGCTGATGCAATGGATTGGGGATTATAGTAAGGCGTTGCGACCAGCAGCTAAAGTAAGCAAGCTGGGGGTGAGGGGGAGCGATTTTTGATTAGCAGGCAACTCAGCTGGGGTCGTCAGAGCTTGGATGGTCAGAGCCATTTAAAAGGAACAAAGTTTTTTTCTTTTACATGGCTCTGGCGATCCAAGGTGAGTTGCCTGATTAGCAGGCAACTCAACTGGGATCGTCAGAGCTTGGCTCGTCAGAGCCATTTAAAAGAAAAAAAGGGGGGCTTCCGGTTGCGTCATGCTAAATGGAGGACTAGGAATTGTGTAGCTGCTTATCCTAGTTCTCCCTTTTCTGTGTCTGGCGGTTGTTCCTGCGCCATTGTGAGCCGTGGAGAGGCTTGCGAAGAAGGGGAGGCTTCGGGGCATGCGAGGAGGTGGCTTTCCCGCATGCCAGCAGATTTCTTCTCAGGATACCAGTGCAGAAAGAGGGCGGCGTGGGATCGCCCCGAAATCGTGACTATACCAACTGGAGAGGGGAGCCCACCAGCGTGGTGTAAGAATTCTACTTTACTAAGTTAGCTCAGAGCTGACTGAACCTCCTGCCTAAGAAACATATAAGATTTGCCATTTACTGGGGGAGCGGCTGAAATGGAGAAACGGCTGTCTTGTAAACTTCTTGCTGCTAGCTGTTATTTCCCCCTCAGAAGCAGTTATTGATCTCCCTTTGAACTTTGATATTATCAAAACTTCATCTTCTCCCTTCTTTTTATTTGAATATATTGTCTGTTGGATGAGGAATAATTGACTGATCTTGTTGAAGATGTAGTGAGATTTTCTCTTTTACTTCTCTCTTTGTCACATTATCAGAAGAGGCGAGCTTTTTGTCACATCTTGACTTGATATTTTTTTCTTCTTTCCCCACTGCTGAAGACGGAGACTGCCCTTGGTTGGTCTTGTACTGCCACCTAGTGGTGGATTGGGATATTACAACTAAAGGAAAGGAAAAGAAAGGAAAGGAAAGGAGGCGGGAAAAAGATATATATACACTGCCTCATAATAAACATTGAAAATAGACTAATTTGGATATATCAAGAGCTGATGGATTAACTTATTTGATTTAAAAGACTTGATTGATATATTTATTCAACAAAGAGTAGAGGAACAGTGGTTGTTTTCAGTTATGTCTACATCTTCAACTATTACCACAACAAATAAGAAAATTATCTCTCTGCCTACCGCTGTAACCCCAAATTCGACGTGTTTAGCTTCTAGAAGAACATCGGAAGATATGTCGGTGACGGGGAAGACGCCCTCTATGCAGGCTCTTCAAAATATGTTACAAGCCATCCAGGAATCAATGGCTAAAAACCAGGAGTCGACATCTAAGAACTTTGAGGACTTGGGAGCAGATGTGAAAGCGGAAATGAGAGGGGTTAAAGAAGAAATTAAACAGATGCGAAGTGAACTGGGAGATATACGACAGACATTAATACAACAAGAGGAAAAAATGAAGGAGATAGAGAATAAGACGGAGAAATGCGAAGGACTGATGGACAGTTGGGAGAAGAGACAAATAACCATAAATAGAGACTTAGAAGAAGAAATAATTTTTCTGGAAATGGAGAGATCTTCTTTTTTCCTTAGAATACAGAATGTGGCGGAAGAGAAAGGGGAAAAACTGGATGACATTGTAGGAGAAATAGTTGCAGAAACTTTGGAGGCAGATAGACTCATGATCCAACGGGATATTGATGAGGCCTTTAGAGTATTCACTAGCTACGCAAAAAGGAACAATCTTCCTTGGGAAATTCATGTTCGTTTTAACAAGAAAGCTTTGTGTGAAGAATTTTATAAACGAACAAGGGATCAAACTATTACATATAAAGGCCAACCGATGATAGTTTTGAAACAAATCCCATGTCGGGTAAGGGAACAGAGACGCAGATATCAATTTTTGATGACTTTCCTGAGGAAAAATGCAATTTTGTATCGTTGGTTATTGCCTGAAGGTTTATTGATGACATGGAGGGATAAGAAGGTGAGGATTTGGAGTCTTCAAGAAGCAAGAGAATTCATGGAACAACAATTTAATTTGTCAGAATTAGATGTTGAAGGAGAAGGGGAAAGTAGAAGTTTGGAGGAATCGCAAGAGGAAGAAGAGGTAGAGGAGAGGAGAGAAGGAAAGGCGGGAAAGAAGGGTGGGGGAATATGAAAAGTCGAGGAATTAACAGCACCTCAGAGGGAGAGAAGACAAACAGTTAAGAAGGCTATAACAGCGGGAAAGTAAAAACTTAGGTGAGAAAAGGAAATGGGGGAATTAGTGCGTTTGATATCTGTAAATATTAACGGTTTAAATGCTCCTAATAAACGTAGTAGGATTTTGAATAAATTAAGAAAGGCTAAGTATGATATTGTCTGTATGCAGGAGACTCATATAAAAAAAGATCAAAACCATTTGTTAGAATGCCGGGCGTTGGGTAAAACTTATACCTCATTAGCAGGTCAAAAAAAAAGAGGGATGGTGGTATATGTACGACATCATTTGAAATCCCAACAGGTTTTTGCTGACCAGGAAGGCTGGGTTCTCATGCTCGAAATAGAAATTGCCCAGTGGAAGTCTTTATTGGTTTGTATTTATGCCCCTAATGACAATCAGAGGACTTTTTATCAAAACTTATATGTTAAATTGGGGGAACTGGAATATGAACATGTCTGTCTAGTGGGGGATTTCAATGCTGTAATGGATAGAATGCAGGATTATGTCCCGGGAAACATACAAGGAAGGTTAAAGGATATTAAGAGAACATTACCAAAAATATGTAATGATTTAAGGGAGGAATTTGGATTACAGGATATATGGAGGTTGAGACATCCCAATAAAAATCAATATACTTATTTCTCTCCCAGACACCACTCATGGACCCGAATAGATATGATATGGATGTCTCTTGAATTGAGGGGGCTGGTCTTGGAAGTGGAAATAGGGCCCAATCAGTGGGCGGATCATAACCCGCTAATGGTAACTTGGAAGATCCCACATTGTAGGAAGAGTAGATGGAGAATGAATATAGGTATCCTGAAAGATGAAGAATTCATGAGTAAATTTAAGAAGGAGTTATATCTTTTTTTCCAGGAAAATAAGAAAGAGGATACTTCAATATACAATACATGGGATACGGTTAAGGCAGTGATGAGGGGATGGTTAATCAAATATATGATTGACAAACGTAGGGCGGGTAAGAAACACCGAGACAACCTCTTGAATAAATTACAACGGGTGGAAGAAAGGATGCAAAATGGATTAACCCAGACAACATTGATAGAGGAAAGGGAGTACTGGCAACACCAGATTAAATTATTAGATCAAGAGGAATTAGCAAATAAACTAAAGTGGACTAAACAAAATTTTTTTGAAAGGGCGAATAAAACAGGAAAATGGTTGGCTTACCGGCTTAGAAAGGAGCAGGAACAACGGAGAATAGAAGGGCTGAAAGATGTAATTGGGAATTTCCATTGTACTAAGGAAGGCAAGAGAATGGTAGCTCAGGATTTTTTCACACAGCTTTATCAGAAAGGAGAGGAAAATATCTGTGAAATTCAGAAATATTTGGAAAAGACAGACTTGCCTAAAGTCTCAGAAACAATGAAGGAAATTCTTAATGCGGAATTTACGATGGAGGAAGTAGAAACAGTTATGAAAGCACAGGCAAATGGCAAAACCCCAGGTAGAGATGGCCTTCCAGTTGAATTATACAAAATAGTGTTTGACGTGATAAGAAGACACATGACGGATTTATTCAATGCGGTTATGAAAGAGGCTCAGGTTCCAGTATCTTGGACTGAGGCTTATATTTCTATTATCCCAAAAAAAGGAACTGATCTATCTCTTATTAAGAACTATAGACCAATATCATTACTAAACTCCGATTATAAGATATTTGTGGGGGTTCTTGCAGCTAGGCTTAGCTGCTTCCTTAACCAATTCATTCACTCAGACCAAACGGCTTCCTTCCTAATAGATATCTACGAGATAATCTTAGAATTATCATGAATACACTAGAATTTTTTGAAAATCACCTGGATAAACAATTAGCTTTAATTTTTGTTGATGCCCAAAAGGCGTTTGACAGAATCAGTTGGGAATTTATGATTTCTCAATTGGAATATATGGAGTTTGGTGTGAATTTTATTCGGGCAATTCGAGCTATCTACCGGGAGCAGACTGCAAGAGTTCTCATAGATGGAGAGGAGACAGAGAGAATTCAAATTCGTAGAGGTACAAGACAGGGATGTCACCTTTCCCCATTGCTATTTGTATTAACTTTAGAGCCCCTGCTTAGAGAAGTGAGAGGAAACACGGAAGTAAGAGGAATGAAGATTAGGCAGGAGGAAGTTAAAGTCCAGGCTTATGCAGACGATCTTGAATTTATCTTGGATCAACCACTGGACTCGGGCCTGAAATTATTATGCTTGATTAGAGAGTATGGGAAGGTAGCGGGGTTAAAGATGAATGAAGAAAAAACTAAAATCCTAGTGAAAAATATGACTCAGATGCAAAGGCAACAGCTGGAGCAGTTAATGGGCTTAAGAATAACAAATAAAATTAAGTATCTGGGTATATGGTTGACCGCCAGATGTTCCTCCATAAAGGAGGATAACTATCTTCCTTTTTACAGCCAGATGCTCAGAGACTTAGAAAGATGGAAAAATCTCCAGCTATCAATTTTGGGAAGGGTGGCAACCATTAAGATGTGCGTGTTACCCAAATGGTTATTTCTATTCCAAACAGCCCCGGTAAGGTTGAATAAAGAGTTTTTTACAAATTTGGATAGGAGTATATCTAAATTTATCTGGCAGGGAAAGAGGCCGCGGATTAGACTTAAAATGTTACAAGAACCCAAAAATAGAGGAGGATTTGGACTCCCAAATTGGGAGCTCTATCACCAAGCAGCGAACTTGATTTGGGTGAAAGAATGGATGGTCCTACAAAAGAGACGACTTTTGACATTTGAGGGAGCCGGTCTTCAACATGGCTGGCACTATTTTCTATGGCCGGGAGCATCCGGCCGTCCTAGACACTTTGATGATCACTATTTACGTAGGACGCTTGGGTACACTTGGGAAAAGGTTAGAAGAAGAGTATATTCAAAAGTTCCATGTTGGATTTCGGCGCAGGAAGCTCAGGTTTACCCGACATTGTATAAAGGGGAGAAAACCTTGACGTATGAAGGTTTCTTGGATGTTCAGGGTAATCCGAAGTCACGAGAATTATTAACTCTTCAAGGATATAAGATAGACTGGTGGTCTTATTCTCAAGTGCACTCCAGGTATAAAAAAGATTTACATAGTGAAGGAATCTACCGTAAAAGACAAGAATTGGATAAGATCTTATTAGAAGGAGGGAAAGGGATATTATCTAAATGTTATGCATATTTATTGTCTCTGCAGATAGGACAGGATGTAGTGAAGGATTGTATGATAGCATGGGGGCGAAATTTTGGATATCCCCTTGACTTCCAGCAATGGGAACAGATTTGGTTGAAAAATATGAAATTAACCATGGCCTCCTCATATAAAGAAAACATATATAAAATGGTCTACCGGTGGCATCTCCCCCCGGCGAGATTAGCTAAAATGTTTCCTGGGACATCTGCCTGCTGTTGGAAGTGCGGTTACAGTAATGGAACTTATTTTCACCAATGGTGGACCTGCCCGCAGGCGGTTAAATATTGGAAAAAAATACGGCAATGGATTTTGGAAATTACACAGATTAATTTGGAATTAAGACCTGAGACTTTCCTATTGGGGGCAAAACCTTTGAATGTTAAATCAGATATATGGTTCTTGTTAACTCATATTATCACTGCAGCAAGATTAGCGTATGCGCAGGAGTGGAAAAATCAATACTTACCGATAGATTTGAAAATAATATATAAAATCAATGAGTGTGCGGAATCAGATAGATTAACTAGATTGATCAATGGTAAAAAAAAGATTCAGAATTTTATAACAGTTGGAAAGTATGGTACGATTGGGTCCAGAAAAAGTGGGATAGAATAGATATATGATGATGTATATATATATGGTGGCAAATATGTATGTATAAAGGAATGATTTTATACTTATGGACAATGTAATCATATTATACCATGGTGGCAGGATTGTATATTTTATTTGTGTATTAGTGTATAGAATATATTAATAAAAATTATTTTAAAAAAATAATAATAAAAGAAAAGAAAAAAAGGCTCTGATGATTGCGTGGCTCAGCTGGGCATGGGGGACGGGGGCAGGGATTTTTGCTACCGGTTCTCCGAACTGCCCGCCGCCATCGCTACCTACTCGCCTGGTCCGAACAAGGAGCATTTCACCCCTGCCTGAAACCACTGGAAAATGTGATGCACAGAGGCCGACAACCTCCCAAGGGTGGGGGCCAGCGGGTGGGTGGGGCTACATTCAGACTATAAGATGCACCCAGATTTTCACCCCCTTTTTGGGGGTAAAAAGGTGTATCTTATACTCCGAAAAATATGGTACATGGATTCTTTCAAAGACATTATATAAGAAATGCATTAATATTAGTATGGGAGAAAGTTAAAGAACCACATTTTTTAAAAAAAAATTGATTTATATGCCGCCCTTCTCCGGAGACTCAGGGCGGCTTACAATGCGTTAAGCAATAGCCTTCATTCTTTTCTATATTTTATACAAAGTCAGCTTATTGCCCCCACAAACTGGGTCCTCATTTCACCTACCTTAGAAAGGATGGAAGGCTGAGTCAACCTTGAGCCTTGGAGAGATTCGAACCAGCAGAAATTGCAGGCAGCTTTGTTAATAACAGGGTGCACTAAACCACTGTACTATCAAGGCTCTTGACATTATTTGAGGATACCAGTTTGGCTTTCAACTATGGAAGCATTGATTCATCCCAATGTTATTAATACGGAAAATATTGTTAGATATAAAGATATCTTGAATGAGAAGGGGGAACTCAAAACTAAATAAGAAATGAGTGAGCAGGGGATTGATATAACATAGTATTGTTATATAAAACAACACATTGAGCTAAAAACAGAAATATTTTTGCTGGGGATTTTACCTGAAAGTTATTATAAAGAGAATGCTTATTTAATTATCCATGTTCTAACTGCAGCTAGAATTGTATTTGCACAACATTGGAAAAGTGAAGAGATTCCTATTCATGAGAAGGTGATTAGGAAAATATTAGAATGTGCAGAAATGAATAGATTAACACTAGCAAGCAAAAAAAACAAACTGACTATTATATGATATGGGAAGTTTTTTTATCAATGGTTAGAGGATAAAAAGGGAAACTAGAAATAAAAGGAGAAGATTAAAGAAGAATAGAAAATATGTTAAGAGAGTTATAAATAAGATGAAAATTGTTAGTGTTCTGATGATGAGGATAATTATGTTTAATGTTCTCATTATTGTATTGGATGGAAACTGCACGAAGAGAGAAGCAACCTAAAACTAAAGAGAAATTTCCTAACAGTGAGAACAATTAACCTTAACCTTCTCCCTCTCCCTCTCCCTCTCCCCCCACTCTCTCCCTCCCTCTCTCCCTCTCTCACACACAGAGAGGTTGGATTGGATCTCTCTTTCCCACCCTCCTTCCCTCCCTTCCTCCCTCCCTCTCTGCTTTAGGCTTAGAAAGTCTGCCAGTGCTGCTTCTCATTTGGCAATGCGTAAGGAGAATTGGGGACTAGAGACAGTTGACATTCTCATCTCTGCTACAGGTGAGGCTGTCAGAAAGACTTTTTGGCAGGCACGCAATGCCTTCTCCTCAGCCTCTCAGCATTGGCCGTTGGCCTTACCTTCTCAGGCCAGGTGAAGAGTGGCCGCATGGGAGGCAGCTGGGCAAGGAGCGGAGATCAGCAAAGGAGGCTCACCAGGCAGAGATCAGCTGGGCCACATGGTTGAGGTGAGGGAATCAGAGAGCAGCAGCAGCTATGCCGTGGGTGGCAGGAGTGATTCTAGGCATTGGCCAAGTCGGGCAAGGCACAATAAGGAGTGAGTGGGAGGGGTGGGGAGGGGTGGGTGGGGAGGGGAGGGGAGGTGGCAGCCAGTGGCGGGTTTTGTCAGTTCGCCGAACTGCACAGAATCTTTACAACTGATTCGACCGAACCAGTTGCAGCCCACCTCTGGGCACCACCTCCTCGGCCTCGGCCAGCACCGGGAGTCTAGTCAAAGCCATTGTCAGACATATCAGCCTCACCCGAGGTGAGTGGCTGGAAGGGGCAAGGGGCATGGCCAGGCATGGTTAGCTACCGGTTCGAGCGAACCAGTGTGAACTGGCTGAATCATAAACCCTCTTTCATATACTTGACAGATTACATTTAATAAGTGCCTGTCACATAAATATTTCTCCCCCCTCCCTCCCTCCCTCCCTTCCTCCTTCCCTCCCTTCCTTAGAATATTTTAAAACTAAGAATTAATAGAGATTGCTAAGGATAATTTCAGGTAGTCTTATTTTAAGTGATTGCAATGTGTTCTTTCAATGAGACTGCTAGGTATGTTACTTACAAGTCCTCCTTCTTCACCAGGATGTCCTGAATAGCCATCAAAGCCTGTCTTTCCCTGCAAGATAACAAGAAGGACAAAGTCAGACTTAATTCAGTAGTGTGGTATCTTATTAATAGCAGAGCTCTTTCTTCTGCACTTCAGCAAATACATTTCCTCAAACAACAGAATACTTTGCTATCAGTAAATTATTATACCCAAATTGTATGTTTTAATTTTGAAATATATAATATTTTTTAAAAATAATCTAGCATAAAATGACATATAACCTCAATATTGAATGTGTTGGTGTACATTATACTCACATAGGTCTATATTTATGGAATAGAAAATCATATCACTGAATCAACAAAAAAGTTATTATTAGCACCAAAGAATACAACAATTTAAAAAAATTTAAAGAATTTTTAAAGAATTGTATAGAATACAGATTATTTCATGAATTTTAATTTCAACAAAAATATTTGATACAAAGATAAGAAAAATGATGTGATAATTCATTTCACTAAGCCATGGTTTCCTTTCAACAAGACTAAAGAATAGTGTTAGTGTTTTCTTGCAAAGATTTCATTACCAACTAGATAACATCATCAGTGCTAGAAGTAGAGCCATTTTATATAAACAAAGAACAAACCTCATTCTCTTTCATTACTCATTACTGATGTTACCTAATCGAGTAATGAAATATCTGTAAGAAAATAAGCTCAGAGAGCATCAGAAACTCTACAGTTCAATCCAAATATTGTCTAATAGTGAAACTAAAGGTCAGGATTCGGAGCACATAATAAGGACCAAGTTTGAACAATATGTTATGCCAAAAGCAAAAAAACTGTTAATTAGTGTTAATATACAAACTAGTGTCGAAGAAATACCATTAAAAGATATTTGTGATTCTTATTTATTTTATCCAGCCAAATATCTAAATTCATCCAAATCAATTGCAGGCTGGCTCAATGGTTCAGCTCCTAGCCAAGGATTCAAGAAGACATCGTAACATGTCTATAGTTCCAGTAGGGCATTCTTTTACAAAATTAATGATGCCAAGAGAAATAAAAAAATTAAAAGTGGAAAATATTGTGTCAAGTGAATCATTTGACACTGCACTAAGATCTCTAATTGCAGTCAACTTGACTATCTACTTTTTCTTGAATAATCTTTCAATCTTTGTAAATCACAATATTCTGTTATTTTCTCCAGGTTGTTTTAATCAATTAAATTGTCTCCTGGTATCACCACATTAGTGAACCATATGATCATTTCTATAAGTAAGATATTACTATAAAATAATGTCTAGTATATTATGAGTGCCTGTTCGAATTTTTATTTCATTTTGCAATTTTTTGGGAGTGATGGGACACATAGTGGTTCTTGCATTTAGCAAAGACTAATTTTCTACATTAATTGCAATTAACTATTTTTGCAATCCTATCACAGCATTGTTCATATTCTGTTTCAGTGTTTTGCTACAGTTGCTGATGGCACGATGTACACTTTCATCTTCTATGTTACATAATGCTTTTCCTATCTTTCTTACTTTTTTTCTGTGTCCATTTTACCCAAAGATCCATTCTTGACAATATCCACATTTGTTTGTTCTGCATCCAGTGTCCCTCATAATTTTACACATTTCACTATGTCTTTTATTCTTTCAATGTAAAATATCAAATCAATTGTATTGAATCCTTCTATTTGAATCATGATGATGATGATATCATCTATTCAATCATGTCCAGCTCTTGGTGATTCTATGGGCCAAGTCTCTCCACATCTTCCAATCTTGTACTACATTTTTGAATTGTTCTATGCTCTGTGTGGTATCAGGTTGGGGTTTTTTTGAATTTTTTTTGTATTTTTTGAAAACATAAACATAAAATACATCTTTTCAAAACGAAGCATTGATCCAGTCATAAATTGGTACAAATCAGTAACAAATCTTAATTTTCAATTAACACAACTTAATATTTTACTCAATTATTTCCCTAAATTCTGTCTATTTAACAATGTCGTTATTTTTTTTTTTTAATTTGATTTATATGCCGCCCTTCTCCGGAGACTCAGGGCGGCTTACAGTGCGTTAAGCAATAGCCTTCATACTTTTGTATATTTATACAAAGTCAGCTTATTGCCCCCACAAACTGGGTCCTCATTTAACCTACCTTAGAAAGGATGGAAGGCTGAGTCAACCTTGAGCCTTGGAGAGATTCGAACCAGCAGTAAATTGCAGGCAGCTGTGTTAATAACAGGGTGCTTTAAACCACTGTAGTACCAAGGCTCGTTATCCCAAAAACCCATTACTTAAATCTTTAAATCCTAACCAAATATCATTTCATTTTTCTTTTTACTTAGATGAATGTATTTTAAAAATATAAATCATTACAATTATTATAAGCATTTAAACAATATTTTAACTGTTGCTCCCAATATAATCATCTTCATTGCTGTTTATCCCAACATTATCATCCTAATTTTAATTATTAATCCCAACATAATCATCTTTTTACCGCTAATCCTAGCACAATCATCTTTATTTTAACTGTTTATCCCAACACATCATCTTCATCTTAATCATCTTTTAATGTTAATACCATCATATTCATCTTTATTTTTACTGTTTAACCCAGCATAATCATTTCATTTTTACTGTTAATCCCAGCATAATCCTCCTTGTTTTTGCTCTCATACCCAGCATAATCATTTTTGGTTTTTGGCTGTTAATCCCAGCATAATCATTTTATTTTTACTGTTAATCCCAGCATAATCATCTTTGTTTTTGCTGCCATACCCAGCATAAACATTTTTTGTTTTTTTTGCTGTCAAACCCAGCATAATCATTTTTATTTTTGCTGTTAATCCTAGCACAATCATCTTAATTTTACTGTTAATGCCAGCATAATCATCTTTTTGTTGTTACCATCCATCTATACATTACTTATTCCCAGTTAATCATATTATCATTATTTTTTATGACAATTTAACATTGAGACATAGTTCTTACTTCAAACACATCTTTGTATGCATTTATAAATCTCTTTTAACATAATTTATTTCTCTTATATTCTAATTTCCATCAGTATTTCAATTTTATATATCTATAACATATTCTTCTCATATTCCTATTCATCCATATTTATCTATAAGAACCTCCTTTTTATTATTACTATCCACCTATACATTGTTTTTCCATTTTTAATCACATTGTTTTAATCTTCTTTTCCTTTTTCCAGCCATGTATACCTTATTTCTTCATGTTCTCACCTGCTAGCATATATTTCATTTCATTTTCAAAGTCTTCAAATTTTGTCCTCCATGTATCATTTTAGTTCTTTTTCTTACTTGTATTCTGGATAAAATGTATCAAGTTCTTCCTTCTCTTATTCCTGCACCAGTTTTTTAAGTTGTTATTATTCCAATTATAAGAATTTCATTATAGTTTCCCTTTCTGCCTGCAGACAAGAAGAAAAACCTCCTCCACAAAATCCCACGGCTATTATCTGTAGAATTCACAATTTTCCATAACAAAAAACAAGTTACAATGTTCCTTTTTGAACCAGATGGTGTCTCTCTACAATCCACAATTTCCATTAGTCATGCAAGTATCCATTTTGTTTCAATTATATAACAGTCCAACTTGATTACTCTTTTTTTAATTTTAACAATATCAAATCTTCTTCTTTTTAAGGTCCAGCTCAAATTTTAAAAACTCTGTCCAGTCTTTTCACCATGTCTCAAAATTTAGTTTTTTCAATTGGTTCTGTTCAAAAATTAGTTTTTTGTTGGGTCTTTGTCTCTTTAAAATTACATTTTAAACTTTCCATTGCCCCTTCGTTGTACAGCCGCTGTTTTATGGCTAGGGGTCTTATGGTTAAAAATGTTGCTCTAAGTGTTGTTACAAGCCTGGGTTGGTTGTCACTCACCCAGCTTCAAAGAGCTCCGTTTCAATCCACTTTCCTCCTGCACATCTCTTAGCCCGGTTGTCCCAGCTTCGTGGCAGCCGTCATGGCTACCGCCCCCCGCCGCTGACTCACAGAGGGTTCCCTCTGACCTCTGAGGAACTTGCCTGTTCCTCTTGGTCATCCGAGGTGCCCCTCTTTCTTCCCCGTCCCTGCAGGATGGTTCCAGTCCGAAGACCCATCGGCAGCAGTTTGGCAGCCGGGGTTTTCGCGGCGCTCATCAGAGCCCACTATTTCCCCGACTGTCTCGTCACGATGCCAAACTGGAAGTCCTGTGTGGTATCAGTTTTGATGGTGTCCAACATGTTTTTGTGCAGACTGGTTTCCTTCTACTGCTTACATAGAACTCTTCCAAGCATAATTGCTTTCTCCAGTGAATTCCACCACATGACATGGCCAAAATAAGTGAGACATTTGAAACACATAGACCCTTTCCTAAGCATATACTCACTAGTCACCATTTTCATTCATTCTTAGGCCTCTAAATGGACCAATTATTTGTCTCATTTCTCTGACCTTATATTCTATCAGAATATTTCTTCCCCCAGATCATATTGATTCAGAATGTTGAATGATATTTTTCAAAACTCATAACTGATTCATCCAGATTCGCTATTCACTCTAGCATAACTCACAACTATTATCTATGGATTTCTATTTTGAAATATATTCACAACAATCTAAATGATAACTCATACTCTCTCACATACATTTTAGCCCTTTCCCTCACAACTGATACTAGCACTTCACTTCCAGCATATATTCATCAGTTCTACCTCAATACACTATCTTCAATCATATCTATTACCCCTTCCCCCTCTCTATTGATTTCATAGACATATAAAATATTTGTTTTTCTTTCAGTTGTTTCATTGTTATTTCATTATTCTCATCATTAACTTTTCTTACATTTCAGTTTATAATCTTTTATATGACATGATTATCACTAAATAAACCTATAGACATTGTCCTATGACACCCATCGTGGCTTTGGTCAATTAAGGCTTTTGCGTAATTCTTTTTCTAAGGAAGTAAGGGTATCTATATGTCATTCCCACCTAACAACAAAGGCAGTTTTCTCCAAGCATTTTCATGCTATTCAGGGCAGGCTAAGATCCCTATTTGGAGGCTACATTCCAAGACAATATTCTGTTGCCCCATCTCACCAACTAAGAATTATGTGGTATTTTGACACACATTTAGAATATAAATGACACCAAATGGCAGTTTCCCCTTCTCATGATGATTTAGTATTCGCTAGTAAGAAAAAGAGCCATTGGTTCTTTGATTTTTTTTTAAGGGACTGGTCCATTTGAAGATCTTAATGCAATTTTCCTTTCCCTCTGCAAGCTCTTTACTTATTTATTTAGACAGAAAATGAGGTTTTGTTTTTTGTTCAATTTATTTGCCGCCCATCTACTTTGGGAAGCTTACAACAGTGAAACATAGTAAAAGAGCCAGGAAATTTTTATATGAAAGAACTATGGATTCATGTGATATGTAACTCAAAGCAATTCTCTGGTTCAATTCTTAAGCTGTAGGTGTTTTTTTCCCCAACAGGTCCTAATTAGTGAAGCTCTATTAAAGCAAATACAGGTGGTCCTCAACTTACGACCACAATTGAGCCCAAAATTTCTATTGTTAAGTGAGGCATTTGTTAAGTGAGTTTTGTCCCATTTTAGGATCTTCCTTGCCACAATTGTTAAGTGAATCATTGCAGTTGATAAGTTAGTAATTCAGTTATTGGGGAAACCAAAAGCATCGCGGCAAGACCGGCTGGAAAAATAGTGGGCTCTGACGAGCTCTGCAAAAATCCAGCTGGACAAACTGCTGTTGGGGGGGTCTTCAGACCAGAACCATCCTGTAGGGATGGTGAAGAAGGAGAGGTGTCTTGGAAAACCAAGAGGAACAGGCAAATTCCTCGAAAGGTCGGAGGCAGCTCTTCGGACTGGCAGCGGGGGTGGCGGCCTTTGTAAAATGACCGCTCTGAAGCTGGGGCAACTGGACTAAGTTTTTGTGTAGGAGTGGTGTTTGAACGGAGTGCTGGTACCAGGTGAGTGATTGGTCAACTCACAGGTAAAAGAAAATTTCGATTAAAAGGTGTCCCGGAGCTGAAATGAGTGGCTAATTGGCATTTGGGAAAGTCTACAGAGGGAGAAGAACAAAGAGGAGGCTAAAATATTAAAACCCAAGAAACTTTTTGTATCTATAATTGGATTTGGAGAAACTAAAAATAATAAAAGAAAAGCCCACGAGGAAAAGCATTTTTATGTGGATTTAAATATTTTTGACAGTTTTGACATTTAGTTGGTTTGAAAATATTGTGGATTTGAGAGAGACATCTGCTGGCTGAAAGAGAGTACTGCAATATTTATTGGAAGGAAGAAGGGAAAGTACAGCTGTGATCTTGACCACTAAAAGATAATTTGGAAACTGTGAGAACTTTT
Source organism: Pantherophis guttatus (assembly GCF_059756535.1). Classification (NCBI taxonomy): domain Eukaryota; kingdom Metazoa; phylum Chordata; class Lepidosauria; order Squamata; family Colubridae; genus Pantherophis; species Pantherophis guttatus. The sequence goes on from NC_142066.1 coordinate 102,106,247, forward strand.
AAGGAGTATCTGTTTTTTTACATTGCTTGGTCTCGATTCTCAATGGCTGTGGAAGATACAAATATTTAACTTGGAGTGGACTGGATAAATACTTACATTGGACATTATTTGAAAACAAAAAGAGACAATATGGATTTTAAATTTTAATTAAATGTGACATAATTTAAAAGTTTTAACACTTTTTTAAATTGGCAATATGGCATCTTCAATGTGTGAAGAATTAATTGAGATGTTTAAAAATATGCGTGAATCACTAAAGGATAATAAAAAGTCAGAAATTTTGCTGGAAAACACAGAACAAGAAATAAAGGAGAAGGTGGCAGAAGAGAGCATAAATGAGTAGAAAGAAAATAATATTGAAGGAAAAGGAACTGAATGCAAAAAGCAGTTAGATGATTTCATTGGGATTTACAGTGGCAAAAAAAGAGTGGGTGGGAGGGAATATCCCCCAAAAAAGAATCAATCAAAGGGTAAAGAGGGAAATAGTGGAAAGAGATTAAGAGAAAACTTAGGGAGAACTATTTGAATAATATATCTAAAAGTGAGAAAAAGGAGTCAGAAGAGAAGATATAATAAATATAAAAACAAAAAAAGAAAAAGAAGTTAAGAGAATGGGAAAAAAGGAGAAAATTATCAAGAAGTGGAATTTTGGAGAGATCAAGAGAAAATGGTTAAAGAAGGGAAGATCAGTGGAAAGGAGGAAGGGAAATAAGGTAAATATTAATAGATTTAAGGGAACTGTATTAATATTATTAATCATGGATGGTCAATGAAGTTAAAGGGTTTTAATGTAAGATTTGAATATGATGGTGTATATTGTTTATAGTAAAACAGAATAGCAGATGAAATGTGAAATGGTAATTTGGTTTAATTTTGAAGACAATTTTAATTAAGAGACAAAGTTGAAATGTTAAAAAGTGGGGTGGGGATTTTGAGAAATATATTCTGTAATGGATAAATAATATAATTAATTGATGTTTTTGTAAGAGATTAGGAATTACAGGCGGATAGTGATACTATTTATGTATTATATATTAAGTGAAATTAAGATAAGACAAAGAAGTATGGAAAAAGAATATTATGGCTGAAATTGGAAATATGTAAAATGGACTTGGGGGAAAAAAGAACAATATGGTAGAAGTTGAAATAACAAGATATGGTGAAAAATGATTAATTTGTGATAAAGAACTATATGAAAGAGATGAATATGGGAAGACTGGAATAGATTTAAAAGATTAATATATATAAACTGTATAAGACACACTGTTCATAAAATATGTATGATGAAAGAAAAATTTTAATAAAACTTGTTTACAAAAAAAAAGTTAGTAACTCAATTGTTAAGTGAATCAGGCTTGACATTGACTTTGCTTGTCAGAAGTTTGCAAAAGGGATGTTGTAGTCTGCCAGTAACCTGCAGAGCTGGCAGCAGAGTCAGACAGCTATGAGGCTGAGGAAGAACATAGGCCAGTTCTAGAGGCTGGGGAAGGTCCAGGTGAGGGCTCTGCGTCAGAGGCAGAGATGGGGCCAGGGCCATAGGGGAGTGATGTGCGGACTTCAGAGCCTCCAGAGACTGACAGTAGAGAAGCAGAGGAGGAGCCTATTCCTAGGGCACATATGAGAAGAGCTGCCAGAAGGCAGGAACAGATAAAGCAGAGAGGACTTTAGGGGAGTAGGGCCAAGAGATGATTGGCCCCTCCCTTAAGACTTAAAAGACCAGCAATGGCTCTTGGCATCTTTGCCAGAAAACAACGTTGAGAGAATTGCTTCTTTTTTCACTGTATTGATTTATTGTCGGTGTCTTCTGCTTCTGAACTTTTGCCAAGAAAAGCCTTTGGCAGTTTGCCTAATTATCCCAAGGTCAGTGATAAACTGAGGAATGGTGTTTTGAAGAATTTGCTTTAATTTAGTTTGGACTACACTGATAATGAGTTAATTCTCAGCTGTTCTAATAAAGTCTGTTTGTTTTTGAACTGTTTGTATTTAATACTAACTACTTGGGCCTGGGTCACAACAAGGGGATCACATGACAGTCAAAGGTCATAAATATGAACCAGTTGCCAGGCAACCTTGGGAATGCTATGAAAAACAACCATGTCACATTTTTCAATGCTATTGTAACTTTGAATGCTCACTAAACGAATTGTTGTAAGTCGAGGACTACCTGTAATAAGGAAGATCCTACCAGCATGAAATTTGTTGGTTTAAAGATCTTTTTGTAGATTTACATTCACAGATTTTATAGATTTACATCCAATTATGTAGATTATTTTGTAGATTTCTCCAATTATGAACCTAATTTCAATTGTACAATTGAATTTCTGGCTACAGATACAGAAGTCACGTCACGCTGTCTGATCTCATAACTACAGTACTTATTCTTCCCACAGAGAGTTATTGATTTCTTCTTTAATAAATTACTGACAATTTATTAAAGTATTAAATTTTTTACATACTTAAGCAGCATTGTATTTCCAGCTCAACTTTTCTTGCTATTAAATTTTTCTCCCATTGCTCACTGGAGAAGTTATTAAACCATCTCACAGAGCACTGCAAAGATAGTTAGTGAATCTTATTTTGTTTCATTTCATTTCAAACCTTAGAAGTTACCAGGGAAAACTGGCTGGCTAAAACACATAGGATGCTTGGAATGACGAGTAATTTATGTCGACCAAAGACTATGATATTCATAGCACATTTGAAATTTGGAGGATTTTGTACATTTCTGTTGGAACCATTCCGAGATTGTGAAAGTAACTGGAGAATTAAAGAAAATTGGTTTGCATCCATTTTGTATTTATCTTTTACTTGTTTTTCCTCTTAAACATGCTATGCTTGAATCATCAATACTAAGTTCAATTTGGTGTACGTTGTTTTGCCCTGTCAAATAATAAAATGTGCTTTTGTCATTTGAAATTTTGGGCAATAAGAATATTGTAAGCTTCTCCAGTCAGATTTTCTTCAATATCTGTTGAACTATTATTCCCAGAATATAATAATAATAATATTATTATTCTACAAGCAACTCTGTGGAGAAAATCTGTATCTAATTTTAGCATGAATAGAAAACCATCTGTGCAATTTTCATTATACAGGTGAAACTTGAAAAATTAGAATATCGTGCAAAAGAACTGTCAGGTCAGCAGTCTTTCCCATGATTGTGATTCCTACTGAACCAGACTGAGAGACCATTTAAAGGCTCAGGAACCCTTTGCAGGTGTTTTGGCTTAATTAGCTGATTAGAGTGGGACACTTTGAGCCTAGAATATTGAACCTTTTCACAATATTCTAATTTTCTGAGATTGTGAATTTGGGGTTTTCATGAGCTGTAAGCCATAATCATCAAAATTATGACAAATCTCATTGTCATATATTATTTTCACTTTTTAAGTTGCATTACTGAAATAAATGAACTTTTGCATGATATTCAAATTTTTCAATTTTCACCTGTATGTGTCTTTTAGATGTTAGTGAAGAAAGCCAAAACAATAATACAAATAGTGATGCTTGAGAGATTTTTTCCTTTACTATAAATCAGGGGTGGGGAACGATGGTCCTTTAATGACTTATAATTCCTGAGCCAGCCATGGAATTTGGGAGTTGAAGTCCACAGGTCATAAAGGGCCACTGTTCCCTATCCCTGCTATAGCACATCAATCTTAGTTTCTCTTTGGTTCTTTATTCTTTAAGCAGGGGAGAACTAAAAACAGTGCTATATGAGATCTCTTTCTGATACAGATAGTCTTCAATTTACAACCCCAAGAGGAATCAGAAAATTCATCATTAACTAGTGCAATCATTGTATGAGGCATCACATCCAATTTTATAATTTTTGTTGCAATTGTTAAGCAAATCACTTATGGTCATTAAGTGAGACATCATGTGATCCTAACTTGTGATCTCCTGTTGGCTTCCCCATTGACTTTGCTTGTCAGAAGTAATGAATTCGCCTGTTGGAAACTAGTTGGGAAGATTGAAAAGAGGGTCATATGACTATGGGACACTGTGATTCTCATAAATGCATGATGGTTTTCAAGCATCTGAACATGAGGACTAGTAGTAAATCACTATTTTAGCACTGAAGTAACTTTGAACAACTGCCCAAACAAATAATCATTAAGCTAGGACTATCTATATCAAGCAATGAATTTACAGTATCCAAATGATTATTTCAAATTTCAAAGCACATTTTTCACTCCATCCTGTACTAAATAAGCAATAATCAGCATAATTTGAAAATAATTTCCTTAATTATTCAGATCTTACCTTATTTCCAGGGTATCCAGGAATCCCTTGAATTCCATCTTCCCCAAAACATTTGCAACAAACTCTACAGCATTCTCGTTCTATAACAGTGTCCTTCAAAATAATAAATGCAAACCGATCATTGTTACAAAATCTTAACAGTGTTCATTAATTAAAAACTGACCTGGCTTTCCTTTTATTTTTCATTCTGCTGCGAAGAAACTTACAAGAGTTCTTCTCAACATGCTTGGTAGTTCAGGGTTTTCAAAATATAAAGGCTCTTGATAACTAAATCCTCTACCGAACTCAAGTTCTTGCAACATATGATATTCTGGAAAATGTTTTAATCCAACAATCCAGAATGCATTTAGTCCTGAAAAACAAAGGAATGCTGCTGTTGGATTTTCTAAATTAGACATGGAATTATATAAATTGGATTTACCTTTTTTTTTTCTAGCATGGAGAGAAGAGACAGAGGAGATATCAGTGTTATTCGTAAAGCAAATATTCGAAGCAAAATATCCTGGATGCTTAAAGGCTCAGTTATACTAAAAATTGCTATATTATGAAATGAATGTATTTGTGTGTAAATAGTAAGCAAACTAAAGCAAAATGTGGACAAGCAACATGTTCATAACCTGTTCTCATTTTTCTCTTCCTTTTAGGTACACCAGTAAACAGCAGTTTCTACTTTGTGCATAGCTTCACTTTTAGATCATAAACAAGTTATTGTACAAAATAAATGACTGCTGTTCCTCTGCTTTAAAACCAAGAGGTGTTGGTGTGTATACCTTAGTTAATTAGTTAGTTGTTTATGAAAATTTATATGGCTACCTCAATGGCTCTGGGTAGCTTACAAAAAGTAAAAACCCAATATACAAACATTAAAAACAATAACTCCCGTCCCCCACCTCCCTGCTTATTGAGGTGCAATAATTTTATTTAGTTGCATATTCAGATGGGGATAGAAAGCTATCTGGTTACAGTTTTCGTAGGAATTTTTTTAAAATTTTGTATCATAATGTTTGGATGACTACGAGTCAGAATGAAATATAGCTAACATTCATCATTCCCCAGGAGAAAAAAAAATGTACATTTCCCTCTTGAAAGATTTTTATGTATTTTTCTTTTGCTTTCTTTCCATGCCAGGAGTACTTGGCATATTCACATTCCTGTTGATGTTCACTTAAAGTTTGATTTTCCCTTGCAGAAATAATAGGAGACTAGCTAACATTTGATGGAGATACACCCTGGATGAGGGGAAGAGTATAGCTGTAGCTCAGTCATCTTACTTTTGGTCTGGGGGAAGGGATCCAATTTCCCCCTTTCACTGTACATTTTTAATGAATACATTTTGTATAGAATTTTATCTTGTATTTTTCATTGCTTTTTAATATTTTCACACTGCAAACTGAGATTGGTTGTGATCTTGTAGAAAGCACTATAAAAATCTTACGGTTATCATCATAATCAACTAGGTATGATTATTTTTAAAAATATACTTCATTATGAAAAAGACCATCTGGAAAATTAAATTTAGATCTAATGTATTTATTATAAATATGTGAAGTATATAAATATGCCAGTGGATAAAGTGACATAAAGTGACAAAGTAGATATTGAATCTAACAATAAGCTGTTGTATAAATAACTGAAGAAGCTTCTTGGATGAGAAGCAAAACATCTTCAAGCAAAACCAAAGAAAATACAGTAACCTTTTGGGGGTGGGAAACCCTTGAGGACAACCGTCCATCATGACCTGGATGACTGAGAATTTCCACAACATTTGTATAAATAAATTTAATTGTAGAGACTGCTATGGTTTCAACATTTATTAAGGAGAGTTGTATGGCCCTGGGACATATTTTGAAGATAGGATGTGGAAGAGGACTGCAAGGGAGAAGATACACCCCACTTCCTTCCAAATAACCTGCTTCCAATAATGAAAGCAAACCATGTTTTTTCATATTAAAGAGGTGGAAACAAATGAGTTCATTAATTCCCTAGGATAACATAACCTTCAAGGTGATCTTGAATTCTTTTTCTATCAAAATGAATTGGAATAGCCAGTGGAAAAAGATTTTCAGAACTAGAATTTGGCTGTACACCACCCTGAGTCCTTCAGGAGAAGGGCGGTATAGAAATCTAATAAATCAAATTAAATCAAATCAAGAATTTCAGACATAGCAGATTGAAGTTCTTCCTGATATAGAGTTTTATATTTAATAATAATATCAATGTAATTAGGCTTATAATTGATATAGAACCTTCTTAATTTAATTCTATAACAGGTAAAATGGCTCCAGAGAACTTATTCTCTGCTCCAGCTATACTTGAATTTTAGCAATTTGAATATATTCAGTCCCTACCTAAGAATGAATACTTTATACAGTAAAATCATGACTGCAGATAAGCTATGGATGTTTTTTCAGCCCTGAAATGTTTTCAAAGCTGAGATGCATTGCTGTTTGTAGGTGTATTCTTAATTTTCTGGGAAGCAAGGAAGCTGTTGGGATCAGCTGTCTCTTTAACACATGTTGAGCACATTTCACTAAAATTAAAAAACCTTCAGGACAGCTGGGAAAATATAACATTTTTATACCCAATGTGTTTTGAAATGAATTATTTTTAGAGGATATCATTTTTACAGATAAATTAAGACAGTTAGAATCTGTTCTTTTATTACAGTTATTCAGAAACAACTTTTTCTTCAAGTACTTTGTAAAATAGCTGATTGGTTGTGAGTCTTCAGGACACACAAGAGTTCAATATTTCTTAAAATACCTAGATATTTTTTTTATTGATGTTTTAGAACATCTATCTCCAGCATTGAATGCCCTGTATTTCCTGTTAAGTACTGGACTGATCATGCATCAAAGAACTGTAATCCATCAATTTTTTGACTAAAAATTGTTAGCTTCTAAGACAGAATGAGTTTGACTGTGTGCATTGCTTATATTTCTCTATGAGAAATTATATTTCTCTATGTAATAATTCAAAGAGGCCCATGATTTTAAAATGCTGTTTGGCAACACCTAATAAAGTTACCCTGGCCTAGGAGGTTCTGTCTTCATCCTGGAAACTACACTACACAAATTGATGGTATTTATGTACCACCTCCAAGATGGATAAAAATACAATATTTTACAGTTTCATTGTAAGTAAAGAAAAAAGGGAGGGAGGATATGCAAGGCAGACTCCAAAAAATTAAAACATCTTTTTTCCTTGAAATCTATCCTGCAAATAACCAAATATTATAGTACAGTAATAACATGCCAAGATCTTCGTTATTTTCCAAATACCTTGTCCATGGAGACCATCCACTGTAGTTTTAAGCGTATCTATCCTATCATCGGGTCCATCAGAAAATATGAGAAGAACCTGTGATTGAAAAAATAGTATATGAAGATGGCATATGACATAGCTGGGCTTTGTAGGAAAGCCCAGTTTAGGAAGTTTTGGCACATCAAAATATTTTATGATAGATCTTGCAGCTGACTGTAAAATTTCACTTTCTTAAATTTGACAGAGCCTTTAATGGACCATTACTTTTAATTAGGGAAATTGAGAGCCATCTTTGCTATCATAAGTGGCCAATTGGGGAGGTAGGTCAAAATGGTAAACATGAGACTTCCGGTCGCGGCGAGACAGTCGAGGAAAGAGCGGGCTCTGATGAGCGCTGCGAAAACCCCGGCTGCCGAACTGCTGCCGATGGGTCTTCGGACCAAAACCGTCCTGCAGGGATGGGGAAGAAAGAGAGGCACCTCGGACGATCAAGAGGAACAGGCAAGTTCCTCGGAGGTCAGAGGGAACTCTCTGTGAGTCGGCGATGGGGGGTGGCAGCCATGGCGGCTGCCACGAAGCTGGGACAACCAGGCTAAGTATAGAGCTGGAGAAAAGAAAGAAACGGAATGGAGTCTTTTTGAAGCCGGGTGAGTGACAGCCAACTCAGGCTTAAATAACAACAAGAGAAACATCTTACAACTATAAGACCCCTAATGTGTAATAGTGACTAAGGAGCATGGGGGCAAAGAGGATTTTGAAATGTAATTTGGAAGAGACAAAAACCCAATTGAAAATTGATTTCTGAGCAAATTAATTGGAAACATTAAATAATTAGATATGGTTAAAGGATTGGAAAGAAATAAAGAGATCCTCTTTTTTCCCTTTCTTTTTTAAATGGCAAGAAAAACAAAAAGAATGGACAATAAGCTTTAAGAAGAAAAAAAGGGGATGTATAAATAAAAGAGGAAAAAAGAAAAAAAGAAGTGAGAAGAGCTATTTAAATTTGGACTGGACTTTAAATATGATTTGATATTTTTAAATTGGAAAAGAAAAAAGAGAAGTCAAATAAGATTATGATGTAATGGAAACAAAATGGATACTTATTAAGCAATTGGAAATTGTGGATTGCAGAGAGACATCATCTAGAGTAAAAAGGAACATTGCAACTTGGTTCTTTGTTTTGGAAAATTGTGAACTTCACCAGATAATAAACGTGAGAACTTGTGGAGGAGGATTTTTTGTCTACAAGAGGCTTGACTTTTGGCGGAATAAAAAAAGAAATAGAAGGGAATACAATGGAACTTTTATAATTGGAGCAACTATTTGATTTGGAGAATGGAAATAAAAGAAATAACTATAATGTTGCACAGAGGACAAAATTTGAGGATATAAAAATCAAAATGGAGTATACATGTGTGGACAAGAAAATGAAGATGGAGAAATAAGACATAGAAGTGGAAAATATTTATTTATTTATTTATTTATTTATTTATTTATTTATTTATTTGTTAGTTAGTTAGTTAGTTAGTTAGATTTATATGCCACCCTTCTCCAGAGACTCAGGGCGTCTTACAATGCATTAAGCAATAGCCTTCATACTTTTGTATATACCTGCTTAGTAGGGCTTTCGGCCCCCCCAAGCAGTGTTCTTCTTTATACAAAGTCAGTTTAGTCAAGACCCCACAATCCGGGTCCTCATTTTACCTACCTCGAAAGGATGGAAGGCTGAGTCAACCTTGAGCCTGGTGAAATTTGAACTTGCAATAATTGCAGGCAGCTGGCAACTTAAGTGCTACTTTAACAGCACTTAGTCCACTGCGCCACCAGGCTCTTAAAATAAAGAAGATAAAGATATTGTGGTTAAATATGAACAAATAATTGAACATGTGAATATTAATAATAAAAAAGAGGTCTCTAGAGATTATACTGAGATTAATAATGATATAATGATGATTATATGGAGATTAATACTGAATGATAAAAGAATAAAAGGTTGGAAAATATTAAGAAATTTAAAGAAGTCCAGACCTGGCTTTATAAAATGACTATATTGAGATAAATAAATATGAGAAGAATTATGTTACAGATATTTAGAAATGAAATAGGGATTGAAGCTATAATATATGGAAAATAGATTGCATTAAAAGAAATATAGCAATGGATATAATGAACCAATTTTTTATTAAGATGTTAAAAGATACTATTTGAGCAACATAATGGTTATAATAACTGGGATATTGTTTAAATATCTATAACAATTGTTATAATTTGAATATTTTTAATAATATAACTACAAAAGTAAAAGATGATTATTTGGGAGTTACAGTGAGAAAAATAAAGATAATTACACTGGGATTAACAGTGGAATAAAGATGATTACACTGGGATTAGCAGTGAGAAAAATAAAGATGATTACACTGAGATTAACAGTGAATAAAGATGATTACACTGAGATTAGCAGTGAGAAAAATAAAGAGGATTACTCTGGGATTAACGGTGGAATAAAGATGTATTTTGTACATTGGGATTAACAGTGGAAGGATAAAAGAAAAGGTTAAATTAGAAAATTGATAGCTATAATAATTGGGATATTGTTTAAATATGTATAACAATTGTGATAATTTGAACATTTATTACCTAAGTGAAAAAGAAAAGAAAACTGAAACAATATATGATTATGATTTATAAACAAAAATTATATTTGGAAAAAAATAAAAAAACTTTTTGCAAAAAAAAATGGTAAACATGGTAGCTGAGATAGAAGTCTTATTCTTTTTCCTATAATATATAAACATGGCTTCCATGATTCTACCTGGATTAAGTAATTGTCTACCAGCAATTTTCTTCCTTCCTTTCTTTCCTTCCTTCCCTTCTAGCCTCCAAACAAATGAATATGCCTCCAATTCTGCCAACAAATAAAATGAAATTGGCTACATTCATTTAAAAAAAGACAAATTAGGTTTGACAGCCCCTCAGATATCTCTGAAGATCATGGTGGCAATGTGGAGTTTTGATGAGCCAGAATGATTGCAAGACTATTGCCTAGCTATCCAAATTTTTGGTTAATTGTATGATAATTGCATCACTCATCACTCTGCAAATACCTAAAAAGATGTGATAACTCCTTGCCCTGTCCTGTATTTGTTTGCCTTGCAAGGATTGGAAGACAGCACTGTTTTCACATTAGATGAACTTCTAGCTTCTTTTCCTTTATTCATTTTTTAAACTCCTGATTATTTCTCAGAGGACAATTTGACATACCGGGAACAAAGCAAGGAATCACTCAATCAGTGAAATGTGTTTAGGTCATTCCTGCTACATAAAATAACAGCAAAATTATTACCTTCAGGTTGGCAGAATCCTCAGTAATCGATTTGTCCCAGAAAGACTGCAAAAAGTCCACTGTCAAATAAGTTTCCACAGTTGTTTGTACAGCCCAGAATTTCTGAAAGATTTCATCATTGTAACTTTCAAAACCTGAGTCAAACAAAGTTGAGCTGCTTCCTGTGTACACTTGGTACCTGAACCTGATATCATCTGAAGTTACTGCAGTACAACTGATATTGTTTACTATACTCATTTGTTGAAGGATCTGGGGCAAGAATGCTTGTATTATTTGCTTCAAAGTGGTTGCAGATGGAGACCTCACCGGCTCAGAAATATCCACCGCTATAGAAATATCTATCTCACAATCTGTAAAAAGGGAAGGAAAATGTGCAATTATGAAAGTTATCTTCATTACAATCTTTCCATCAGCACTGAGAATAGGAGCAAAATAGTAAAAATCAAAAATTACTGTTGTAGTCAAAATATCTGGGTATTCTTCAGTTAACATAATCTGGCTCGAAAGATACACTCACTTGATTTATTGTTACTATTGTTATTGTTTCAGGAGAATTTGTAGCTCAGGGTTGAAATGAGGGGACCTGGGCCGGAAGTTGACGTCGCAGCAAAACGGACGGGTGAGTTTGGGGCTCCAGAATCCCCCCAATAGCCCCGCTGCTAGACGGTCCATTTTGGACCCCACAGTCTAGTTTTGACTGTGGTAGTGGAGAGCACATCTTGCCGATCCCAAGGACACCACAAAGTCCCTGGTAGATCCAGGAAAGTCCTTTTTCCTGCAGCGGGGAAGCAGCCATAGTGGCTGCCAAGGCTAGGACAGTTTCGGGAGGAAGAAAGAGGAAGGACAGTTAATCGATGCAGTGAGAGAACATTATTTTTTCAAACTGATAAAAAGTACACCCTGTGAGTTAAGTGTGTGGATGATCAAGATTAAGGAAATTTAAGCAGCGAACGTATTTTGGAATAGACTATTTTATACCCGATTGCTGATTTGGAAGGTTTTTAAACTAATTGTTTTTTAACATTGACTGAGATTGGACTGAAAGAGAAGAGAGGGGAAGATACTGTTTTTGGAACTGTGCCTTTTTTAAAACTTCTGTCTGATTTGGGAAGTCTCTCCTTTTTGCTTTTTTTGTAACTCTTTTTTCTTTTTCTTTTTTATTAATTTTCAATAAAGAAGATCTGGACTTTAACTGTAGGAAAGCTAGGAGAGTGAGTAGTGCTGCCACTGCTGGGGAAAAAAGAAGTAGAAGAAGAAACTTTGTTGCAATGTTTATTCAGGCAGAAAGATGAACAATGTATTGTAGCCATAATAATAACAAAGTGGCTCAGAGCTTTAGTTTGTTGAGTATGTGAAGAGAACATCTGAGGAAGTGGAATTACCTGTATTGTTTACCCAGGTGTTCTTGCTGGACTTTTCTTTGTTGTCCTCCATTTGGAGGACAACGCACCATCCAGGTGATGCTTCAACAAGTGAAAGATAAAGATATGTCAATACAAACAATTTTGCAAACAGTTCAAAGGATGGAACAACAATTGCTTAAGACAGATGAGAAAGTCCAAAGGATGGAACAACTACTAATTAAGACAGATGAAAAAGTGGTCAGCATTCAACAGACAATGTCAACATATGAAGGAAGGCTACAAGAGTTGGAGAAGAAAGATGAGCAAAAGTAGGGGGAAATGAAAGACATAGATAACAGACTCAGAGAGGTGGAAAGTGAAAGGAGTGGTCTAATTGAATTGGAAATGGATAAAGCAGAATTCTACCTCAGGTTTCAAAATGTGGAGGAAGAAAAAGGAGAAAATCTTACTGTTATGATTGTGATGCTGGCAGATGCTTTAGAAATAACCAAAGAAGAGATGGTGCATGGTGTAGACAAGATTTATCGGATTTACACTAGATATGCAATGCATAATAAACTGCCATGAGAAGTACACATAAGATTTACCAAGAAATCTATTAAAGCACAGATTCTTCAAGTGGCAAGAGAAAAAACCCTGAAATACAAGGAGAAAGAAGTGATGGTTTTGAAACAAATACCAAGAAAAGTGAGAGGTATGAGAAAAGAGTACAAATTTTTGACTAAAATACTAATCCAAAAGGGAGTCAATTACAGATGGCTGATACCAGAAGGATTAATTTTAACATGGCAACTTCAAAGATACAGGTTGGATACAATTGATAAAGCGAGAGTCTTTTATGAAGATTTTCTAAAAGAAAAGGAAGTGGCAATGGAAATGAAAATACAAGCTGCAGTAATGCCTTTAAAACTTACAGAAGAGGAAATGGCAATGATTGAATCAACGAAAGGCGCAGTAGGTGGGATGGTGGAATACAAGGAACAACGTGAAGTAAGATCAACTAGAGCAACAAAATCTACATAGAAAGTATGAATATGGAAACAACAAAATTAATTTCAATAAATATAAATGGACTCCTTTTGGTTGTGAAAAGAAGAAAGGTGTTTCATAAATTAGAGAAATTAAAATTTGATATAATTTGTTTACAAGAAGTGCATATTAAAAAGCAACATGAACAATTATTGTTACAACCCAAACTTGGAAGAACTTCCTTATCACTGTCGCAAAGTAAAAAGAGAGGAGTTGTTTTATATATTAGAAATTCAATAATGGCAGAACAAATATACGCAGACTCAGAAGGCAGAATTTTGATGGTGGAAATAATTGATAATAATATGAAAATACTTTTAGTAGCAATATATGCACCAAATAATAATCAAAGTGACTTTTATCGAAACTTGCATATGAAAATAATTGAAATGGAATACGACAATATATGCATGATGGGTGATTTTAACGGAATAGTAGATGAAAAATTGGATTATAAAACACTAAAAACAGTAAGATATAATAGAAAGACACTACCAAACTCTTTTTTTAAAATGATAGAGGAAATAAACTTGAAAGATGTATGGAGAGACAGAAATGGGAAAAATAGACAATATACTTTTTATTCTGACAGGCATTCATCTTGGTCCAGGTTAGATATGATATGGACAACAATGGACTTGACTTTGAAAATAGAACATGTAGAAATAGAAACTAATCTATGGGCCAACCATAATCCTGTGACAGTAACCTGGAAAGGTCAAAAAAGAAAATCTAGATGGACTTTGAATAATACAATTTTAAAAGAGAAAGATTTTGTACAGAAAATGCAAAGAGAGCTGGATTTCTTCTTTAAGGAGAATAAAAAGGAAGATACATCAACACAAAATCTTTGGGACACAATGAAGGCCTATGCTAGAGGCCTAATAATAGACTATACAAGGAAAAGAAATGAGAAGAAAAGACAAACCTTTACAATATTAACTGATGAATATAAGAGATTTGAAAAGAAACTCCCGAAAGATCCATGTAAGAAAGATGTAAAAATAAAATGGATATAATAAAGCACAAAATGGACTTACTGGAGAAGGAAGAATTAGCCCAAAAAATAAGAAGTGCTAAACAGAACTATTTTGAAAATGCGAATAAACAAGGAAGATGGTTAGCATATAAATTGAAAAAAGAAAGAGAATCAAGAAAAATAACGCAATTAATTGACGATCAAGGACAAAGTAAATTTGGAAACAAAGAGATGGGAAAAATAATACAAGAATATTATAGACAACTTTATAAAAGAGAGTTGATAGAAGATGGGAAAGTGAAAAAATATTTACAGAATGCAAAATTACCTTTGATTTCTAAGGATATTGAAGAGATGTTGGAAGGGCGTATAACGATGTTGGAATTAACAGAAGCAATGAAGAAACAGAAAAATGGAAAGGCACCAGGGCCAGATGGTTTGTCTTTTGAATATTATAGCACGTTACAAGAACCTTTAAGCCTTCTGTTACTGGATGTTATAAATGAAGTAATGACAAAAAAGATAATACCCCAATCATGGACTGAGGCTTATATTACATTGATCCACAAAGAAGACACAGACCCACAAGAAATCAAAAGTTATAGGCCTATATCCCTGCTAAACTCAGACTATAAAATTTTTGCCTCAATATTGGCAGAAAGACTTAAGAGATATTTGAATACTTTTATACACTCAGATCAAAATGGATTCCTCCCAAAAAGACAAATTAGAGACAATATAAGAATAATTTTGGATACTTTAGAATATTATGAAGTGCATCCTGAAAAGCAGATGGCTTTGATATTTTTAGATGCACAAAAAGCATTTGACAATGTGAACTAGTGATTTATGACGCTACAAATGGAAGAGATGGGCTTTGGTAGGAAATTTATGCAGGCAATTGAAGCCATATATTCTAAACAGACGGCAAAGGTAATGATTGACGGAGAATTGACTGACTCTATTGAGATAGAAAAAGGTATTCGACAAGGATGCCCATTGTCCCCATTGTTGTTTATATTGACGCTGGAAGTTTTAAATATTTCTATTTAAATATTAGAGAAGAAAAAGAGATAAAAGGTATGAAAATCCAAAAAGAAGAATACAAATTACAAGTCTTTGCAGATGACCTGGTCTTTATTATTGAAGAACCACTAGCATCAATAAATAAACTGATAGAAAACATTGGAGATTTTGGGGAAGTTGCTGGTTTGAAAATTAATAAAGAAAAGACGAAAATAATGACTAAAAATATGTTTAAAAAACAAAAAGAAAAATTGATGGAGATTTCAAAGATGCAGGTCACAAATAAGGTAAAATATTTGGGGATACAATTGACAACGAGGTGTAGTTCACTTAAAGAAAATAATTATAATAAGCTTAAGTAACATATACTGTAGGACAAGATTTGGTGAAATGGGGAAATTTGCAGTTATCTTTGATTGGTAGGATTGCAACTATTAAGATGAATATTTTACCTAGAATTTTGTATCTTTTTCAGACAATTCCAATAAAGTTGGGTAAGGAATTTTTTGTAGATTTGAATAAAATGGTGTTGAAATACATTTGGCAGGGAAAGAAGGCAAGAATAAAACTTAAGCTGTTACAAGATACTAAAATGAGGGGTGGTTTTGGTCTACCTAACTTTGAATTATATTACCAAGCAGCTAGTTTAATGTGGATTAAAGAATGGGTAACATTGAAAAACACTAGATTATAGAATTTGGAGGGACGTGATTTGTTAACGGGGTGGCATGCCTTTTTATGGTATAAAGGAACTAAAATACAGGGGTATTTTAGAAGACATCAGATATGTGAAGCTTTGTTTTTGAATTGGGAGAGGATTAAAAAATATCATTATTTGAAGATTCCAGTCTGGGTATCTACAATTGAAGCTTTTTCATATCCAGTGATATTCAAAAGGGAACAAATTGTTAGATATAGTGAATTATTGGATGAAAAGGGTGAACTTAAATTAAAACAAGACTTAGAAGATCAGGGATTTAAGATGGATTGGTTTTCATATATGCAAATACTTTCTAGATATCGAGATCTCAAACAAGAAGGTTTTTATAATGCTTTGACTATTTTAGATAAGATATTAATGCGTTCTGATGACCATGTAATTAAAAAGTTATATGGATATTTCTTAGAGGTAAAATTGGAAGAAGAACAGGTTAAAGAATCAATGATAGCATGGGGGGAAAATTTTGGTTATGGTATTGACTTAGAGAAATGGCAAAAATTGTGGTCACATAATTACAAAATGACAATGTCTACAGCATATAAGGAGAATTTGTATAAGATGTTTTACAGGTGGCATTTACCCCCGACGAGGATAGCCAGAATGTTCAAGAATAAATCGGAGAAGTGTTGGAAGTGTCATCAGACCCCAGGATCTTATTACCGTATGTGGTGGACATGCGTAGATGCAAGGAGATTTTGGACTAAGATACAGATGTGGTTGGAGAAAATGACAAAGAGACATATTGACTTTAAACCAGAGATATTTTTATTAGGGATCTTACCAGAGACATTTAATAAAGAATTGCAGTATTTAATTGTGAATATTTTAACAGCGGTTAAAATTGTATTTGCAAAACATTGGAAAGGAGAGAAGATAATTACTGATGAAGAAATTATTAAGAAAATGCTGGATTGTGCTGAAATGAGTAGATTGACATTTGAAATAAGAGAACAGGAAGATAAACAATATTATTTGATATGGGAGCTATTTTATCAATGGATAGATAATAAAGCATGGAGATGAAATATTATAATGAAATCAACTTTGGATAAAATTTGTTAAAATAAAACATTTGTTTTTGTTGGAGGAAAGAACATTTGTCATATAATGAGATTTTGAAAATTTTCAGAGCATGAAATGATTTTAACTGATCAAAACACTGTCTAATTATTAGGAAGGATGATGTTTTTATGTTGTTTTTGTTTAAAAAATAAAAAACTTTAATTAAAAAAAAGAAATGAGGGGACCTTGATGCTCTCTGAGCTTGTTTATTTTCCTGCAAACATTTCATTAATCAAACTATGGTTAAGTGTGTCCATATGTGAAATTAAAGAGTTTTTTTCATCATGTCTTCTATTGCTAGTTGGTGGTTCGTGGATGCGTTCTGCTAGTCTAGTAAGACTCATATGGACAGATACAACCATGGTTTTAACTGGGAAACTGTGAACATCCAAGACTGAGCCAAGTTCCAAAATGCTAAAGAATTTCTGGAAGCCTGATTCTCTGACAAATTTGTCATCAATAGACACATAAATATAAGCAACATCTACATACCGTGCAAAAGAGACATTCAACAAGCCAAAGAGAGAACAAAAAGATGAAAACACTTCCCCAACAGCAATCAACACCCAGATAAGCATAGTTTAACACAAAGATTAACATCAAACCTATAATCAAGAAGTAAACAATACCCCTATCAAGGAACTGCCAAACAAGCTGACAGTAAACAGCCCAAACAAAAAATTCCAAGATCACTCCCAACAAGCCTTTTTGTTACTTGCTGAAAATATTTTAATGCTGGTATCTTAAAAAAAGAACTGGTGTTAGCCCACTTGGAATGGTGCAAAAAAATAAATAAAAAATTTCCAAAGTAGCAGGATATTTTAGCTTTTGCAAGTATCGGCAAACATAGTGAGATTTTTCAGCAATCAAGCAATTCTGGACTATGACATGGATCAAAGCAAGCCCACGTTTGTTTGTTTTTATCATTTAAAATAGATTGTTTATTAAGGGGAAAATATAGGTTCTCATTATTTGCTATGCTCTCTAGTCACCATGAACACTGAATTAGCAAATACTGAACCTCGGCTGGGAATGTCAGCTGGCCAAGTTGGAATTGGCCAACTCAAATGTTCCATTGTTCTGTGCAAGTCCATGAATAATCTCAAAAGCAATATAAATATTGATTCTGGAGTTACAAATAAATTTTAGCAATTAGGTGAATTTGCAAATATGAAATCAGTGAATAATGAAGATCATTGTTTTTTACGTTTCTCAAAACACGTTAAGAATTAAGCATGTTGACAAAGATGGAGAATGATGCTTTTTTCTTTAAAGTGTTTTTTTTATTTAAAGAATATATATATATATATATATTCTTTATATATATCCTCTAGGCATAGAGATTGGCCCAATAAAGGTGTGACAAACCCTGGCAGAGGGCAAGAGAGTAGGTTAGGGAAACAGCAGAATGAGGGAGATGGGGGGGGGTAAGGAAGAACAACGCAAACCCATCACAAGATCATGGGTAAAACAAATGGGTTTAGAGGAGGCAACGTGTGCGCCTAAAAGGGAAAGGCATAACAATGAGGGAAAGGGAGCTGGGAGTAATACCTTCAAAGCAATGCGACTTCCGGTGGGTCCGCAGATGTCGAGGACGGTCTCCATTGACCGCCAGCCACCCGATCTGTTAAAACCGCCCTGACAGCGCTAAACTGCTGTCCGGCAGTTTGAAAAAACTCTCCTTCAGGCAAAGAAGGAGAGGAGAGTCGGAGGGGGTGGGTAGAGCTCCCCGAAAGTCCCTGGATTAATCCCAGGGACTCGGAGGGTGAGAGCTCCCCAGTTCAGCCCTCCCATTGCTCCAGATCGCTGGTGCCTCTGCTAGCCAGAGCCAGACGTCGCGTCCAATTCTGCCGGCAAACAGTGAGTTTTAATGATTTCTAACAAGGCAGACAGAGCGGAAGCAAGAGTGCAAGCCTTTTAAAAGAAACAGAGCTTAACTCCGTGAATACATTGTTGCAAATGGAACTTTCCTGAGCTGGAGGCTGGAGAGGAAGCCTTTGTTATGTGCGGAAGGGAAAGTGAAAGTTAAAGGGAAATTGCTTGTTAAGAGTCTTCTGCTTGAAGAGAAAATTGCTGGGGACTGAGAACAGACTGGAGAGAGGATTGTTTATTCTGAAAAACTCTGAAATAAACATTGTAAGACTGTTTATAAGACTTTGTGGCTGTAAAAGGAAAAAACTCATTTTAAAATAAAATGGCTGCTAAACAACTAAAGCCACCAACTTCTAAAGGGGGAGGAGGTTCCCCTATAGTGACTCAAAAGCAACAACTTCCGGCTGATACACAGTCACAAGACCTTAAAGAATTTATAATGGGTGCCCTGAACAATCAGGCAGAAATGATGAAAGAATTTTCGGAGGAGTTAAAGAAAATTAAAGATGTGGTGGAGGAAAAACATGATGCAATAAGAGATGACATTGTCTTTGCAGTTTCAGGACTGGCTAACCATATGTTAAAGATTGAGGAGAGAGTACGGGAAGTTGATGAAGCTAATTTGGAGCTAGCAACTAAATTAGGAGAGGTATTAAAAGGCTGTATAATGCTTTATTGGAAATAGACTCTGAGACGGAACTGGTTAAAGATTGCATGATTAAATGGGCGCAAAATTTTCAAGAGCCAGTGATGATGGAGACTTGGGAAAAGATTTGGACTAGAAATGTGAAATTTACACAAGCACAAAATTTAAGAGAAAACTTTTATAAAATGTTTTATAGATGGCATTTAGATCCAAAAAAATTATCATGTATGTATCCTAATGTGCAAGCTAAATGTTGGAGATGTGACTGTGATGATGCAACTTATTATCATATATGGTGGACTTGTAGAAAAATCAAAGCATTTTGGATAAAGATTTGGTGGGTGATGCAGAATATTTTTTAAAAAAGACTGAAATTTACTCCGCAGTTGTTTTTACTGGGTATAATTACGAACTGTACAGTTGCAGAGACTAAACTGATTTTGAACTTGATAACAGCAGCAAGATTGTTGATAGCACAACATTGGAAGAAGGATTTTTTGCCTACTATTGATGACTGGATATTGAAAGTAACTAATTTAGCTGAAATGGCTAAAATTTCAGCATATTTGAAGGATCACACACAAGAAAGGTATATACAGGACTGGAGAAGATGGATTGATTATATTCAAAATAAGTATCAGACTAAAAAATATCAAATAGCTTATGAATGATTTTTTTTAACTGTATAAGCGCTATATAAGTGATATTAGAAGTATTATGTCTAAGAAGTAGGATTTTATCTATGGGGGGTTAAGAATTTTTTTTTAGGGGGTGTTAGTTTAATGGTTGGCTAAGCAATTTAGTTTATTGTTAAAAGTCAATAGAAATACCTTGTGTTCTGCTCTGGGAAGTCGGGGAGGGGGGCTGGGTGGGAGGGTTGTGGGGAAACTGTGTTTGTTTCACCAATAAAACTTTTTCAATAAAAAAAAAGTAAATGATTATTTTACCATTGATTTGGATTTTAAATTGTACTGTAATCAATCTAGGGTAACTATGAAGACAGTATATAAATGTTGAAATGACTCCGTGAACAAGTGGATGAAAGAATAAATAAAAACTGACTTTTGTGTAAAAAAAAAAAAAAAAAAAGCAATGCCTGATAACCCTGCGTTACCCCCCAGGGAGAGAAAGAGGCAATGCACAATGGGGCAGGAGGCAGGGGAAAGTGCATCGTCATCTATCAGCATGACTAAGGCAGAAAATAAGATAATTACAGGGGGAAGGCAAGGGTGTGGGCCTGTTACACACGCAATGACCAAATTGATCAGCATTACATAAAAGCAAGCAGCTCTTCAATGGTGATTTTATACTCTGATGAAGTTGGTAGGGGCCGACGAAAGCTTAGCACAAGTTTTAAAATAAAATTTTTATAAACTTTTAAACGTACATAGTTTATATGGAATAATTATGAATTTCCTTAAAATTTGGCACATTTTTTAAAAAAATACCACAAATATTATGTCAGCCCACCCAGCACAAAGGCTTATAAATGTTTTTAAAAGGTATGCTCTGTTTTGCATTATGTGCTCTGAAAACAACTTAAGGGAAAAGAAGAACATTTTTTCCAAAGTTACAGAATGATCAGCTTGTGATAGAGTCAAGAGGCCCTAAGCAAGTCACTAGATGCTGCTATAGCATTTTACAGTGAACAAGTTTTTATTAATTGTGAGAACCTTTTTCATTTGGATAAACCTAGATGCAAACTTTCAGCTTGGAAATAAACATTTGATGTGCTAGCTGTTGAATCAGGCGCAGGAAAGGAAGACTGGACCAGCTCGATACATTAATAACTTTATTAGGTACAAAGTAACGAGTCAAGACTGCTGGCGCGCTGCCGGAGCTCTCCTTATATTCGCTCCCGGCAGACGCACTGCCCCTTGACAGGGATTCAAATTTCCCGCCCGATGGCTGGCAGCCAATCAGGGCGGATGTCCTTATAAGGACATAACACTCCTCCCCCCTTAGTCCGAACTGTCAATCTCGTTCACAAAAGTCACGTAATCGCGCAGGTACGCCGGACGCCTCGGCACCCTAGCTGACCTGCGCAGTCTCACTTCTCCTCCGTCTCCGACCTGGAAGGACGGGGCTCTTTCGTCTCCTGGTTCCCTCTCCGGAACCGGGCTCGGTTCGGCTGTCGAGTGAGCGGGGCCACCCCCAGCGCCTCCGGCTGGACCGCAGACCTTGGATGGCTGGTCCTGGTGGTCTTCCTCCTGGCCTGTGGATCTCTCGCCTCGTCTCGGTTGCTCGGTTCCGACCCGGGAAGAGCGTCTGAGTCTTGGTAAGTCCATTTCTTGCTCCTCCCTGGTCTCCCGGGTGCTGTGGTTCGGTCTCGGTCCGGCTTGCTGCCGCTCGGTTGGTGGTTCCGCTCGGTTCGGGTGGTGCTGGCTTGCGTTGTTGTCGTTGTGCCGCCCGACCTCGCAGGGGTGGCGTTGGTCCCCTCGGTTGGGCTGGCGTTGGTCTACCTCGTCTGGTTGGCGGTGGTCGACCTGGTCGGGGTGTTGTTGCGGCGCTACCTCTGCGGGGCGGTGGAGGTCTCCCCTGCCGGGGTGGTGCAGGTCTCCCTGGCCGGGTTGTTGTCGGCTTCCCCTTCCCCCTAGTCCCTGGTCTACCGTTGGTTGGTGCCTGGGGCCATCCGGGTCGGGGTGTCGTTTCTTGGCTGTCTTCTGTGATGGGCGGGGGTCCCCCACGTCGGTGAGTCGTGTGCCACCCTCGCCCGTGGGTCGTGGGGTGCCCGTCTTGGCTGGGTCCCGGTCTACTCGCCTGGAACTGCAGTCTCCCTGGCTGGGCTGGCATAGGCTGCTGTAACTGGTGGGGTGCGCTGCTCCTCCTCTGGGCAGGTCCCGGTCTACCTGCGGGCTGGGTTGGTGGTCCCTGGCCTTGCCGTGCCCGGTGCCCACCTGGCTGGGTTGGTGTTGCCATCCCCCGTGCGGTTGGCCCCGGTCTACCTCGCTGGGCTGCCGACGTGACAGCATCTGGTAGTGGGCTGGGCCGACCTTGTCGGGGTGGTGCTGCTCTGCCTCGCAGGGGTGTGGTAGGCCTACCTCGTCGGGGTGTCGCAGGCCTACCTCGCCGGGGTGTTGTAGGCCTACCTGGTCTGGGTGTGGTAGGTCTACCTCGCCGGGGTGTTGGAGGCCTACCTCGTCGGGGTGTTGTAGGCCTCCCTCGTCAGGCTGGTTTTCATGTGCTCCCCCCCACCTTTTTCGGAGTTGGTTGATGTGGCGTCTCGTGAACTGTCCATCTTCCAACTCGACGATGTAGGATTTGGGCCCGGTTGTGCTGGCAATTTTCCCCTTCAGCCATTTAGGAGAGCCGCTGAAATTCAGCGCGAAAATTGAATCTCCGTTGCTGAAGGCGCGAAGCGGGCAGCTGGCGGTTGCGGTCACTTCCGGGCTGTATTGGGGGTGCAGCCGGTCCAAGGGTGACCTCAACCTTCTGCCCATCAACAGTTCGGCCGGGCTCTTGTGGGTGGTGGCGTGTGGCGTGATGTGCTGGGTGAGGAGGAAATTGTCTATGCGCTCTTGCCAGTCCCCCGGGCCCATTTTGGTGAGGGCCTCTTTGGTCAGTCGGACCATGCGTTCAGCTTGTCCGTTTCCGGCCGGCCTGTAAGGGGTGGACAGGGTGTGGCGGATGCCCAGTCCTGCCAGGAAGGACTCCATGGCCAGGGATGTGAGCTGGGGGCCGTTGTCTGAGACCAGCACATCCGGTAGACCATGTGTGGCAAAGAGGCGGCGCAGGGCTCGGATCGTTGCGTCTGTTGTGGTAGATGCCATGGGCACCACCTCGAGCCATTTGGAGAAGGCATCTACCACGATGAGGAGGTGTCGCCCTTGCATCGGACCCGCGAAGTCGATGTGGATCCTCGACCAGGGGTTGCTGGGGGTCTCCCACTTCGCGACTTCGGATTGCGGCGGCGCTGGGCGAACTTCTTGGCATGGGTCACATCTGGAGACCCATTGTTCAATGTCTCTGTCCATGGAGGGCCACCAGACATAACTCCGTGCCAGGGCCTTCATGCGGACGATGCCCGGATGCCCCTTGTGCAGGGTCTCTAACGTCCGCCGTTGCAGAGTGCTTGGAATCAGCACCCTGTCTCCCCATAGCAGACAGCCTTTTATGGTGGACAGCTCCTCCTGTTTCCTGGCGAACGGGCTGAACCTTTCCTCTGGCTTTTCCGCTGGCCACCCTCTGAGGATCCAGGACTTCACTTGGCGGAGTGTGGGGTCCTTTTGGGTGTGGACGGCCACATCTGCGGATGACACCGGGCAGCTGGCGTCGTCATCAATGTGAAGTAGGTGGAGCGTGGGGGCTGGGTCTTCAACCGGCTTCTTCGACGGGCATCTGCTGAGAGCGTCAGCATTTCCTATGGCTGTGCCTGGCTGGTGCACGAGCCTATAGGAGTAGCCAGCTAGGAAGATGGCCCATCTCATCATTCTTGGGGACATGAAGGTCGGGGTTGGTTGGTCGCCTGCGAGGAGTCCCAGGAGAGGCTTGTGGTCTGTGACTATGGTGAAGCGTCTTCCGTAGAGGTATTCGTGGAAGCGCTTCACTCCAGCCACGATGGCCAGGGCTTCTTTGTCCAGCTGGCTATAGTTCCGTTCTGCGCCGGACATAGTCTTTGAGAAGTACGCGATTGGGGCTTCCGAGCCATTGGGCAGTTCGTGGCTGAGAACTGCCCCCACCCCGTAAGGCGACGCGTCGCAGGTCAGTCTGATGGGGAGCGTCTCGCTGTATTGGATGAGGATGCTTTTGGACGTCAATAGTCCTTTGATGGCCCGGAATGCCGCTTCCTCTTCCTGGCCCCACTTCCAGGAAGCCGATTTCCCCAGCAGGCGGTGGAGTGGCTCAGCAACTGTGGCTTTCTGTTTTAAGAAAATGGCGTAGAAGTTGAGCAACCCAAGGAAAGCCTGAAGCTCCGTTTTGTTTTTTGGGCTTGGAGCTTCATGGATTGCTTCCACTTTTGATTTGGTGGGGTGTATGCCTGTGCTATCAATGAGGAAGCCCAGGAACTCAACTTCCTGTACTCCTATGATGCACTTGTCCCGCCTGACCCTCAAACCCTTGGCCTTGAACCGCTGCAGGACAAGCCTGAGCCTTTCAAGGAGTTGGGCTCTTGAGTCACCGGAGATGAACACATCATCGAAGTAAGGCACCACCCCTTGGAGAAGGCGTTCCATCATGGATTGGAAGATACCAGGGGCAGCGCTGACTCCAAATTGGAGGCGGTTACATTTAAATGCCCCTCTGTGCGTGACAATTGTTTGAGCCTCCGCCGTTTTGTCATCCACTGGCAGTTGCTGGTAAGCCTGGGCCAGGTCCAGTTTCGCGAAAATTGATCCAGATCCCAGGGAATGCAGCAGATGTTGCACCACTGGGACTGGGTATGCGCTCTGTGCCAACGCCTTGTTGATGGTACAACGGTAGTCAGCACAGATGCGCACAGACCCATCATGCTTCAGTGGGGTCACAATGGGGGTCTCCCATGAGGCATGATCGATCGGTTCCAGGACGCCCTGGGCGATCAGCTTATCCAGCTGTTCATCTACTTTAGGCCGCAGGGCAAATGGAACTCGGCGGGGCTTGAGCCTGATTGGGGTGATTCCCTTGTCCAGATTAAAGGAGATTGGCCTCCCCACAAATTTCCCCAGCTTACCATCGAAGACTTCTTTGAACTCTTCGATGATGGAGTCGAGTTCGTCCCTGCGGATCTCGTGGATGCCCTGAAGTGAAAGTCCTAGCGGCTTGAACCACTCCACACCCAACAGGTTCGGTCGGCTGTGCTGCACGATGGTGATGGGTAGCTTTCCGTCGAAGTCGTTGTACTTCATGTGGATGGTGGCTCTGCCTAGGATTTCAATGGGGTTTCCGTTGAAGTCCACAAGTCTCGCTTTCGGGGTTTTCAGCTGGGTCCTTTTGTATGCCGGTTTCAGCTGTTGTAGGTGCTGCCAGTCCATGATGGAGTAGGCAGATCCGGAGTCTACCTCCATCTTGCACGGAGACCCCTCTGCTAGCAGCGTCACGTGGAACTTGGTGGTCCCCTCGTCGCTTGTGTGAGCAATGGTGGTGGTCTGGTGCACTGTTCTGTTTCGGGGATATTCCTCCTCCCCGCGCCGGGACTGGTTTGAGGACCGTTTGGATGTCCTCTGGTTATCTTTGCGATTTTCCCGGAATCGTGGTCTGGGCGGTTCCGGGGCCGGATCTGTGGCTCTGCAGGCCTCGGCGATGTGCCCCCTCTTCAGGCATCGGCGGCAGGTCGCGTCCCTCCATCTGCAGTTTGCCCTGGGGTGGTCGCCTCTGCAACTGCCGCATCGTTCTCCCCGGTCGCCATGCTGTGGGTTTTCCCACCTGGGGGGGTGGGAAACCTTGTGGACGGCCCTTTCCTCATCCGACTCGGATTGCGTGGTTGCCTCGTCTGATGAGGTCAGGCCCGACTTGTGGATCTTATGGATCCCTCTTGCTTTTACCATTGCGGCGGCTGCTTGCTCAGATGTTTCAGCCGCTGTTGCTTCGTCGAGGACGTCTTTGAGCGGGATCCTCTTCCGGCTGAGGAACTTTTTCTGCAGCCCCACATCTCTCATGCCAAAAACAACGCGGTCTCGGATGGCGTTGTCCACGTTATCGAACTCGCAGTTGGCAGCGAGTTGGCGAAGTGCTGCCACGAATTCCTTGACGGATTCACCTTCCCGCTGGTTTCTTTGCTGGAAGGTGAACCTGTTCGCGATGGGGGTGCCTGTAGGTGCGTAATGCTCCTGTAGGACTTCCTGCAGGTCGTTCCAGGACATCTCCTCAATGTCCCTGGGTGCCACGAGGTCAATCGCCATCTCTAGGACGTCCGATCCGCAATGAGCCAGGAAGAGGGCTCTTTTCCTCTCATCGTCGAGGTTCTGGTATCCATTGCCTCGCAGGAACTGCCGGAATCGGACCATGTATGACCTCCACTTCTCCCGGGCTGGGTTGAATGGGTTCAGCGCGGTCATCAGGGCTTGCGGGGTAGCCATTCTGGAAGTCGCTGTGGTGTAGTGACTTCAACTAGGTGGGCGATCGTGCCAAGAGTCTTGTTCGGGTTCTTCTCTCAAGTCCTTCGTCGCCAGTGTTGAATCAGGCGCAGGAAAGGAAGACTGGACCAGCTCGATACATTAATAACTTTATTAGGTACAAAGTAACGAGTCAAGACTGCTGGCGCGCTGCCGGAGCTCTCCTTATATTCGCTCCCGGCAGACGCACTGCCCCTTGACAGGGATTCAAATTTCCCGCCCGATGGCTGGCAGCCAATCAGGGCGGATGTCCTTATAAGGACATAACACTAGCTTTGACTTGTTCATGTCCTGCTGCCAAGATGATCTCTATGATATTTAACAATGAACCTTATAATGTCTGTATCAGGACAGATGATATTCCAATTTGAACTTGGTTTCAGGTAATTCAGTCTCTTGGACTTCTAATAAAATCTCCAAAGATATTGCTCAACATATTCCACGGGTGAGTCATTATTACCTTTAGTAGATCATATATAACATGGCTCACACAGCTTATCTAGTAATATTCAGATGAATAGGAGGAAAAGATATGCTTAATTTTAAAAGTTTCCAACTGCAAAAAGCACTCCTTTCTGGAATGCCTGTCACTTCTAAATCACTTTTTGGTCCTCTCAAAAACTCCTTCCCCTCTGCTCCCTTTTTTTGTGGGCCATAAACATATTGTCCTCCTAGGTAAGGAAGTTAACATTCTCAGAACACTATTATGGAAGCTCAGGTTTGTCCATTTGAATGATGAGAGCAGGCAACTGACACACGTTCTGCTTCTAATATCATGGATTCCATGCAAAGATTAGCCCATAAATATATTTTCTCATTAGATGCATGCTAAAAATGCATCATTCCCATATACTACAAAAAGAAATGAGAAACACAGCATCATTAGGAGAGACCATTTAGGCTGATCAGAAGTGGCTTATAATTATTTTTAATATTTTTAAAAATGTATTCAAAATGGTGAGGCAGGTTGTAAGCAACCAAATTCCCTACTCTTGGGATTTATTTATTTACTATTTGTTTATTAAATTTCCTCACTACTTAGATAACTGTGTTATTACTTTTTTTAAAATAAATTTTATTTAGATCGATCATATTTTTATATATGCTTTCCACTCATTGTAAAAACAGCAAAAACCTATTATTAGCCACTCTGTTTTAGTATTTTGTGTGATAATTGCATCACTCTATATCTCAGAGTTATAAAGTTGCACCTTATCTGCAGTCCCATATAAACAAGTAGGAAAAATCTGTTAGGTGTCAAGCCAATCTTTGCTTTTATTTTGTGTATCTGTCTATTCTTTGTCTTCTACTCCTGATCACTTTGGACTGCTTTATTTTGATTTTTGATTTGTTAGACTTTGGTTTTAGATTACCATTTTTGCTTTCCAGAGAGATATTTGGGATGAGACTGATCTAAACTATTCTTACACCTACAATTGAGTAGATTAGAATTGGAATTTATGAATCTTGGTCCTCAATGACTTCCAAAGGCTCTGTCTTTAGAAATATATTCCATCACTGAGTCATTCTAATTTTAGAGATTTCATGCTAATTTTAGCCTGAACCAACTGACCTGGGTTTTAACTGCAATATTTAATATTTAAATCTTGTTAAGTTGTCTATATACAGATAAGGCTATAATTAATCTATAACTATAGAACCAATCTGATAAAAGAAATTCTGTATCACTAAAATTAACTGTGATAGTACTGGATCCAAGAAAATGTAATATATACATACACATACACATATACATACCTAACAAACTGATTACTATAGTGAAGCAATTAAAACACATACTAATAGCAAGTATGTCTTATGTGATCTTAATTATAATTTATCTGCCTTCATCTAGAATATTATTATATTCAAATTCTGATTTAAAATTATTCACTATCTTATATGGTTTTGATAAAAAGAGGTAAAGCTTGAGGACATCTGCATATTAGTGATATTTGGCGAATTTTATCTTCAACTCTGAATAATTTCTCCAGGGTTGTTTCATATAGATATAAAACAGCACACTAAATTAAAACTGAGCCTCATGGAATCTATAATATAACTGCAGTAATTTCTTAATTGTATTTACATCACAGAGGGCTAGTGTAGAGGTGTAATGACTCAATGGCTTAATGATGCTGGAAATGATCTCTGTTCTAACCCTAACCCTAACCCTAGCACTGGGTGGAAGGGTGAGCTCCCAATGCTGACCTCAACTTCTGTCCACCTAACAGTTCAAAAGCATATTCTATGTGAGTAGATAAATAGCTGGAAAGACAAGTTGGTCTCTGTGCAGGCAATCAGATTCCTGCTGGCTCTGAACGTTCCTGATTGTGGTGCCCATATATGATACAAGGTGGCTCCAGGGAAGGGA
Source organism: Pantherophis guttatus (assembly GCF_059756535.1). NCBI lineage: Eukaryota > Metazoa > Chordata > Lepidosauria > Squamata > Colubridae > Pantherophis > Pantherophis guttatus. Next base: position 102,135,224 of record NC_142066.1, read on the forward strand.
GAGGGCCTAGGATGACACTTCCAGAAGAGAAGTGTCATTCTTTCTGGTACGAAACCAGCTCATCCTCCTGTGTTGCACCTTGCAAAGCATGCAAGCATGTCTGTTAAATATTAATAAGGGAATGAAGGCGAGGTACAAAGGCTTCACTCAGGTCTGCCATTATGGGAGGAAAATAGTTGAATCTCATTTGTTAAGATATCTGACATCTCCCTATAAAAGGGCGAGCTGTCAAACAGGCAAGTTGCTGGGTTGTACTGATCTACTGAATAAAGAGCTGTTGTTTGTTGAAGAATCAGTGTCCTGCCTCTTCTATCATCCAATCTAACACTGGTGACGATGGTGGGATCAGAAGAGGACTAAAACAAAAAGAGCTGATCATGATTGTGATCCCAGTCAGAGCTAAGCAGAAGTTGGGTATCCGTGAAGTCATCAGTGGCCATCATCGCAGCAAATCAGAATCTGCATCGGCCTACTGAGATGACCACACACGCCCCACCAACTCTGTTCAACCCATCCACGGAGAACTGGTACTCCTATATAATTCACTTTGAATGCTTCATGGAAGCAAACGACCTCCTGGGACTCTCAGACAATAGGAAGAGGGCGCTCTTCCTCAGTTACTGCAGCTCAGAGATGTTTGAGATAGCCAAGGCTATCACCAGCGGTCATGCAGATGGTGTCCTGGACTACACTCCAGAGCACAGTTCGAATGCATTATGAACCCATGCTGTCCAAGACAGTTAGGCGGCATGAATTCCAACACGGAGCCCAAGAGGAAGGAGAGATGATAAACCAATACATCACAGCGCTAAGAAAGGCCACAGGGTACTGCGAGTTCAGAGACCTGGATGAGGTGCTGTTAGATAGGCTCGTTTGCGGAGTGAAGGATATCAACCTGCAACAGCACTTGTTAGCAAAGCCTAACCTCACTCTGCAGACAGCACTAGATGAGGCCAGAGCAACTGAGTCATTGAACAGATTGACAGTGGCCCTTCATAAAACTGGCAGCCCACCAGCTTTGCACCAAACTGTCACAGTACATTGGGAGAGCACCAAGCGCAAGGAGTCAACCAATAAAGACAATGACGTTTGCCACCTCTGGTCAGAAAAGAAGATGGCCAGCTCTGAAATAGATGAAAGGCAGCCCATATGTGCAGGCTGTGGGGGCAATCACCTCAGAGCTGCATGCAAATATAAGGAAGTCATCTGCCAATGATGCGACTGGAAGGGGCATCTAGCAAGGGTCTGTCGCACCAACCAGCCAGCCACATACTGCGCATGGCAGCCTGCCACCCAGCTGGGACAATGAAGGACACTGCCTTGGAGACACCGGTGGAAAGAAGATCATCCCATAGTGTCAAAAGACACACACCAAACGACCATTGGACAGGCAAACACCCCCCCCCGAGCCAAAAAATCCACATCACAGTCCACATTGAGGGGTCATTGTGTGATATGGAGGTGGACACAGGGTCATCCATGACCATGGTCTCCTGGGCAACCATCAAGAAGGCAGTGCCAGGGATCACGAAAAAGATTCTGAAACCTCAATGAGTGCAACTTAAGAACTATCAGGGGAACTGCATCCCTGTCATAGGAAGCTGGACCTTCCAAATCAAATTTAAAAAGTTTGCTGGACCACTGAAGCTGACCGTGGTTGGTGGTGCCTTGCCAAGCCTGCTCGGCTTGGACTGGTTTGCATCCCTGGGCATGGGGGTGACCAGCATCCACACCATTCAAGATGACAGCACTGATGAGCTGGTCAAGGAGTTTGCAGACATGTTCAACAGGAGCTTGGGCAAGTATGCAGGGATTCTTATCTCGTTTGGCCTAGACCTCAAAATCACCCCTATTCGGATGAAATCATGAAGGGTCCCTTTTGCTCTCTGGGCCAAAATTGACAGTGAATTAGATGGGCTAATTGGCCAGGGGGTTTTGGAGCTGGTAGAACACAATAGGTAGAAAACCCCTATAGTCATGCCGATAAAACCTGACAGCTCAATCCACATCTGCATGGACTACAGATGTACAATCAACAAGGTGCTTCAGCAAAGCACCTATCGCGTGCGGGTTGTAGAACATTTGTTACACTCCTTAGGTAGGGGGGAAACATTTGCAAAACTTGACCTGGCACAAGCGTATCAGCAATTGCCAGTCAACGATGCCATGGCAGAGGCACAGACTATTGTGACCCACCAAGGTGCCTTCAGATGCCACCGCTTGCAATTCAGGGTAAGCGTAGCACCAGGACTCTTTCAAAGCGTAATGGAACGCTTGTTACAGGGCATTCCAGGGGTAGTGCCCTACTTTGATGATGTCCTGGTGTCTGCAGCAAATAAAAAAGAACTCCTTGATCGACTACAGGTAGTTCTCAGTCGGTTTCGAGAGGCCGGGCTGCAGGTAAAAAGAGAAAAGTTCCAAATTGCAGTGCCAAGGGTAGAGTTCCTGAGGTATTTAATTGATGGTTCAGGAATACACACCACAAAGAGTAAGGTCAAGGCTATTAAGGAAGCCCCCACTCCCCAAAATCAGATAGAGGTCCAGGCATTCCTGGGCCTGTTAAATTTCTATAGTATTTTTCTGCCACAGAAGGTGACAATAGCTGAGCCGCTACACTGGCTGCTCGATAAAAAGGTGAAATGGATCTGGACTGAAGCCTTCGCATTTGCAGAAGTCAAAAGACTTTTGTCATCCGATAGCATTTTATTGCTGCAAATCACAAGATGGACGATTTTCTTGGCAGCCTACAAGTACCGGCTAATCCACCGGCCTGGCAAGTCCCTAGGCCATGCAGACACCCTCAGCCAGTGCCCATTGCCAGAAATTGTGGAAGACCCCATCCCTATCATACCCGTACTGCTGATCAAGAACTTTGCATCTGGCCCTATTATTTCAGCCGAGATAGCGAGACATTCTCCCAAAGATAGAACTTTGGCACAGGTTCTGAACTGGGTGGGGAGGGGGTGGCTAAAGGGGGCAGTGGGGGTGATCTGCAGCCATTTTACATTAGGCAGGATGAATTATCAACTATTAAAGATTGTCTACTATAGGGGGACTGGGTAATTGTACCCCCAAAATTACGGAAACCAGTGCTAGAGGTCTTACATGTGGGGCATCCTGGAATATTCAGGATGAAGGCACTGGCCAGGAGCTATGTTTGATGGCCTAATATGGACGGGGAAATAGCCGAATGGGTTGCTATTTGTACACCTTGTCAGGAGTCCAGACAAGCACCACCCTCTGCCCCAGTGCATGAATGGGAAACACCAAAAGTGTCCTAGTCAAGGGTGCACATTTATTTTGCTGGACCATTCCAAGGCCAGAGGTTCCTGATAGTTGTGGACCCATACTCAAAGTGGGTTGAGGTAATACTTATGACCTCTACATCAACAGAGGTGGTCATCCAAGTATTACGAAGACTTTTCTCCACCCATGGCCTACCAGATGTTCTGGTTTCAGACAATGGGCTTCAATTCACAGCCACTCAATTTGAGATGTTCTTGGCAGAACAGGGAATCAGACATGCCCTGGTTGCACCATTCTATCCGTTTGCCTATTCTATCTAGCAATGCCTATTCTATCTAGCAAGCAGAGAGAATGGTGTGATCTGCAAAAGAAGCCCTATCCAGAATGGGCCCAGGAGATTGGTAAACCAGAATAGATAAATTTCTCCTAGTCCAGCACGTTATCCCTAGTGCCGCAACAAACAGAAGCCGGTCAAAATTACTAATGGGTCACTGGCTATGATCACAATTATACTGCCGAAGCACCCACTGATTTGACCAGCAAGCTCCGATCATTCAGCGTAGGGGACAAGGTGTATGCCCACAACAGGGTGCTCTCTTGGGCCCTGCCAAGGTGGTAGAAATTACAGGACCCCGCTCATACCAGGTAGAACTAGAGGACGGTAGGCTATGGAGAAGGCATATAGACCAACTCCAGGGCTGACTAGGAACCTCAGTTCTAAGGCAACCAGAAATAGCTCAAACCAAGAAAAGCCAAATCCCTATAGACACTAGCCAACAATCTGAAACACCACCTACAGTAGACTCAAACCTGAGTAGTCAACGGAGTCACACACCTGTGGAACCAGGAAGGGCTCTCAGAGAACCAATTCCAAGTAGGCCAGCCATGCCCCAAAGTAAGTTCCATTGGGTGACTTGGGAGTAGCAGTAGACCTGCCTTACCAGGCTGCCGCCGCCCCTCCAACTGAGTTGTGTAGGTCAGAACGAATCCACCGTCACCCTGCCTACCTGCGTGACTACGTTAGCTGAACCGGCCTATCATAGGGAAATGCTCTATCCAGAGGGGAGGGATGTTAAATATTAATAAGGGAGTGAAGCTGAGGTAAGAAGGCTTCACTCAGGTTCGCCATTATGGTGGGTAAAATACTTGAACCTCATTGGTTAAGCCATCTGACAGCTCCCTATAAAAGGGCAAGCTGTCAGACAGGCAAGTTGCTGTGTTGTCTACTGAAAAAAGAGCTGTTGTTTGGTGAAGAATCAGTGTCCTGCCTCTTCTATCGCCCAATCTAACAATGTCCTACAACTGAGCTGGTAAATTGGCAGCCAAACTACAATTCTGCACTAGCATTGTGGTCTCCCTGCTAATGTAACAATAACATATGCAAATGAGAATGAAAAGGAGGAGGAGGAGGAGGAGGAGGAGGAGGAGGAGGAGGAGGAGGAGGAACTGGAGGAGTATTCCAATATCAATTCAGCTTATTCAAAAGTATCAAAATGGTTTGGGTTTTATCAAGAAAAACCATACAGGAGTTTCAAAAACATTGCACTCCTCCCTCTCTTTCATTGATTTTATTAATTTCTATCTAAACCTTGATCTAAAATCCAGTACATTTCAATTTTACATTGGTTTGGTTATCATTTTTGTATTCTTTTAAATTACTGTAATCTACTTTCTCAATACCAAATTCATTCAGTATTTCTTCAATTTCCTCTTCAATTTTCTTCACACAATTGCAACCTATTTTTCCATTCTGATAGATAATATCCTTCTTAATTGAGGCAAAGCAATTGCTTAAAAAGAAAGCATTAAAACTATTTATCTCATCCTTTGCAAATAAAATTAAACTCTCTAAGGTGGACAACATAAGTTGGAGATGTATAGAGTTTTTAAAATGCTGACACTTACCAGGAGAGGGTTTATCGCCAGGATTACAGATCTCTTTGACAATCTTCCTCATATCACTTTGCAGTTGTTCAAAGTCCTCCAACACATATACTCTGCTAGAAAAGCCAGCAATTTGCAGGAGCTCAAAAGAATTTAAAGTACCAATGCCTATTACAAAGACTTGGATGCCATCTTTCCTTAAAACAATGGCTGCATCCTCCACTTTGTCATCAGACAGCCCATCTGTGATGACAACCAAATACTGCATGACCCCATTATATTGTCGGCCACCGTTGGCAGGTTCAAAGAAGCTCCTGACAAATTTCAACCCTGTGCCCGTGAAAGTGCGAGTTTTTAACTGAGCAATTACATCAATCTTCTTTTTTATGGCACTATTATTAAAAAATTCATTGAGATAAAATTCCTTCTGAGGATCTGTGCTGTATTGAGCCACCCCAACCCGGACTTTGTCCTTTGCAATGATAAAGCTGTCAACTACTTTTTTCATGAATGTCTTCATAGTAGAAAAGTTCTGTCCTGAAATGCTGTCTGAGCCATCAATCAGAAACACAAGATCTGCTTCTTCAGTACCACAAGCTGCAAAAAGAAAAATCCATTTGATTGTGAGATACAAAAAGATGAAGTATCTCTTAACACACCTAAGGTAATATTCTGAATTCTTCTAGGATATAAGTTCTATTGAGCTCAGTGAGACTTACTTCTATAATTCCAAAAATTATTATTGGGTAATAATCCCAGAGAAATCAGTAGACTTTCCAGAAAATCTATTCAATGTTTTATATATAATACTTTGTGTTTTTGCAAAATTAACAAAGAACCTTTTAGCACTAAAAATACTACAGATAACCCATGGCTTACGACAATTTGTTTAACAATGATTCAGAGTTACAATAGGGTTGAAAAAAGATTTATGTCTCTGTTCTCACAGTTATAGTTGTTGCACCACCTTCATGGTCATGTGATTGCGATTTGATGCTTGGCAATTAGTTCACATTTTGCAGCATCCTGCAGTCATATAATCACAGTCATGTAATCACTCAACCAACAAGCAAAAATCACTTAAGAGTTGCATGATTCACTTAATGACCATGTGATTTGTTTAACTATCAGGGTCACAATGATCGTAAAATTGGTTCTGGTCATGGGATGCCTTGTTCAATGAGTGCATCAATTAGTGACTAAAATTCCAATTCCAATTGTGGTTGAAAGCTGAGGCCTATCTGTACCATATAGATAATAGAATCAAATCTAATATTGATGGCCAGGCTCAACAGATTCAGACTATCATGTTAAAAAAAGGATAGGTTATCTCATGATATTAAACTTTGAAGTGCTGCAAGATATTTTTCCTCCTAATGTGTGCCTTGAGGACTGAAACCTTTGAGAAGGAAAATTGTCATTTACAGCACTTTATTTCCTCTAATGTTGGATATTGATATTATTTAATCTTGGTAATCAGATAGGGGAGCTCCGGGTTGTTGTTGTCCAATTTCTCCTGAAGTGGCACACTTATTGTATTATATATTCTTCATAGCCTAACAAAACTGTTCTGCAATATGAATAATACAGGAGCTGAAGGTAATGAAATATACTTCTTTCCAAATGATCAATAAATTACATGAATCAGATGCATAGAAAAGTTAAGTATATGATAGTTATCTTGTACTTCCCAGACCAAGTTCCTGCTCTGTAAACAATATCCAGCATATATCCTAATATCCCAACCTGACCCCTACCAAAAGTTTGCAATGTTCAGCAGACTAAACGTAGCCCAACCTTGTCAAAAGTTGTGTATGACAGCTGTTTTTCATTTTGCCAAGATGCAGGTTTTTAGAAACTATCTTGCCAAACTAAGGGAAGCCAGGAGCAAAATGAGGGACTGCAGAAGGAAGAGGTTCAACTAGTCCCCAATTCAATTCTTTCAGTCCATCCCAAATGGCTTTACTCACCAAGTGAGAAGAAGATTTAATGTGGCAATATATAATGAATGCTAATAATAAATCAAATGTATACATTAACAAAGGTTCTAGTTACCTGGTTTTGATTCATCACATATAAGATAAGTTATGTTTTCATATAAACTGTCCAGTGCATTGTAATTGGGAGTAAAAAACCATCTTCCCTTCTCACCAACTATTTCTGCTAGTTCTGTTCTACTAGCATCCTCTATCCCAACAGCAATGACCTGGATGCCTTCTTGCTTCAAAGCCTGAACTGCTGCTGAGAGATTAGATCTATCTGTGGGTGTTGTTGGTTCATCTGTGATCAAAACGATGATCTTTGTGATACCTAGGTATGATGTTCGGCCACCATAAGCAGTACCAAAGCGTTCCCTTGCAAAATTCAAAGCTCTTGTTGTATAGGTTAATTCTCTTAAAGGAACTAGGTTTTTAATGGCTTCCCTGAGTTGAGATTTTGTGGAATAGGTATTTAGCTGAAATTTTTCTTCCGGTAGAGTACCAAAGATAACAGCTCCAAACTGAGCATTGTCTTTGCCCACAACCGAGTCATTCACAATTGCTTCCATAAGCCGTTGCATCCCCTTGAACTGCAGATCTGTAATGTCTCTGGACCCATGAACTACGAAAATTATGTCAGCAACTTCAGTTCTCTTGCATACTGTCATTGAAAAAGCAAAATGGCAGTGTTAAAATAAAGTTTTGTTTCAATAATCTAACATCAAGTGCTTCCTTAACCTCGCTATTAATTATTGGGACATTTCTTTGAAAAAGATGAATTGCTAAAGGTAAGGTTAAAATAGAAAGAATAGAGAACAATAGAGAATAGGTGGCTGTCCAGACTTTAAGAGCTATAACTCTCAAAAGCCCTAGGAGGAATAGTTCTGGGGACAATTGCTGAAAGCTGTAACTCAGCAACATCCTGAGGCTGCCCCCATTAAAAAAGTGCTTAAAACAAGGTAGGATTCAAAATAATTAAGCATTTGGTAAAGGTAACTTGAGAATAAGGAAAATGATCTTGATGGGGAAAGGAGGTATCCATTACCAAAGCAACAAGGAGGGAAATACTGCTTAAGCCAAACAGTGAAGGAAGAACAAGGACCCAGATAGTCCTTGATTTATGACTATTTTTTTAGCAATGATTCAAAGTTATAATGGCCTTGGCAAATGTGGTTTAATAACACTTACTCAGTACTGTACTCACACTTATGATAGTTGTACCATCACCATGGTTCCAATTGCAATTTGGGGGCTTGGCAACCAGCTTGTATTTATGACTGGTTGCAATATCCTGCAATCATGATTATGATTTGCAAGCTTTTTTGCCAATTTTTAGAAAAAAAAAAACCCACCCATTGAGTAAGATGGATTCACTTAATGACCATGTTATTCACTTAAAAACTGCATTATTTTCTTAATGACTATGGTAATTTACTTTGTGACTGCCATAAAAATGTTCATAAAATCAATCCAACTTGAATTATGACTGCAATGTCGTACGATAGAAATTCCGGTCCCATTTGTGTTCATAAATTGAGAACTATCCATAATCTGAGTTGCAAGATTATGTTACTATTTTTTTTTCTTCTATTCAGTCATATCCTGCAAGCCCCTGAACTGTTACTATAGTGAATTTTAATAAAGTAATTTTAGTCTTAATGTGGAGTTGATTATTTTTTGGGTCAAATCTACATTTTGGTGGTTGACATAGGAATTATTCAAATTACTTTAAAATATATTGAATGAACTAGAGCACTATCTACTCTCTTAGCATCTAACAATTATATTTTTTTAAAAAATCTCTCTCTCTTGATCAAGGGCAGATTGCATAGCATCTTATGAAATACTCTTGTAATATTACATAAAATAACATGGAATTCATCAGATGTATGGATACTTTTCTCAGGAATATATAGGCAGCTATCATGCAGAGTAGAGGAAATAATGACTATGGTTGTTTTGTGCACTAGGGAGTTAGAGTTAGAGTTTCTGTGAAGCCTATTGGCTTTTTTTGAATAAGTCAGTTTTTCCAACTATCCCTCAAAAAATACCTTTTTATATGGATAAAATGTAACAGAATCCATATAAGATACTATATAATCTGCATTACAGTTCCTTCAAATTTCATAACATAAAGGACAATTTAAAACATCAACATGACTGGATAAATCCTAAAGAGAGATGAAGATGTTTTGCTGTCTGAAAAGCACTGATTAGTGCTTAAATCTTACTTTTCAAAAGAGCTACGGGTAATGAACAGTCACTTGAGAACAGCACAATTATTTAGTATGGAAACTAAGATAGAAACAGGCTGCAGGATAAAATTAGCTCTGATCTCAAGCCTTTTACTGCTGTTTTTTATATGATTACTTGCCCTATGAGGTAATCCAGATAGGAAACACAACCAGGAGTATGAGCACAGAACAAGAAACACAACCAGGAGTACAATAAATCTTTATTGTAAAGTTAAATTGGCCCTCACTCTTCTGCTGTACTATGACAGCATTAAGACTTGGCCCTGTCTACTAGCACAAGATGCAACTCTGGAAGTGGTTGATGGCTTAAGGGCAATCCCTCTGCCTTTTAATCTTCTCAATTTGTTTTCTAAATTTGTCTATTTTTTATAGATTTTATGGCTTTATTTGTAAACTGCCCACCATCACTTAGTGTATAAATTTCATTAACAAATAAATAAATGGTCTTGCAAAATTAAAAGTATTTTTCCCCTGTTCTTTTACTCTTGGAAAAGTTAGGGTCTCTTTTGAAACATTTTCCACACTCTCACTCCTTCTGTAGGCTGAGATACCTTTTACATGCTGTTCAATTGCCCAGTTTGTGGCTCTCCCTCCTGTCTCCCAAGGTCATTCCCACATACCATTACAATAATTAACCCTGACCTTGGCAATATCTGGTTCAGGGATATAGCAGAAAATATGGAGAGTGCAAAATAATTTTTGGAAGAAATAATATTTTTCACTTCAATACTTACCCTCCTCGGGGTTGCAAATTTGAAATAGAATTGGCTTCACCAGAAACATGAGCGATTCAAAATAATCCTCTGAAAATACTTTATCCTGAGTACCAGCAATGTCTAAAAGCTGGGAGTTGTTTTCTTTCAGTATTCCAATGGCATAGATGACAACACCTTTCTTCCTCAGTGCTCTGGCTGCTCTTCTCACATCATCACTAGATTCCTCATCTGTGACCACTATCAAATATTGTTTTACACCCAAACGCCCTCCCTCAGATGTGTCAAAGTAAGGGGAGGCAAAATCTAGAGCTCTTCCAATTCTGGCTCCTTCTTGAACCTGCCTCATTGTAGTTATTGCTTTCCTCAGGTCAGTCTTGTTGTTGTACTTGTTCAGTGGGAAAACTTCTTCTGGATTGAAGCCAAATTGGAGCAGCCCAATCTGAACCTTATCAACCCCAATATCAGACTTGTTTACAATTAAATCAGCAAAATCCTTGATCTGTTCAAATTCAAATTGATCCATACTTTCTGATGTATCAATTAGTAAAATTATGTCAGCTTTCAAATTTTTACAGGCTGAAAATAATAAATGAAAAAGATGTAAACATATTAAATAAATGTGCAAAATGTAACAGATCCAGTAATAGGATATTTTTATGATTCAAATCAAGAAGCATTGGCATTCACTACCTAATGTTTTTGACTATACACAATGTCTACTCAGACCAAATTTCTTAACAAGAGATTTTCCAGAACTTAGGCTGCATTTCATCTTTGCAACTAAGTTTCCACTTTTAAAACAACAATGGGCTTTGTTCAGCTTCCTAAAATAATGCAAAATTAATTACTTTGGAGTGTTAAGAAACTTTTAACCAGCAGGTAGATTTTGTTGGGTTTTGCTCAGTTAACTATGTTGCAATTGCTATAATACCTAACCTTATAATGGACACATGCTAGGGACAAAGAATGAACAATAGCTATGTATTATAATATTCATGCAGTTGTATTTTCTGAAGAAAAATACCAGTAGAATTCAGGGTTCTTCACATTTACAGTGCAAAGGTAAAATCCAAATTTTTTTACTACCAGTTCTGTGGGCATGGCTTAGTGGGCATGGTGTGGCTTGATGGGCGCAGCTTGGTGGGCATGGCAGGGGAAGGATACTGCAAAATCTCCATTCCCACCCCACTCCAGGGGAAGGATACTGCAAAAGCTCCATTCCCTCCCCACTCCTAGGGGAAGAATATTGCAAAATCTCCATTCCCACCCAACTCCTAGGGGAAGGATATTGCAAAATCTCCATTCTTACCCCACTCTGGGGCCAGCCAGAGGTGGCATTTGCTGGTTCTCCAAACTACTCAAAATTTCCACTACCAGTTCTCCGAACTATTCAAAATTTCTGCTACCGGTTCTCCAGAACCTGTCAAAACCTGCTGGATCTATCACATAAAACTACAGCATTTTTAGAAGAATATGGAATTCAGATGACCCTTCTAATCCACAGAAGACTGGAAAGGGAAAAAGAATATTGCAGCTGGATATCTGACTGTGAAAATGGTATTGAAAAGACAGGTTTGATTTCCTGGACTATGGCCAGCAGTCATGTGTTTATTCATCTGTTACAGTGTAAACCCATGAGAATTATGTAGTGAAATAGCATCTTTTATTGGACTAATATATGTTGTTAATTAAACAATCCAGACAGAGGTCACCAAGGTATGTGGATTTATTTGGAAGCTCTACTTGGAAGCCTAGCTAGGAGTTTGAATGGCCTATTGCATGGAAATACTTTGAAGATGGTTCCCTTAGTTATCTGTGCTTGTAGATCTTGTACAGAGAGCAAAAATTCCTTTTAAAGCAATTATTTTTTAAAAAGAAAGAGTAAAAAACAGTAAAAAATGAACCTCACATGAAAGCTTCTGTACTTGAAACAAGTGTCAGCCATACAGCCTTCCCACAGGATATTTTGTCCCTTCATAATCACCCCCCAAAAGTAGAGATTAAGAAAAGGAGTGTAATCAATCCTTTTAACCGAACAAAGGTGAATTCTTTTCAGGTGATACTTTGAAAATAAATATGATCAATGTAGGAAAATGCAATTAGTGAAAAGCATTTGTTTCCCCATAAGAGGCATTCAGAAGATTTGTTATGATAAAACCTTGATAATCTTCCATTGAAGAAAAGACCTTACCCTCAGGAGAACAAATATCCTGTGCAATATCATGTTTGATGAGCTTCAGGGAATCAAAATCATTCACAAAAAACATCCTGTCCTTGGTCCCAGCTATATCTTTTAGTTCTCTTTTTACAGCATCCTTAACACCTATGGCATATATAACAATCCCTGCACTCCGCAGCTCTTCTGCAGGTATAGTTACTTGATCCTGGGATTTACCATCTGTAATAACAATAAGAAACTGTGGGACATTGTCCCTGGCTGAAGTTTTGAACAAATTCTTCATGTAGTGTAAAGCATCTCCAGTTTTAGTGCCACCACCAATCTGCCAGATCACTTTTATTGCATCTTTTAATTGGGCCAATGTATTGTATTCATTAATCTGAAACTCTTTTTTGGGATCACTTGCATACTGAACCACCCCAAAACGAACTTGATTGGGGCCAATCTGGAACATGCTAATCATTTCTTTCATAAAGATTTTCATGTCAAGGAACTCTTCTGTCTGAATACTGCCAGAACCATCTATCAAGAAATAAATATCTGCTTCCTCTGTCTCTTCACAACCTAATGAAAAATAGAAGAGAGGAAAGTAAGAATGGCAATTCCTTTACTGTGAAGCCTACATTCTCTTTCAATAAACATCAATGAGACATTCAATGATATTATCTCAGCTTCCCAGAACATAATTTTATGTTTATATACATTATATAATTATATATACATTATATATATATTAAAGGCTACTAATCCAGTAGTTCCTTGCACAAGATTTATACAAAGAACTACTGCCTTAAGAACAAAGTAGGTAATGCATTACAATTAAGGATGGAGAAGAAAGTTGATTAGTTCATACTAAGTATGAAATTATATAATTTCTAATTTTTGAAGCCAAAACACAAGCCAATACTCAGTAAGTCATTGGAAGCATTACATTATGAAAAGTTGTGATAAATAAATCTATATGCTAGGTAGTATTATAAACAAAAAGATATATACTTTGAAAAAGATGCATACATATATAGTTTAATGCAAACACTCAAGCATAAGACAAAATGACCGTATTCACTTGCATACAATGTAGCTCCTGTTAGCTTAATGAAAATATAAGAGATGCAAATTTGAAGTTCAAAGCATAATAACTATTCTTCTGCATCCTGTTTTTTCCTTAGAAAATTTGTTGTTCCCAGCCATTCCTAACCCCAGAACTTTATTAGGGGCAATTTAAAATCCGAAGTTTGAAGATGGAGCACAGATGGGAATACAATTAAGAAGTCCTATTCCTGCCACTTATGATATGCTTTTAATGCTGTCCAGCTTTTGCTTTATGGAAAATGGAGAGAAAGAACAGAATAAAGTATGGATCCCTTAAACTGGGGAAGCATGAAAACATCCCCAAAGTCAATCATATCCTGCAAATTTCATTGGTGATTATTGCTCTTTCGGGTTCCGGTGTGGCCAGTTGGTCTTCGCGCTCGCAGGAGTGCCAGAAACCGGAAGAGCAGCTCCCTGGCACACACACGCACACTGGGAAGCTGGCCATGCACGCTGGCCATGCACACTGGCCAGTTGGTCTTTGCACACGCAGGAGCACTGGAAACCAGAAGAGCAGCTCCCTGGCACACATGTGCACACTGGGAAGCTGAGCTTCTGGTTTCTGGTGCATGCGCGTCGGCCAGCTGGTCTTCGCACACACATGCAGGCCAGAAACCAGAAGATCAGGTGATTGGCATGCATGCGCATGCTGGAAACTGGAAATTAAGCTTCCTGGCACATGCATGCATGCTGGGGAACTGCTTTTCCAGTTTCCGGGCTCCCTCACATGCACACGCATGCTCCCGTTTAGGCATTCAGTGCCAAAAAGTTTCGCCAGCACTGCTATAACTTCTTTTCCAGTCATGATAATGGATTGGACATCAAATTTCCTATTTACAGTGGCTTACCCACACAAAATAGAGCTTTTTGCTTTTGCTTAATTCAACTTTCTCCAAGCCGAGGGTCTTCCAGATTATACGATAAACAACAGCCAGAATTTTTAATTTCAATTCTATTACAATAGCTATGAATTCTAGATGTGGCAGTTTATATTCTGGAAGAGAATTCTAACAGATGAAGGTCATGCTGAAGACCTTTTTTGGGGAGGAAAGGAATAAGTAGCAGAAGGCTGAACAGTGTGAATAGAATCAGAATAAGAGTAGGTTGATGAAGGCAACTCCCCCACCTTGATTCAACTATCTCTCATTTGATGTCATCCATCCCTTGCCTTATTTCTCTCCTTTACTAGCTGCACAAGAAAGAACGAGAGAGAAAAAATGAGGATATGTGTGCATGGGCAGATATGGCAAGTCCAAAAAACCCTCAGTCACATTTAGTTTTCCAAAAGTTTTGAAATAGGATTTGGGATTGATCAAGATATCATTCTCTTACCTTCCTTCAGGGCACGAGACTGCACTGGAATTGCAAATGTTTGTGAAACTATTTCACTACAAAGTTGTTTTTTTATAACATATTCCACATTTGATAGTTGCAAGAAATATTCCATGGTTGTAACATGTTTCCTTGGGGGATGAGATGCAATTTTATATAGTTGGCTGCTCGCAGAAATGTTTTGGATACCCACGACATAAATTGTAACACCTGCCCGGCGAAGCTTAGATGCAGGAACAGTGAAATCATCTAGTGACTGACCATCTGTGATCACTACAGCCAACTGCTGCACTCCATGATTTTTCCTGCTTCCTGCTCTCTTGATGAAAATTTTTTTCTTTAGGAAGTCTATAGCAGCACCCATATATGTTTGCCCCCCACGATAAGGCAATCTTTTTAGATAGTTCATAACCTCTGATTTGTCTTCAAATGTATTCAGGCTAAACTCTAATCTTGGCTTATCGCTGTAAAGTACCAAGGCAACTCGTACATTATCTGGGGCAATTTCCAGAGCATTGATTATTTTGAACAGGAAAGTCCTGATCAGTTGAAAATTCTTTTGACCAATGCGAGTGGATTCATCCACAAGAAACACAATGTCTGCCATCAAGGCAGTGGAGCAAACTATGAACAAAATAAGTAGATAAAAGTTAGTAAAAACAAAGTAATAACAACACAATCTTAGAAGTTGCATGAGACTACTCCCAAGTAAGTGCATTTAACATTACTGTCCAACTTTTATTTGCTTAAGAAGTAAGACCCAAATAGATGAAGAAATAATTGGAAATCCTACTAAAAAGTTAGAGGATACCAGAAGAGTAATACTGAAGACTATATGCTGAAGACAGAATGGAAGCTCATTAGTGAAAACAGTTCCCTGATGTGCTTCTGTTTTGGGGAGAGCCATGAAGCCATCTCCCAATAAGTTAAGAGAAAGTCAGACATGACTGTTTTATCTTAATGAGGCTGATCAGAAATATTGCGGGTTTGAATCAGTAGGTAAATATTAAATTTTATATCACAGTTCAAATTCAGGAATTATCCTTAACCCAACCCCATAATATAAACAATGTAACTAGAGCTTGTGTCTCATGATATATCATGTCCCAAGGCTCCTGGAATTGCTGGAAATTGTCTTGATGTTTTATTAATAACAATCATAACAATGTTTAACAATCATAATATGAAGGGAAAAAATATCTATGATATGTACATTGCACCTATTGCTTGTACTTAAGGAGGCTGTGCTGCCAAATAAATTCCAGGGAAGGAAGACATGTTTAAGAAAACACCAACAGTTGCAATATACACACTCATAAACACACTGAAATATTTTCCCCTTTGAATCCAGAACTCTGCACAGACCTGATTATTGCAGTTCTTTTAAGAATTAATGACAATCTAGTTCAAGTAAATTCATCTGAAAAAAATTCAGGAAATAATGTTCATTACTTCATATAATATACTATAATAATAATAATAATGTTTTGTTGTAGAAGCTGAATAAATTACACTGTCCTCCTTCCTAGTTTAATGTGTGATATAACTAGTTCTTCTAGTGATATAACAATACCTGCTGGCACATTTGCATCTAAAACAGACTCATACTCTTGCTGGACTGGTGCTTCCACAATATCTATGATGATCTTCTGAACCTGATCAAGATCCTCTATGTCATCAACCTGGTAAACTAAAGGGGAGGTAGCAATCACTTTCATTTCTTTCTTATCAGAATGTAAGATACCAACTGTTGCAATGTTCATTCCCATTTCTTTCAGATCTTTTGCAGGTTTCTTGACATCATCTTCAGATTTAGCGGATGAAAAAATCACTGTAAATTGTGGTGTTCCTTGACGAAGACGGCTTCCAGCTTTCTCAACAAAATAGACTTCTTGCAAAAATTGGAGAGCACTGCCAGTCCTCAGAGGACCTCCCATGAAAACAGTGCTCTGCTGAATGTGATTAAGAATATCTTTCTTCTTCTTATATCTGTTCAGCAAAAATTCCACTTTCCCTACTTCGCTGTACTGTGCAAGTCCAATCTGGTATTTTTTAGGGCCAATGTCTAATTGTTCAACAATCTGGGAAATGATTCTTTTTACTTCTTCAAAATTGGCAGATCCCATGCTTTTAGAAGAATCCAAAAGGAAAACAATATCAGCATAGCGCTTTGTGAATGCTGCAGGAAAAATAGAACAGTGTGCTTTTAAAAGACATGCAAGATGCAATAGAATTCACATTACAACTACAATTTATTTGTGACTAGCGATGTTCTACTATTCTACTGTGGCAACTATTTTTAAAACCATACCCACAAGTACTCAAAATTCTATTTTTGTCAGAAAACCCCAACAAAGTAACACTTATACAAGGCTGGTTGCATTTAATTAGTTGCCAATTTCTATTGAATGGTACCCAAATCTCCCTGCCCCTTAACTTCAATTCCTTTCAAGAGTTATTTACCAGACAAATAAAGATTCAAGAGACTGTTGTGTAAAGCTGCATACTTATTTGCTATCAGTTTAAAATCCAAAAATTTTGATTTTTGAAAAAAGATCAAAATAATCAGGGTCTCCACTCTAACTCACATAGGCATATACTGGCATAGGCGTATTCTAAACTGAAAATAGTTTAGTTGCTGAATTTTATTCATCTCAATAAATCTTGCAAGAGGGAAATCACATTTGGAAAACAATCATGTAAGATTTAGGCAGCTGTTACAGTCTGACTTTTATAATTTCCTTCTGTAATTTCTGTCTTGTAGAGGGGGAAATGAAGAAAGTAACATTATTATTTATAAAAAGACAAACAATCTGTGATGCCTATATTGCCTTCATTTTCAGTTTTGTGAGCCTCAGAGCACACTGCTGATATTCAACAGCAAAACTAACTATATACAGAAAGAGAGAGAAAGACCCTTTTAATGTGTTTGGGAAAAGAGATTGCAAAAGATGCATTCAAATGTCTGTAGAACTTAACTCTAAATTTTTAAGATTTTTTCTGTGCAAATGTAACTTTTTAAAAAGTCTTTGACTTTCTAAGTACAGCAAATCTGCAAAGTTTTCCAAATTAAACATGGTTATCATAGAAATCACAACACAAAAAGAAAATTGCACCATTTGAAAAAAACTATAACCTACCACAGTAATAAAAGAATAAAAATACCTCCTGAAATCTTACATTACTAGCAGATGCCATTTAATTACCTTTAATCTGGCTCTCCAAAGCAAAGCACATTGTTTCAAGAAGGCTGTTGGTAAGGTCTTGAAGGATATCAAAATTGTCAATATTAAACAGAAACTTATTAAAAGGTTGGTTTGCAATATTCATAAACTCAGAGCTGTTATGGATCCCAATCCCCACTACATAAATTAAAATTCCTTCATTTTTTAATTTGTGGGCTGGAATTTTAACTTCATCATGTGACTCCCCATCTGTGAGTAGGATCAGTACTTGTGGGATATTTTCTTGGATTCTTCTCCCAGCAGATTCAGTGAAGAATTCATCCTTGATAAAATCCAAAGTAGCACCTATGTGAGTGCTTCCTTTCTGTAAGGTCAAGTTTTCTATATGTTCTAGAATATCATTTTTCAAAGAATATTGGTTTAGATGAAATTCAGTAAAGATCTCATCACTATACTGGGCCAGTCCAATTCTGATTTGGTCATGACCAACAAAAAGACTGGAAATCAAGGTGTAGAGGAAACTTTTCACCTTCTGAAAATTCTCCAGACCAATGCTTGATGAACTGTCCACCATAAACACAATGTCAGCCACAGTGACTTTTCGGCATACTAAATGAGAATATAAAGGAGAGTTCATTAGCCTTTTCAATCTGGCTTCAACATAACTTGAGAATTTCTTATTCTAATATAAATCTTTTTTTTCTCCAATGAATTTAGTTTGTTTTACTCAGAACCAAAATAAAATATGTTTAAAATATTATTTCAATATATCTTTGAAATCATACATTTATTTCTTCATAAAAGCATTATCTGGTTCTAGGCCAGTCACTGTATCAACTTGCTTAATGACATCTGGTACCTGAAAATGTAGTTAGCTATTAAATCACAACCCTTTGTATTCAAAAGACCCAAATGTCTTCCATTCTCAGAATAACATCCATGCACTGCTAGGCTTAAAGTGTAAAATCAAAATCATTTAAAAGGAAGCCTGAAGGGAACATCTGATGCATTCTATGGAGAAGCCTATAGATGGAGCAATGAATAAAAATGACAAGCTATAATATTTTGGATAAGAGGTAAGGTAAGGTAATAAAAAATAAAATAAGATAAAATAAAATAAAAATGTGCATGGCCCAATTATAATGGGATTGAGAATCAATTTCAGAATTCTTAGTATTTGGTCTACTGTAATGATACACTTGCCCTGCTAAGGCAATGGCTTTCAAGCAAAACTCTTTTGATTGCATCAGATAGGAGGCCAATAAATAAACATTGGCTTTTGTCCTATGGCTTGGTAAACTACTATTGTCCACCTAAGAATAATTTAAGTGCCGACCTTCAGGATGCTTGGACTTATTAATTAGAAAATAGGCACGAGTAACAACTTCACATTTCTTTTAAACTAAGAGGATTTATTCTCTCTCTCCCTCTCTCCCCAATGCTATTGCTTACCTAGGTGTGATTCTAAGAAATTTTATTCATCAAATGTACCTTAAACTCTGACAGCCCCAGGGAACCAACCCAGTTCTTATGGAATGATAATTCATATCTCATGCAATTGGCAGGCCTACAGTAGACCTTTCACATTTTATGAAACTTCAGATAAAATCAGTGTCCCATGAAATTATTCCAGATAAGATGCATTTATATTTTTCTCAATGGACATGTTTTTTTTTGTTTTTTTTTTTAATTTGATTTATATGCCGCCCTTCTCCGGAGACTCAGGGCGGCTTACAGTGCGTTAAGCAATAGCCTTCATACTTTTGTATATTTATACAAAGTCAGCTTATTGCCCCCACAAACTGGGTCCTCATTTAACCTACCTTAGAAAGGATGGAAGGCTGAGTCAACCTTGAGCCTTGGAGAGATTCGAACCAGCAGTAAATTGCAGGCAGCTGTGTTAATAACAGGGTGCTTTAAACCACTGTAGTACCAAGGCTCTTTTGGTATTGATACTGATAGGGTTATCCAGAAACATCAGGAGGAGACATGGACATCTAATTTAAATTTAGCAAATTGCTTAGGGAATTCTGGGGAGTTGCAGATGGATTAACTCCAGATGAATAGATATTTCACAAACTTAAATGGGAAAAAATAGTTCCATGAAAAAATGCTTTGTCAGAAGTGGCCATTTAATGAACATTGGATGTGATAGAGGAGGAGAGGGGTAGAGGAGGAGAGAGAAAGAAAGAAGAAATGTTTGTTTTCACAAATGTTTATAGTACATCATTTTATTTTTGTTTCTCTTAATACTATAACTATAAAAATGTACAGCTGACTAAAATAAGCAATGCAATATATATATATAAGCCCAAGTGGGTAAAGGACTGCAAACTTTGGAACTTTTGAAATGTATTTTTTAGCATTCACTTTGCTATGAAAGAACTAATTCTTGACCCTTTGTTTTTCCCTAAGAAGTAAACTGCTTAGAGCCATAACATGGGAACTGATAGACTTCCAGTTTGGCGTCACAGCGAGACAATCGGGGAAATAGCGGGCTCTGATGAGTTCCGCGAAAACCCCGGCTGCCAAACCACCGTCGATGGGTCTTCGGACCGAACCCGTCTTGCAGGGATGGGGGGAGAAGAGGGGCACCTCAGATGACCAAGAGGAACAGGCAAGTTCCTCAGATGTCGGGGGGAACCCTTTGTGAGTCGGCGGCGGGGGGCCGCAGCCGTGGCGGCTGCCACGAAACTGTGACAAACCAAAAAAAGAAATGTGCAAGAGGAAAGAAGAAAAGAACGATGTGCTTTGAAGCCAGGTGAGTGACACCAACCCAGGTGAGAAACAACATTAAAGTATGGATTTTTATAAGTAAGACCCCTAGCCTTAAACAGCGGCTGTGGATTTGTGGGGCAAGAAGAGTTAGTAAAGCAATTACAGGAGGTAAAGACCCATTAAGGAATGTATCTTAATACACACCGATTTGGAATAATTGAACATTGAGACACGCTAGAAAAACTGGGGGAATTTTTTAAAAAAATTTAAAATTTAAAATTGGAACTGACCTGATGTTTGGAGAAGGGGGAAAAAAAAGGAGGGGGACAAATAGGGATTCAACACCTTTAAAATTTAGAAGAGGAAAGATCAACGGATGGCTACATAATTGTAACAAAATGGAGATTGCCATGACTAAGGGAAAGTGTTGATTGTAGGGAGTCACCTGTTCAAAAAAGAAACAATGTGATATATCGTTTATTCTGGATTATTTTGAAAATAACCAAAGGTTTTTGGTTTTGGAGATTCCTATTCTGTCTATGGGTGGTTTTATTGGTGGAAAGAAAGAAGAAATATAGCGGAACTATTAAAATTGAAGCATTGGCGCAAGAACAAAAGAAGACAAATGGCGCAGGAACAAAAGAAGGAAAGCTGATGGATTTTGCATGGAATAGAAGCAACTAAAGAATTAAAATGACATATAGATTTTTAAATTTGGCAACACTGAATTTGAAATGGAATATTTATGGACAGATAAGGAAATGAAATAAAATATACTTGGTTTTGAAATAAGAATATAAAATAGTTTGATTGAAAATGAAAATGTTATATTTAAATGAATTTTGAATTTAAACAAGAGGTGTTTATAGAATAACAAAGATGGAAAATAAAATAAGGTAATTAAAATAGAAAATTAATGCAAAGGTGGATAAAAATGATATTTTTATAGAAGAATAAGAGCATACATGAATATAAGATAAACCTAAGAAAATGTATTAGTTCATAGGAGAATATGTGGAGAATATATATAAATATGTTCAATACAATAAGTCTCAATGTTAAATTGTAAACAAAATAGAGAATGGTAAATATGATTAAATATGAATGTTTAATGTATTGTTGGATGGTAAAACAAGATACACAGACTTAAGTAGTAAATTAAGATTGATCTTAATGTATGTTGGAAATGGTTAACATTTAGAAATATGCTGGGAATCACCCAGGAAGAATATGTTGGGAAACAGTGAAATAACAGATAAACACGCTGAAAATTAGCCAAACAATAGTTGGAGATATGGAGGAGAATATGCTGAAAAGCAGCCATAGAAGTAGGTGTGGAGGAGAATATGCTGGAAGACAGCCAAAACAAGATATGCTGGGAACTAGCCAAATAATAGTTGGAGGTATAGAGGAGAATATGCTGGAAAACAGCCAAACAAAATATGCTGGGAACCAGCCAAATAATAGTTAGAGGTATGGAGGAGAATACGCTAAAATAAAATATGCTGCAAATCAGCCAAAATAATAGATAAAACAATAGATATGGGGTGAAGAAGAATATGTTGGAAGATTATGAAAATGAAGCAAGATGAATATGAAATGATTCTGTGTAAAATGAAAAGGGAATTGATGATAAATTTAAGAAAATTAGATGTAAGTTAATAGAGCTTAAGATTTAAAGATTTGATGAAATGGGTCCAGGGATGAAGGAGTATAGATAGAAATTTGATTTATAAATGGAAATAAAAATAGAGTTGTGTTTATTTGAAAATTAAGATTTGTGGTGATAAAATAATAAGGTAAATACTTTGATTAAGATGTTAGAATATTTGTTAAAAATTGTGTTTTGATTTTATGTTAAAAGATGTAATGGAGAAAATTCAGGAAAGAGTTGTTAAAGAGTTTTAAGCGAATGTACCTATTCATGACCAGATCAAGACTTCATTCTTAAAAGATGTATTTTATGTTTATGTTTTTTTTAAAAATATATATATTTTTCAAAAAAAAAACATGCATGCATATGGCACCATATGCATTTTAAAAATAAACCATAGTTGACAGTGAACAGAATTATCCTATTGATATTATGAAATGGCTGAGTAGCGGAAGTGGTTCCTTTGCATCACACAAGGAAATAAGGAGGAGAGAGTTAGTTTGGTCTAGACTCTAGAGATTAAGGCATCAGGCTAGAATTCTAATCCCATGAAAGCCAGCCTTAGGAGATAAGCTGGTTGGTCAATTCCAGTCACAAGCAAGTATTGATTGGAAAAAAAAGCAGACCCTGAACTTGTGGGAAAACCTTAGGAAGGGGGAAAAAAGGTAAAAAATGAGATAAGGAGGAGGCAGTGCTTCTCAACTTTGGTGACTTTAAGATGGGTGGACTGCAACTCCCAGAATTTCCCAGCCAGCTATGCTTTAAGATGAGTTCTGGGTGTTGAAGTCCACCCGTCTTAAAGTCCCCAAGGTTGAGAAACACTGATTTAACATCAAGAAAATTTACTTAAAATGATTTCTAAACAGCTCTTTTCATAGTAGAATAAAAATTTTGAGAAATTGGAGCACCAATTTTAGTTTGCCCCTCTATTCAGTATTTTAGCAAAAAGGCCCTTACTGGTCTTTAGTGCAGCCATTCCCAGAGAACTCCACATACTCCACTGAGAATTCTCACAGGATTACAGTATAATGTTAATGCATCTGGAGTGAAAAGACTTGTTGGGATGGTGGGGGAGAGCAGGGGAGACTGCTTTATCCTTACTATGCACTGATGAACGACAGATTCCCATTTCCAACCATAAGCTTGGCACTTGATAAGATGTTGCAAATTACACAAGTCATTAGTGTTAGATTTTATTATCTGTTGTATTTAAAAGGGGAGGTAGGAGTGCATTTTTTCATATAGAAAACAGTTAGCCTTTTTAATTTACCTGGAGAAATATGTATAAAGTCTTGAGAGGCTTCCTCGACAGTAGTACATAACACTTGGAGTATGTTTTGAGAGATACCTCGCAAGCCAGCAAAATCCTCCACATCATAAACATGCATTTCATCTGGATCACTAGCAATTTCCTGAAGCTCAGACAGAATAGCATCTTTGATGCCTATGGCATAAAGTATGATGCCTGCATTCTTGACTTCTTCTGCTGGCCCAGAAAAGTTGTCTTGACTTTGTCCATCTGTTATCACTACTGCAATTTGGGGAATGCCTTCACTGTGTCGACTTCCAGCCATTTCACTGAACTGCTCATCTAGCATAAACTTTAAACTTTTTCCAGTTTTGGTGCCCCCACCTTTGTAGTTTAGATTTTGTATTTTCTTTAAAATGTCCTTTTTCTGATGGAAAAAATTCAACAAAAACTCATTGCGAGGATCATCACTATACTGAATCATCCCAACTTGAATTTTGTCTTTTCCAATGTCAAAACTGTTAACCAATGTATAGAGAAAGTCTTGTATGATTCTGAAGTTTTTTGGTCCTATACTCCATGATCCATCCACCATGAACACAATATCAGCGACAGAAGCTTCTCTGCAGACTGAAGAAACACATAATTTCATTTTCCAGTCTTAGCATTAATTAATTTGTGGCTAATTCATTACTACTGGATGTCATAATCATTAGTTAAAATAGTCAATTTTTGAAATTTTCTAGCAATCATAATCAATATAAATTACGTGACCAACTGAGGCCTTCATATCCTACTTTTGATTGGGGGGGAGGGGAATCTGTCTGCCTACTGATGAATACTGAGTACTATGTCAATTGAATCATTATCCTCTAATTATTATTGCAGAAATGTTTTTCTTTTTTTCCAAAGTATATTCAATTGCATTTTTTTCTTTCTCCACCCTCCCCTAAACTGAAATATCAAAAAATAATTACTTATTTTGAACAGCAGTTGTTTATATTTGCTTTTTTGTTCTTCTGTAGAAGTATAGTATTTTTTATGTTTGTTTTATGTTTTATTAAATTTGTATACCACCCTACTCCCGAAGGACTCAGGGCGGTGAACAGGCACAGGATAAAATACAGAAATACAAAAGTTAGAAACAATTTAAAACCAAATTAAATAATTTAGCCCATGACCATTAAAATCCCAATAATTTAAAACAAATTAAAATTTCAGTTTAAAAAATTTAAAAGAAAGAGGAGAAAATTAGGCCAGGTCGGCTTGCTGGAATAAGAGGGTTTTAAGAGCACAGCAGAAGGTGCGCAGATCCGGGATCCTCCGTATCTCCGGGGGGAGCTCGTTCCAGATAATGGGTGCCCCCACAAAGAAGGCCCTCCCCCTGGGGGCTGCCAGTCGACACTGCTTGGCTGACAGCACACGGAGGAGCCCCTCTCTATGAGAGTGTACCGGCCGGTGGGAGGCTGTTTGTGGTAGTAGGCGGTCCCGTAAATAACCAGATCCTAAGCCATGGAACGCTCTAAAGGTGGTAACCAAAACCTTGAAGCGCACACGGAAGACCACCGGGAGCCAGTGCAGCTCGCACAGGAGAGGTGTCACAAGGGAGCGCCATGTTGCTCCCTTAACCACCCGCACGGCCGCACTCTGCGCCAGTTGGAGCCTCCGGGTGCTCCTCAAGGGGAGCCCCATGTAGAGAGCATTACAATAGTCCAGGCGGGAGGTGACGAGGGCATGAGTGACTGTGTTTAGGGAATCCCGATCCAGAAAGGGATGCAACTAGTGGATCAGGCGAACCTGATGAAAAATCCTCCCAGTCACGGCCGTCAAGTGCTCTTCTAAAGACAGCCGTGAATCCAGGAGGACGCCCAAGTTGCGAGCCCTCTCCGTGGGGGCCAGCAATTCGCCCCAATAGTCAGCGATGGCGTCAACTGACTATATCGGGACGTTGGAAACCACAGACACTCGGTCTTGGATGGGTTGAGCCTGAGCCTGTTCCTCCCCATCCAGATCCGCACAGCCTCCAGACACCGGGACATCACTTCAAGGGCATCGTTGGGGTGGTCCGGGGTGGAGATGTACAGCTGAGTATCATCAGCATACTGATGGTACTTCACCTCAAAACCACGGATGATCTCGCCCAGCGGCTTTACATAAATGCTGAACAGAAGGGGTGAGAGGACCGACCCTTGTGGCACCCCACATATGAGGTGCCTCGGGGTCGACCTCTGCCCCCTTGCCAACACAGACTGCAACTGGTTGGAGAGAAAGGAGGAGAACCACCATAGTACAGTGCCCCCCACCCCTAACTCTTCCAACCGGTGCAGCATGATACCATGGTCGATGGTATCAAAAGCCGCTGAGAGATCTAATAGGACCAGGACAGAGGAGCAACCCCTGTCCCGAGCCCTCCAGAGATCATCGACCAATGCGACCAATGCTGTTTCCGTGCTGTACCCAGGCCTGAAGCCCGACTGGAACGGATCCAGATATGTCGTTTCATCCAGGTACTGGGGGAGCTGTTGCGCAACCACACTCTCAACAACCTTCGCCACAAAACGAAGGTTGGAGACTGGACGATAATTAGCCAACACTGCTGGGTCCAGGGAAGGCTTCTTGAGGAGAGGCCTCACCACCGCCTCTTTCAAGGCGGCGGGGAAGTCACCCTCACCCAACGAAGCATTTATAATCCCCTGGAGCCAGCGTCGCGTCACCTCCCGGGAAGCCAGCACTAACCAGGAGGGGCACGGGTCCAATAAACAAGTGGTCGCGTTCAGTCTACCCAGAATCCTGTCCATGTCCTCAGGGGTCACAGGATCAAACTCATGCCAGATAACATTCTCAAGACTTGCCCCAGTCCCTCCCCCTGAGACTACCCAGTCGGAGTCCAAATCTTCCCGGATCTGAGTGATTTTGTCATACAGATACTGAACAAAATCCTCGGCTCTACCCTCCAAGGGGTCCTCCCGCGCTTCTAGGACAGCTTCAAAACTAGTATTTCCATGTATTGCCACTGAGGATGAGGCAAAAATGGTGGTATAATGCTATTGGATTTAAAACTGTCTAAAAATTACAATTAGGTAAACATCGGAACAGCTGAATCTATGAGCATTGAATATCATTCACATCTGGGTCTTTCTCCCTTTCCCCTTATTTTCCAAGCTCCAAACTAAGTTTGCAAACAGCTGCCAAATTGCAGCATTCGCAAATGGAGGGTTTTCCCATTTGGAAAGACTGTGACTGAATTCAAATCAATGACAATTGCTCTACAGTCTTTGGATTATTATATCTATTTCCTGAACAATATTTTCTTTTGAAAACTAAGGATACTTTGTAATTGATTTCCTTGAATATCAAAGTATGACATTACCAGTAGTTTGAGCATCTGTGCAGCTCCAAGTAGTTAAAATGGAAACAAGAATGTAGCTCCAGTTAATCATCTTGACCACACCTCCAGAGCAAATACTTTTTAAAAAAGAGGGGGAAAAAACCCTTCAATTATCCATTCTATAAAAAAATCATAATATTCTAATCCAGAATTTTCCTGTCAGTAAAGCTTACATTAACTATTAGTTTATACCAACTTTTTCTAAACTGGTGCATATTGTTCAAATACATTTATTATAATAGCGCATATGTATAATGGTTAGGGATTAGGGCTATAGTCCAGTATAAATAGAGGGTGCCAAAGTGGGGAAAGCTATCTATTGTGCATTGAAGGGATGTGATGTTAAATGTCTAGGTGGGACTGTATCAAAAGTATTGTCTTCATTTACACAATATTCATGGCATAGTATTATGCCTGAACAAGTTATTATCTGTCCAAAGGTGCTTTTTCCAAAAGGTAACTGGACTTTTTTTCAAAAAAGGGCTTAGTTCTTAATACCAAAAAGAATTGTGAGTCACAGTTGCAATCATTATTTTATCTCAAGAGATTTCTTGAGGCAGAAATTGAAATTCATAGCTGAATCAAGATTAGAGATCCCTAAATCACAGTTGACATGGGGTATCTTTGGAAGTTCAAAGTGCAGTTTGGGCCTTAACTATGGCAAGCAGAAACAATAATTTGGT
Source organism: Pantherophis guttatus (assembly GCF_059756535.1). Lineage (NCBI taxonomy): Eukaryota > Metazoa > Chordata > Lepidosauria > Squamata > Colubridae > Pantherophis > Pantherophis guttatus. Next base: position 102,162,784 of record NC_142066.1, read on the forward strand.
GTATATCAGAATTAGGCTCAAATTGTCAAAATCTGCTTTTAGTCCTTTGGCTAAGTAATCAGAGGGGGAGTGTTAGGCCAAACATCTATTATAATTAATGAAAAGAAAACAGCTGATTCTGAATTCATCATGACAAGGAAATCTTACAGACAATATTAGCATTCTTTACCACAAGCTAAATGATTAGAATCTGTTGCTGACTATCCAGCAGCTGTTCTGTTCACTGGAGCATGCTTCATGTATTTTCAGAAGCTCTTTCAGAATGACTTTCTGGAACTGTTTCATACTGTTTTCTCAATGCATTTTTCCCTTTATGGAAAGTAGACTGCGAACCAATTCCAAAAATCCTGAAAGTAGTACCATTAGTCAAAGCATGGCCTCACAAGCCTATGTTGGTCCCTTAAATAAAGTCTCATAGCCTACACATTATATGAGAAGGAGAGAGTGGATTGAAAAGGAAGATGAATGAAGTGATTTATAACAGCTGAATCTTAGCTATCTGTGGACGTGCAAAAATCTAGCCTCAAAATTCAGCTTTCCCCAACTCAATGCCCTCTGGCTATCCTGATTTGGGGATTATGGGATTGCAATCCAATGCAGCCCAATCCATTTAGAATCCATGGTCAGAAAATCTGCTTGAAAAAGGAGATAGTGTCAAAATCAAATAATAGGCACCAGAATGTAATCTGTTGAGCCTAACTCTTTCCAGAATTAACCCTGTTTAATTTTATTGAATAGTTCTAATTTTGAAATAAAGATAGTATCCAATCTTAGAATAGAATGTCATTGGATTAAATTAACTGAATTCATAAAATATTTACTTCATGACTATTTTTACGATGGGGTGATGCAGCATGACCAGACTTGTGTTCTGCTCTCTTTAATTAATAATTAATTAACTAACTAATAATTAGTAATTAATTCAATTAATAAAATCCTAGATTTACAAATCATAGTAAATCAGTGTGCTGCTCTGATTTTATCTTATCATGATGCATGAATCCAGCTATTATGATTTATTCACTAAACAATGGTTAAATAAACCATAGTTTTATGTAACATATGAGTTCAAGAAAATTCTTGCTGGTTTTATTCATTGGTGTTTAACCTATAGCGATAATTTATGGGATGGGATGGGATGGGATGGGATGGGATGGGATGGGATGGGATGGGATGGGATAGAATAGAATAGAATAGAATAGAATAGAATAGAATAGAATAGAATAGAATAGAATAGAATAGAATAGAATAGAATAGAATAGAATAGAATAGAATAGAATAGAATAGAATACGAACTGGAAGGCACTAGGGAGGGAGGAGGATTAGCACTCCCAGACTGGGAAACCTATTATAAAGCAACTTCATTGATATGGATTAAGGATTGGATGGAACTGAAAAACAAAAGAATATTATCATTAAAGGGGGGGATAAAAGAGGACTAAATAATGGTCAAATTAGGTGGAGAAATATAGAAAGAAATGGGAAGAAATAAAAATTGTGAAAAGGAAATTGGGTACATGTTTATGTCAAATGTAAATAAAATAATTAGAATAATAGAATGTAGTATAATGGTATATATATGATATATTAGAAATATATATATAAAAGATATATTAAGATAAGAAAGAGAAAATAGATAAATATGGATTACGGATGCGAGGATGTTGAAAAGAAGATGTAAATATCTGTTTATGTTTGTTTAAAAAAAACCTGTTTAATAAAAATTAATAAAACAAAAAGAATATGAACTGGAAGGGACCTTGGAGGTCTTCTAGTCCAGCCCCCACCTCAAGCTGGAGAACCTATACTATTTCAGATAAGTGACTGTCTAGTCTCTTCTTAAAAACTTCCAGTGATGGAGCATCCACAATTTCTGAAGGCAAGCTGTTCCACTGGTTAATTGTCCTCATTGTTAGGAAGTTTCTCCTTAATTCCAGGGTACTTCTCTCTTTGGTTAGTTTCCAACCATTGTTTCTTGTCCTGCCCTCTGGTGCTTTGGAGAATAACTCGATCCTTTCTTCTTTGTGGCAGCCCCTCAAATACTCAAATGTCACAGTAAGCTCAAACATCACAATAAAATTAAATAGAAATAGAATTTTAGAAGAGAAGCTGACTCATTTGATAGTGATGTTGCTATTTCATGTTAAATGTATCAGCACTCAAGTGACAACTCTAACAATATTATTTAATATATTTTATAAAAGAGGGGGGTGAAACATTAAACTGTCCTTGTATACAGTTACAGTCTTTGTCTCCAAGAGTATTTGCAGCATAGAGTGTTTGCACCCAGCCCCCCAAAATGAGAAGGAGTCCTCTTGTCTATGGGAGATGACTGCAAGCATGATAACTCCTGCTTGGATTTCAGGACAGATGCAACACAGGGCATTGCAATAAGCCCCCAGAAATGAGAGGGGTCATTCCCATGCTGCAAAGCTCCCTGCTGGTTTCCTGCTTGGATTTCAGGATGGACCTTTTTCAGCCAGCCTCTTTGAGGATGAAAGAGCTACCTGCCAGAGAGATTCAGCCCTGGCAAGGCTGAGATCCTCTGGCAAGTAGCTCTTTGTTCCATCTTCTTAATGATCAGGAAGTCATTTAACAACTACTCCTGGAGTACCAGGATTGCAGTTGCTGAGTGAAGCAGTCATGTGGAGCTCCAGCTCCCTTTAACAACCCTTCACTCAATGACTAAAGGTTCTGGTTTCAATTGTACTCTTAATTCAAGGACTAGCTCTATGTATTAGCCACTTTCCCCCAGCCAACTGAATAACAAAGAAAGTAATGTTCTTGACTCCTCTTTTTTTTTTTTTTTTTTATAAAGTACTTTTTAAGATTGCTGAATTCCACATTAGGAAGCCAATAATCTTGAAGAATGAGAACAATGGGTAAGATACAAAATGCAAGTATACTATATATATTACAAGTATACCATCAATTAACAATTACAATCTTGCTACTAGACTGAAGCCACCTCACCTCATCAGTTCTGCCTGCCAGCTTTATTATAAGAGGACATTTTAAAAGACTGCAAACCTTTGGTGTTGACCAAAATATTGGGACAGTAAAATTAAGATAGCACTATTATAGTGGTGAAGTTGTAATTCTGAGGCATCTCAAATTATATATATATATGTAATCTCAATTTTTAACTACTAATTTCTGTTTGAAACGAACAGCTGTATACTAGGTTCCCATTACAAGGGGGATAGACTTAATTACAGAGGCAATGGATGCACTGATAGAAGATTTGAAATGCCAAGACCAAATTAGGGACAAATAGTCAGGGGGAAAAGTCTATATATGTGGTCACCAAAAGTTAAAACTAATTTGATAGCACATAATCAATTGAAATATTCCTATTAGAAGCAATGCCTTCTAAAATCCCATCATAGAATTGGCATTTTTTTGTAAAAAGAGGCAAAATGCAGCATTCTGGTATATCAACCTAAAGTCAGAATATGAAATTATGTTAGATATTTACTTTCTTTTATTGTAAAGATATGGATGTGGGGTGTGCTTTTGAAAGCACCCGAGACACCAGCTGAGGCAATGAGTTACTGGCAAAAAAAAAAACATTAGCATTGATTGGTTTGCAATCATCACTGGCAATAAAGCAAAAATGCTGACTCTTCGTTTTCTATCCATAATCCATAATCCATGATTATATCCTGATGCTGAAAGTAGTCAACATGCCATGGATTAATTTCATATGTGTTTTAAACTTGGATAAGAAGAACCTAGAAGTGGAAAGGATGGTTGATTAGAGTTGCCATATGTTAGATGTAAATCAAATCAATCTTGCTCACGAAAAGGAAACAGGATGGATTTGTAAACCCTGAAAATAATTCCAAAATTGATGCTATCCAGATGATTAGACTATGGAGTTATAGTCCAATATCACATCTGGAAAGCACCAAATTGTGGAAGACTGTTAATGGAGATTATTCAAAGTAGGGATTTTCCCATTGTATAGCATACAGTATAGAATAATTCTTCCACATTTTACAACAATGTTTTGAATTTTATCCCAAAGGTGCTTTTCCAGAAGGCAAATGGACTTTTGGGGGGATTTTCTTGAAAATGTTTCACTTCTGAAGAATTGAAGAAGCTTCTTGGATGAAAAGCAAAAGTCCAGCTGCCTTCTAGAAAAATACCTTTGGGACAACAAATGACCTGGATGATTGATAATTTCCATAGACCTCTGAACTTTATTGAAGGCAAAATTGTAACAGGATTTTTGGATTATTGGATTTTTCCATTCCAATATAGGATACCACCATACAAAGATATCTTCTTTGGAAATATATGCCCCCATAATTACACACATTTTCATTTTTCCTTATGGAGAAATGAATGTCTTTTCATTTTGTGTCTCTGTATTAACCATCTATTCCTAGGATTGGCAACAAATATTAACATCTTATTTTTCACTGATAATATTTCAATCCCCAATGGTGGCAATTGCATGGGATTTACTTCAGTCAGCCTCTTGCACTACAAAGGCAATGTGTACTGCCTTAAGAAGGCTGGGTGTGATGTGCCCTTCTTCACTGAAGTGTTTCACAACATACCTCTTCCAGCACATCAATGTTCTGAAGCAGAGAAACACACTGCTTTATCAAACAGCTTGGAAGGCATCAATCTTTGTCCAAATGCAAACTTCCTTCTGAAATATGCACAGACCTAGAAATTAATGGTATTCGCACATCATTATATTCTTTTTTAAAAACAAATCTTAACATTTATATGTCAAAAGGAATTTTTACTCCGGTCCATAGAACAGATAACCACTCAAACTATTGCTGAATTTTGCTTAAGTCTTGATCTTAAGTGCCTTGATTGATAGTTCTCTATATCAAAAATATTCATGTGCATAGAAAACCTATGTCTGTGGCATTAGATGTCAAGGAAAATGGTCAGGATCAATCTTTTTCCTGACATGCTAGTTTTCAACACAAGAGTAGTGATTGTGGAAGGCTTCCCCCCCAAAAAAAGAAATATATCTATATTCATAACTTCTACTTGAAAGCAACAGGCATGCAAACTATTTATATTATTCCTGTCATTAAAAACATTAAAAGCAATATTAAGAATTGCAGCATGATGATCAATACAGGGTGGCATGGAGAGGAAATTAGATATATTTCATTTTCACTGAAATTAAAGAGTCCATCCCCCATCTCCCCATGAGCTAACTTTCAGCTGCCCAATCTCACATATGCTGGCTCTGGAAACAAGGCTGACTTCTTGCTGAATCAGTGTAGGATATTACACAGCTGAAATTGCAGCATTGCTCTTTTATGTACTTGAGTTACTTGAATTCTGCAGAGCTTATGAGAGGTACCTCCCATCTCTTTCTTCAACTGGGCTCATCAACACTCAACTCCTTAGCATGAGATTCCAGAATTGATTATTTTATGACACTGTCTGAAATTGCTTTTCAAGAAGTGGGGAATAAAAAGAGTGGCAAGGCAGAAGTGTTAGTGCACAGTGTGAGAAAACAAAGGTGCTACTAAATTGACTCCCCCAATTTTAAGTGAATTTAATCTATGTTTATCCCTGAGTTTTTCTGGAAGTGGGAATTGGCTTTTTAAAAAACATTTACATTCATTTTACATTTTATAGCCAAGTGCATTGGATTTAAGATTTAATTGCTTTTAATTGCTCAAAAAGCAAAGGTCCTTTTCATAAAAACGTCCTTTGCATATTTTTCTTTCTGATCTCCATTAGCAGAATAAGCTCAAAGGTTGTAAACTGATGGGGGGTTTATTTATTGTATCTGTATCTAAAGATAAAGATGTGTTGAGCAAAATTCCATATAACTACAGCCATGTAGGATTTGAGGAGAGACAGTACAATGTTACAGAAATGTTTGTCATTCTGCTTTGTTTCTTCATTTTTTCAGTAAAATCCACAGTACTGAAAAAGGTAGTTAATGTCCCATTCAAGTACTATCCATTGTCTAGCTGACCTTACTGATTCTCAAGCTAAGTCTAATTGGAACTGGTTAGGATTTGAGGAGGAAATTACTCTTTATCTTATACAACAGTCATCATCAACTCTAAAAGCATTCTATCCTGAAGTATGGGACCATATCAGTTGTTTCACATTTCAAAAATGAAATCTATTGTTCCATAGTTATTCCATCATGGAACATTCTGGGTTCCTTCAATTCAAAAATGCCATCTATCGGGACTTGGGAAGTATGCCTTGAGTCACAGCTTCTGCCCTCTAAAATGAGATGTGCCATCCCTCTTAAATCTGTGTGGCACCCACCTCTCAGTTGTCATTCCATAAGGCCTTGTGTTAAATTACTGTGTTTTCCCCAAAATAAGACCCAACCAGAAAATAAGACCTAGCGTGATTTTTAGAATGCTCCTAATATAAGTCCTACTCCAAAAATAAGCCCCAATTAAGATAGTCAGCCTGGGGGAGTGGGGTGGCCAGCACAAGAGGCAGCAGGCACCGAGCGCATGGGGGCCAGCAGTGTCTGACAGCACTCTGGGGCTGCGCAGCCCACACAGTGCAGGTGAGTCCAAGCTCTGTGACCTCTCGGCCAGCCCTCAAATCAGTAGGCAGAAGCAGAGGCTAGGGGGGAGGCACGCGATCTGTCCTACTGGATGTGCCACATGGCAAGCGAAGACAGACAGTGAGAAGAAGTGGGAGGGCGGCCTCAGGAGGCCTTGTGTGTGGCAGAGATTGTAAATCTCCATTTGTAAATTAAAACTATTCAATTGCACCAGGCTGCTCTGGTTGAAAGTTCTTCCCTGTTGGTGACTTGGGAGAGACCAAGAGCCAGATAAGTTCATAGCTGCCTGAAACATGCTTGCAGCAGCTGCTGGACATAGAGTGGGTGTCTCCGTGCCTCTGCCTCCACCTCTGCCTCCACCTCCACTTGCTGCTAATGCCGCTGCTGCAGTGCAAAACAAGGCAAGTGGTGAGGGTGGTGCCACGGCGCAGTCCCTTTGCGCTCAGCCCCCACTGTCCAACACTGAACAAGACAAGGTTTCATCTATGATTATGTGTCCTATTTCTGTGGTTAATTATATTACGAGCTACTTGGCTCAGTCTGAAGCACCTAAATTGAACTGAAACATTAAAAAAAACCATCTGTCCTAGCAACTAATGTACACATTACCAAAATTCATTTTATTCTATCATTGAATCCCCCCAAACCATGTGCATTTTTATTTTTTTTAAAATGCTGTGTGGGATACCTTTGCCCTACATTCATCTTTAAAGATGAAGATCTTTTTATTTTTTATTTTGCATTTTTTAATCTTTTTTTTTTTAATTGCAAAAGTTTTACAATTACATTTTCACCCCTTTTTTCACCCCCCCACCTCCCTCCCCAAACTTCCCGTCCTCCCTAACCCTCCCTAACCCTCCCCCCCAGACTTCCCTATTATGTACTCATAACTAATAATACTGATATATATACCTGAACCCATCCCTCCCCCTATATAATTTTCCCTCTTTATCTCTTTACATTAAGATATTTCTAATACATTGTTTTCAAATAAAAGCTATTTGGTACTTTCTAGTTTGGTATTTGTTCTGAACATATTCTATCCACCTTTTCCATTCCCATTCATAAGTCTCTTGTGAACAATCTTTTAAATATGCTGAAATCTTCGCCATCTCTGCAAAACTGGCCATCTTCAAAGTCCATTCCTCGATAGTAGGCAAAGCTTCATTCTTCCAATATTTACCTATCAACAATCTTGCTGCTGTTATCATATACAATATTAATTTTATTTCACCCCGTGTAAAACCCTTAACTATACCCAATAAAAACAATTGTGGAGAAAATTGAATTTTTTTCTTCAAAACATTCTGCATGACCCACCATATTTTTATCCAAAAAGCCTTAACTTTCCTACAGGTCCACCAAACATGATAATACGTAGCATCCAAACATTCACATCTCCAACATTTTGGCTGAACATTAGGGTACATACATGACAGCTTTTTAGGATCTAAATGCCATCTATAAAACATTTTATAAAAATTTTCCCTCAGATTCTGCGACTGTGTAAATTTAACATTCTGAACCCAAATTTTTTCCCATGTTTCCAACATCACTGGTTCTTCAAAATTTTGTGCCCACTTAATCATACAATCTTTAACTAATTCCGTTTCTGAATCCCTTTCTAGCAAAACATTATAAAGCCTTTTAATATGCATTGGACCTTTCTCTCTTATATGTCTAACCAATTCTTCCTCATGCAACATAATACCAGTTTTTTGGTCCTCTTTCCATCTCAATTGTAATTGATTATATTGTAACCAGGTTAAATTAATCCCTTCGTCCAACAGTGTCTGCAATGTCTTCAGCTGCCATCTGCCCGCATCTGTAAAAAGAACCTCTTTGTATAAAAACCCCCCGAGTGACATTATATTTGTATTCCACAAGGTATGACCAAGATCCAGCCATAGCGGTATTTTATAATCCCATTTGAGTCGGTGCTTCTTCCAAACTCTCATCAAAGAGTCTCTAAGTATATGACTTTTAAATACTTTATCAACTTTGTCATCATAAAATAGGTAAGCATGCCATCCAAATTCAAGATCAAAACTTTCTGCATTCAATATTCCAGCCTTTTTACTTCCAAACCAATCACTTGTTAAAGTTAAAGCTGCTGCATCATAATATAACTGTAGGTTTGGAAGTTTAAGGCCTCCTCTTTCTGGAACATCTTGCATAATTTTCAATTTCACTCTCGGCTTTTTGTCGTTCCAGACAAACTTATTAAGTCCAGTTTGCCAAACTTTTAGTTGTTTATCACTTTTAAGCACCGGAATCATTTGAAACAAAAACAGAAATCTTGGCAAAATGTTCATCTTAACTGCTGCTATTCTTCCAAGTAAAGACAGTTGCAGCTTTTTCCAAGTCTCCATGTCTTTCTGAACCTCTCGCCACAACACCTCATAGTTATTTTGAAACAATTTCATGTTTGATTCTGCAACCTGAACTCCAAGATATTTTACCTTAGGTACAATTTCAAAACCTGCCCTCCTTTCAAACTCATGTTTACGATCTTGTGTCATATTTTTGACTATCATTTTAGTCTTTTTTGAATTCACTCTAAAACCTGAAACTCTACCATAGTCTTGTATAATGTCGTTCATCAGGATTGTTGATTCCATTGGTTGTGATAGGGTAACCACCAGATCACCTGCAAATGCCTTTATTCTATAATCCTCTTGCCTTATCATTATGCCTTTCAAAATTTTTGAGTCCCGTATTGTATTTAGCAAGACTTCCAATGTTAAAATAAATAAAAGTGGGGACAACGGACATCCCTGTCTTGTTCCTTTTTCAATTTTAAACTCTGTCGTCAAACTTCCATTTTTTAATCTTTTTAATTGTAATATTTAATAAAATTATTATTAAAAATGTTCCCAACTTTTCCACCGAACAAAAAAGATTTTCAAATATTTAATTCAAATGTGTAGTCAATATAG